>NC_139587.1:25389166-25934166 GCF_946808225.1 Silurus aristotelis | reverse complement strand
GAAGACTGTAAGGTGTTGGCGGGGGACAGTGTAGCTAGACAGCATCAGATGGTGGTCTGTAGGATGGTTTTGGAGGTGAAGAAGAAGGATGAGACTGAAGACTGAAAGAAGAATAAGATGGTGAAAACTGAAAGAAGAAGACTGTATTGTGAGATTCAGGGAAGAGGTCAGACAGGGGCTCAGTGGTGAGGAGGTGCTGAAAGTTTGGGCAACTACTGCAGAAGTGAAGACAGAGTACATGTGTGTGAATGAGAGGGAGGGCAGTGGAGGGGTGCGGTTGCAGGGAGAAGAGGTGGAGAAGGTGAAGGAGTTCAGGTGTGCAAAGTAATGGAGAGTGTGTTAAAGAAGTGAAGAAAAGAGTGCAGGCAGGGTGGAGTGGGTGGAGAAGAGTGATAGCAGGAGTAATTTGTGATAGAAGAGTATCTGCGAGAGTGAAAGGGAAAGTTTATAGGACTGTGGTGAGACCTGAGATGTTGTATGGGTTAGAGACAGTGGCATTGAGTAAAAGACAGGAGGTGGAACAGGAGGTAGCAGAGCTGAAGATGTTGAGGTTTTCGTTGGGAGTGACGACGATGGACAGGATTAGAAATGAGTTTATTAGAGGGACAGCGCATGTAGGACGTTTTGGAGACAAGGTGAGGGAGGTGAGATTGAGATGGTTTGGACATGTGCAGAGGAGGGACATGGGGTATATCAGTAGAAGAATGCTGAGGATGGAGCCACCAGGAAGGAGGAAAAGAGGAAGACCAAGGAGGAGGTTCATGGATGTGGTGAGGGAAGACATGAAGGAAGTTAAATTGAAATAGGCAGATGTAGAGGACAGGGGGGGGTATGGAGACGGATGATCCACTGTGGCGCCCCCTAATTGGTATATTTCCATATCATTTCAGCAAACATTTTAGTATTTTGTCTCAAGGGACAATACTATAGAAATGAAACTTGGATATATTTTGGAGTAGTTAATGTGCAGCTTGTACAGATTTACTGTCCTTTATAAATAACTCAACATACAGGCATAAATCTTTCAAAATAGCTGGCAACAGAAGTGAGTACACCATAAGTGATGTGGTGTAAACATGCAAAGCCACACATCCTATTCATCATGTTCATGTTTTTGTGTATCTTGTATTAGAGCAGGTAAAATTTGGTGCTTTGAGTACAATTCTCTGATTTTAACAACTGGATGTTTAACATGGCACCTCATGGTAAAGACTCTCTGAGGATTTAAGAATTAGAGTGTTTCTCTCCACAAAGATGAACGATGCTATAAGAAGATCACTAACATCCTGAAGCTGAGTTACAGTACAGTGGCCAGGGTCATACAGAGGTTTTCCCAGACGGGTTCCACTCGGAACAGACCTCACACGGGTCCATCAAAGAAGTCGAGTCCTCGTGCTGTGTGTCAGATGCAGAAGCTGCTTCAGAAAACAGATGCATGAGTGCTGCAGCATTGCTTTAGAGGTTGCAGGAGCGGAAGGTCCGGTTGTCGGTGCTCAGATCGTACGCCGTACATCTCAACAAGTCGTTGTGTACTTACTTTTGTATACATTTGAGATAATATATATATAAATAAAAATCATCTTGACCACCATCAAGATCAAGCCTGCACCCTTTTTGCATGACTTGGCAACGTAGACATTGGCTTGTAAACTTATAGAACAGTTCTGCAATTATTAGTTTGGGAAATAAAGAGCTGTATCAGGTGTGTATACCCAATTACAAAATAATCATTCAGAATGTGTGTTAATTGTGTTTTGTGTGGTAAAAATGATAATTTTTTCCATATAAGCTCAGTTTCAGTGTTAAACTCTACACAGGGTTTATTTCAGGAACAAAACCAGACATCATTCTTTTTTTCCTTTTAGAAGAAGGAGTAAATAATTTTTTGTACTAAAAAATACACAATATTCTTCATTAACGTTAAAAAAAAAGGAGATCGGCATTAAAATGAAAAAGAAAGTAAGAAAGTAACAAGTACCTCCGTTTCACTGTCACTCCCTGCACCCGTGCAGATGGAGAAAATACATAACATTTGACAAAAAGGTGTAGTCGGAGGTGTGGCACAGCTGTGACCGAGTGAACCGGAGGCACAGCTGCTTCATAGTTACGAGTTTATCATGAGTGTAACGTCTGTCTGAGCCGCTCAGGACGGCAGCTTGTAGCGGGGGAAAAAACAACAACAACAAAAATATGTCACACACACACATTGGACCTCTGTGGACACAGGAAGTGATGTGCTCTGGCTCTCTCTGACCAGCAGGGCAGCAGCTCAGTGTCTTTAGTCTGTGTGTGTGTGTGTGTGTGTGTGTGTGTGTGTGTGTGTGTGTGTGTGTGTGTGAGAGAGAGAAAGAGAAGGAAAGAGATGTTAAAACGGTTGTCTCATTCTTTGACCAGTCTGTAGATGTGATGCTGAGCTCCGTGCTCACTGTTGGACACCTCGAACACACACGCCAGGCACAGCAGTGTCTCCTGGGTTTCTCTGTTCGACACCACCTGCAGGACACACAGGAAACAGCAAGACATCAACACACACATTCACGCACTGTTTCAGTACGGGTCGGATGAGTAGAGATGAGTGTGTCGGGTTGTGTGAGCGTTGAGGATGAGAGGGTGAGGAACAGTACATTACCAGCAGGATGGTGAAGTTCTCTAACACGCTGTTCATCATGTACTTCTCAGGCAGGTGCTTGAGCTTGTGGATGAAGTTGATCATGTATTCACACATGGGCGAGCGGTTTATTTTGTACACGAACCGGCCGTTCTCAAAGCGTGCATACTCCGTCTGCACAGGAAAGACGGACCAAAAAAAAACTCTGAACTTTGAACGACAACAAAAAAAAACAACAAAAAAAAATTCCAATGGCACACGTTTAATTATTGTTTTGATCTAATCAGTGGTGTGGTATGTACATATTTATATTGTACTCATGTCTGGAGTAATTTTTTTATTTAAATATATTTAAATATTAAATATAAAAAATAATTCACGCGAGAACGACAAGAACGCACAAGGTCTATGAAGCGCCTGAGCATGAAGCGTGGGGACGGAGGTGACAAGCAGAACATATAAATTTATACTTTTAATAATAGTGAGGTATATTAAAAGTATATACAATTCTATTATATACTTTTAATATACTTTTTATTCTTTATTTTTATTTATTATATTTCATATGAATTTTATATAATGTCGTACTCTGTATAAATGTCTATGACACATTCAATTTTAATGACTAATTAGTAATTTAAACTGCCGTTAAATAAAAAGTCTTAATGATTTCTGTACTTTGAGCATTTTTCAGATTTGTGGTAAAAAGCGATCTCAGCTCATCTAAAAGGACGTGTTAATGAGAATCTCACCTCCACTTTCTCCACCACCTGCTTCCCGAACGAACACACTTTAGTAGAGCAGGTGATGGTCATGTTATCTGGACTCTCGTACTGACTGGTCACACCGTAGAACGCTCCCGAATCCTCCTGGACATTACAGCTCAGGTCGGCCTGAAGAAACCAAACACACACACACACACACACACACTGACATGAAGATTTCTGATCTGAACTGGCGTACCGAACCGGTGTCTGAATTACACAAAGAGAGAACCGATGTTTTTTTGTTTACACAAGTTTACATGCCTGTAATCATGTATCTGATAGAGATGTTGGTCTGGAACCTACACTAGGTGGAAAAAAACTTTGTGGATGCCTGAACAGAAGATGTAGTATCTGCTTCTTTTTAAACATCCCATTCGATATTTTGTCCCTGCTAGAATAAGCTGAACTCTAGTGGGAAGATGTTCCACTGGATTTTAGGTGTTAATGAAGTCAGGTACTGATGTAGCTGAGGTACACATGCCTGGAGTGCTGTCAGTGTTCATATCCATCCCAAAATATTTTTAATAGGGTTGGAGCTCTATACAAAAAAGATCTTCCACTCCAACCCATGTAAAGCATATCTCCTAATGAAGCCAACTCCATGTGCATTGTGGAACAGGTTTGGGTTTCCTAGTTCGAGTGAAGGGAAAATTTCATGCTCCATGTTTCATCCTCCAAGTTGGTGGTAACAGTTTAAGAAAGAATCACATGTGGCTGGAAAAGCCAGGTGTTCCAATACTTCTGTCCAAATAAAGTATAAACAGATTGACAACTTGGAAATAATAAGAAAATAATGAATAATTCTGAAGTAAGCTGAACGCAGAAACAGATGTTTCCTTCACTCAGAGGATGCAATGAGTGCGAATCTCCAGAGAGAGGTGCCAGAGATGCAGCGAAAGCAAGAGTCAGGAAACATAAAGAAAGAATGAACAAGAGAGAGACAGAGAGAGTGAGGAGAGAAAGTGTGTGTGTGTGTGTGTGTGTGTGTGTGTGTGTGTGTGTGTGTGTGTGTGTGTGTGTGTACACGTGTTGGCCTCCAGGTCCCTGATCCGCAGCACCTGTGGCCCAGAAAGGCAGGTGTTTAAACAAAGCGTGAGTACGGCTACATTGTGACGCCTGCAGCTCTGATCTACACACACACACACACACACACACACACACACACACACACACACACACACACACACACACACACACACACACACAGGGTCCTGGAAAAGCGAGCACAGCTTTCATCCAAAGCGGATTCTCGTTTACACACTAGATACCATCAAAAAACTCAATAAAACTGAGGGGAAAACAATATCTTTATGACTTTTGTCATTTTATTACACACAAACACACACACACACACACACACACACACACACCACTTCATAAAAAATCTAGACAGCCAGAACAGAGGTACAACATACGTAATAAGAACAACATACGTAATAAAATTATATATGAATGTAACTTATGTTAACAATATTCACGTGTAAATATTCTTTATTAAGAGCCTCTGAATTCTTGATCCTGATTGGTCGAAAGGAAATTAGTTTTTTTTATTTATCAAAAATTCACGGAAGGAGTCTCCAGTTCCAGAACACTGTAAGCGTCAGTACGTTTTGGGTTTCGAGGTAACAGGATAAAGCTGCTTTTTAATTGTCTCGTGATTGTTACAAAAGAGCAAAAAGAACAAAATTTGCCATATTCTCAGACAGTCCACAACATTAACTATAAACAGATAAAAAAAAGTATGATGTCGTTCTCTAATGAAAAAATAAACTGTTATAGAAAAAGAACCAGTTTTGGAGCAGTAACAGTAAGTTCATACTCATTTCCATTATCATATGAAATCTGGACCTATGTTGATGATAAAATCCAATGGGTCATAAGTATTGGGACACTTGACTTTTCCAGCCATATGTGGTTCTTCCCAAAACTTTTAGAACAAAGTTGGAGGCACACACTTGAACAGGACTTCATAGGATGCGGTTGCATGAAATATTCCCTCCACTTGTACTTGGAGACCTAAAGCTGTTCAGGCATGACAATGCCCCTGCCCCCAAATCCAGCTCCATGAACATATGCCGTTCTATGTACGGAATGGAAGATCTCCTGCTATAGACCTATAAACCCTATTGAACACGTTTGGGATGAATGTGAACACTGACTGGACCCCAGACCTCCCCACCTCACCTACATCAGTCCCTGACTTTACTAAAACACTTGTGGATTAATGAATGAGCACAAATCTACACAACATTTAGTGAAACATCTTCCCAGAAGAGTGGAGGTTTTTCTAACAGCAAATGGCGACTAAATGTGATTAGATGTTTAAAAGGAAGCACAAAGCAATCACATAGCAAGCTTATGGTCAGGTGTCCACAAACTTTTGTCCATATAGACAATCTAATGTGACAGCTGATCTACAGAACATATATAAAATACTCACCCAGAACTTGACTAAGTAGAAGGCATTCTGTGGGCCTTTTCCAAACAGCTCCTTGAGGCCTCCTTTCTTCTCAGGGAACTTGTCGTAGATCTGGCGGATGTCCACCGACTCCAGCAGCGGGTCGTTGTACGATTGGCTCGTCTGGCTGATGTGTACAAACAGGTGCTTGTTGTACTGCAGAGAACATTAATATACTGCTCTCAGACTCTTTTATTATAAAGAACCGTTAAAAGGGGATTATACTTGTTACATTATAGCACAATGAAATTCTTTCCAGTGATGTTAGAAAGCTGGTGTCAAGGGCCTTGTTCAAGGGCCCAAGAGTGGCAGCTTGGCGATACTTGGGCTTGTGATCAGTAACCCAGAACTTGTGATCAGTAACCCAGAAACTCTCACTTTCAGGTTAGTGATGGTTTTTTTGAAAAAAGATTAGATGTTTCAGATTAATATTTTCTAAAACCTTAAAACAAAATTTGGATCAACTCGATTAAAAACCTTTTCAAACGTATCAACGGGAAAAATACGAAAGTTTTCCAAAGGGGTAGAAAGTCCAGGATTAACTTTTTGGGGAATTTTCTCCTGATAATAAAAATGTATGTTAGTTTTTAGCATTGTGCAAAAAATAACTTGATCCTAGTGATTTATTAAAATAAAATAAAAAATTTGTTCAGGGTTAGAGAAGATGCACAGCTGGGAGATTAAACGATATATCTATATCATAATGAATGACAACATAATCCACTTTTCTGATATATGGGTCATTTAGTCAGATACTGTTTTTCCTAGATTTTTTTTTTTTCACTTTTTACTAAAATAATTTTTGAATACATTTTTTTTTTTAACCAGAAAGTTTTCATGGTAAAAATGACAATCGGAAAAAAAAAATCAAGTGTGTTGGACATTTCTGTTTTTTTTAAAGGATTCCTATTTAAAATTTGTGCTATTTAAAATGATAATGTACAGTAACAACCTACGATTTCAGTCGTATATTGTGATGAAATAATTTAGCAGACAGTGACTACGCCTCACGCTGCTATTGCTGTGCGACAACCGAATGGCGAATACAAATGATTTATATTTTTCTTCTGCACGTATTAGATAAATAGCTGCTGTCTCACAGGATCAGACCGGGAGAGAAAACAGGGTTATAGATGCGCTGCCAAAGTGACGGATCACTCGAGTCCGCTGTTAGAGAAATAGTGGTAAGAAGTGCGCTCACAGCACAGAAACACAAAGCGTGTCGATCTGCTACGCTACATGATCCTGGCTCTAGTCTAAGCAACAGAATTTCATTTATTTCATTTTTAATTAGGAAAATATGACACTCAGTGTCGACAAAATGCTCATACTTTGGATCAGAGATGCTGATTTAGTTTTGTGATTGACACTATTTCTAAAAAAAAAATTATTGGGACACCTGAACCTTGCAGCCATATGTGGTTCTTTTCCAAACGGTTACCACAAAAAAATCGGAGGCACACAATTGTACGTCTTTGGATGCGGGGGTATGAAATTTTCCCTTCACTTAAACCGTGTTGCTTTGGAACATGCAAACCTAAACTTTGGAACATGCAAATCTTCGTTGCGCTGTGGGTGGGTTTCTGGTCTCCACCATATGCATGCATTGAATGTAAGTCAAAGTAAAAAGTGTTGCGTGATCGTGACTTTACTTTGTATCAATTTATTTCAAAAAACGTTAGCATGTTCGCAACGGTTTGAATGTTAAGTGAACGTACAGCCTCGGGGTCTCTCTCCTGCTCCAGGAACGAGGAGAACTCGATGAGTCGAAGTTTGATGGTGCCGATGGATCGTCCTTGCCACGCTGGAGGAGTGGACGCGGGGGCTCTGGGAGGCTCGTAACCTGTAACGCACAACCACAAGAGCTGGTATTAACTTCGTCATTCTGAAGAAACTGATTTAGGTTGCTATGTTTGGACGTACCTGATAACGCCGTGGCGGCCTGAATGGGGTACGCCTGCTGTGTAAATGGCTTAATGCTGAGGAAACAGACGAGAGAACTGTAAGCACATCTTCACCTTTGAACTTTTTAGAGCTAGACTAAGCATCGGTCTTTGTCCGAATTCTAAAATCTGATTGGTCAAAAGGTGAAGACCCTAGATCAGTAGGCATCTTGATGGAGAATCATAATGTAGTGTAAGTAAAGAGTTAAGGGCAGTACTCACTCTTGGGAGGATCCAGGATGGCCTGTCGGCAGCTGCCAGAACTACAACCGAAACAAACAAACAGAAAAACGGTCTCACTAAACAAAGTAGCCGAACAAAACCTGGCTACGCTCTCAAAGCAGACATGTTTTTTATTTATCATGTGGATTCTCAGTGGAAGTACAGATCTGGTGTGTAGCTTTGTGCTGCTGGGCTTCTGGGCAGAACTTTAAACAAAATACTGCAGCGGGTTTTTAGTCTCATCTCTATTCGCTGCATGTGTTGTGGACATGTGATTAGCGTAGACACGAATTATTAACATGATGCTCTGCAGACAGAAAAGAACCAAAAACTGGTTTACTCCAAACAACTCGTTAGTGATTTGAGGGCAGGGGGTGGAATAAACTCTAAACTCATTCTACAAGGAAACATGTTGAAATTGTGTAGATCTGTTCAATCAATCCTGACAAATTAGTGCCTTTTTTTTTTTTTACTAGACTTTCATACCACTTCAATGGCTTTAAATGAAAACTTATAAACGAATGTAACAATTTACAAATAAAGCCAACAGCCAATCACCAATCACCATTAATCCCAACAACTAATCACTGATCACGATTGTTCTTAATAACCAGTCACTAATCACAACTGTTCTCAATAATGATTCACTGCCCTCAGATATCAATTATCTTCCAAACTACAATAAAAGGCATCAAAATTCCCATTACACTACAGCTACAGTAAATAGAGATTAGCTTAACAAATAGTGGAGTATTCTTTAAAAAAAAAAAAAACTGCTCACATCAGTGCCACATCAGAACAAAGCTCTTGTGAATCCTTGTCCATCGTGTTAACATTGTAAGATGTTTCACGGCGTGTTTTTGGTGTCTCTTACCCCTGACGCTGCAGGGAAGCTGGGCTGAGGGAGGCCTGCCAGACCCAGCTTGCTGTGAATGGCTGTGGCAGACACGATCTGAGCAGAAGACAAGGCCGCCATGCTCTGGAGCGCTTTGTCCTTCACGCTTTGATCCTACAGCGCACAGGAAAGAGGCTTCAGCCAGAGAGCGCAAGCAGTTGTGTGTGTTGTGGTGTGTGTGTGTGTGTGTGTGTGTGTGTGTGTAATGCCGTAAGGGGTGCAGCAGAAACAGCTATCGACAGAACACACACGCCGCACGCAGAGGCAGGAAAGGAAGAGGGCATGCGTTCAATTCACCAGAGGGCCAACTCAGCACAATTTCATACTGTTCCCAATAACATCTCTGCTCCGTATCCAGAAATAAAAAGCCGTGGATGATTTATAGAAGAATAAAGACGGTTTCGGCTTGCGTTGGAAGATCAGTGCACTGAGTAACACAGAACAGACCCGTACCTCTGAAACGCCATTTTTCAAACACACGGAAAAGACGAGTAGAACAATGCAGAACGTGCACCCTGAACCCTCACCAAGAGGAAAAAAAAACTCATCTGTTCATGCTCTCCACTTTATTCAGCTGTAAATGCCTGATGGTGGATGTTAAGGCCAGAGGTACTTTAGTGCATTATCAGTGAAATGGAGTGCAGCCTAGTGTGTGATGCAGACATTAACGCAGAGCACAGACAGCTGGAGCACATCAGGGTCATCAGGAGAAAAGCTTGCAAATAGTTTTCTATCTGTCTGTCTATATATCTATAGACAATCTACCTGTCTGTCTGTATATCTATAAACTATCTGTCTGTCTGTCTATAAACTATCTGTCTGTCTGTCTGTCTGTCTGTCTGTCTGTCTGTCTGTCTGTCTGTCTGTCTGTCTATCTATCTATCTATCTATCTATCTATCTATCTATCTATCTATCTATCTATCTATCTATCTATCTATCTATCTGTCTATCTGTCTGTCTGTCTGTATATCTATAAACTGTCTGTCTGTCTGTCTGTCTATAAACTATCTGTCTGTCTGTCTGTCTGTCTGTCTGTCTGTCTGTCTGTCTGTCTGTCTGTCTATCTATCTATCTATCTATCTATCTATCTATCTATCTATCTATCTATCTATCTATCTATCTATCTATCTATCTGTCTATCTGTCTGTCTGTCTGTATATCTATAAACTATCTGTCTGTCTGTCTGTCTGTCTGTCTGTCTGTCTGTCTGTCTGTCTATCTATCTATCTATCTATCTATCTATCTATCTATCTATCTATCTATCTATCTATCTATCTATCTATCTATCTATCTGTCTATCTGTCTGTCTGTCTGTATATCTATAAACTGTCTGTCTGTCTGTCTGTCTGTCTATAGACTATCTACCTGTCTGTCTGTATATCTATAAACTATCTATCTGTCTGTCTATCAATCTATAAACTATCTGTTTGTCTGTCTGTCTGTCTGTCTGTCTGTCGATCTATAGACTATCTGTCTGTCTGTCTGTCTGTCTGTCTGTCTGTCTGTCTGTCTGTCTGTCTGTCGATCTATAGACTCTGTCTGTCTGTCTGTCTGTCTGTCTGTCTTATTTATTGATTAATGTATTGGGTTCTGTACAATCTCTGCCTTTAAAGGAGACATTGGACTTTTTTGGGTGAGAAATATTATATATATTTTTTTCAGTTTGATACACAGAACTCGATTAAAAGTTTTTCAGCAAAGTCTGTTGAAATATCAGTCTGTCAGTCTTTTTTTAAGCAAAACTACATGCACCCCCCCCAAAAAAAACAAAAAACAAAAAACAAATAAAAAAAGAAATCAAAGCAGTCGTTTATCTGTTCATATTAATAAACTATAATATTCAAGAAATTAAATATTTATAATATTTAATATAATATAATATAATATAAATAGTTATAGATCAATAATTAAAAACTGGTTGTTTTAAGTGATGAAAAACAACCAAAAACTTTTTTTTGATCCTTTAACAGAAAAAACTGGTGCTAGCACTATTGTGGTTTGGGAAAATAAAACATTTATTATGGAAAGCACTCTGTGCAGTCAGGTATGGTTCCACATCAACAGCTTAAAGATCTATAAAATTACTGAGCAACACAAGAACTTTGAGGATGGAGTTGGACTGTGATTAATACCAAACCCCAGCACCAACAAGCTGCCACATCTGGGCCCTTGAGCAAGGCCCTTACCCCTCAAAATGCTCTCCATAAGGACATTTGGCAAGTTCTATAAATCTAAATGTAAAAGTAGTAGTAAAAGTACAGTAACAGTTGTAGTTATACATTTGCCCATAATATGTCTCATGTTTTAAAGGTTTATTCATTAAAACTGCCCTTCAGCTTGCAGGGTAGGTGAGAACATGCTTTCTGGAGTAGGTTGAAGCTCTAGTAGTTAATAAAGAGAATCGCTAAACCAGCACTAAACCAGCAAGTGTTCCTTTAGCAGCCAAGATGTCAAAAAACAAACAAACTTCATTACGTATGGTTTTCGGTTGCAGAGGTGATTATTGCGAACATCAGATAATTGTTTTCAATTGAGCACCTTTCGTTTTGTTTTGTCTCGTTCTGAGGGAATTTCAGCGTGTGGCTGTGTCCTCGAGCTTTGTAAAGCTGGCTATGACGTGGTGAACAGCGCTCAGGTTAAAAGCCTTCGTCGAGTGTGTTCTTACAAAGAGTGAGTCACTCCAGAACAAACACTCTGTTATAGAGAACAGGAAGGAAGGAGGGGACAGACAAACATGTGGGAGAAAAGGAGGTAGAGCCAGCACACACACACACACACACACACACACACACACACACACACACACACACACACACACACACACACACACACACACAATGGGAATCTAGGTTATGTACAAACAAGCAGCAGGGCATCCATGCATGCACACGCACACACACGCACACACACACATGCTGTAAATTCACATACCTTAAGTTTAGAGTGAATCTCTCTGGATTTCCGCCGGGCCAGAACCTGAATGTGACTAGAGACCTACACACACACACACACACACACACACACACACACACACACACACACACACACACACACACACACACACACACACGCACGTACAAATACACACATTTTTAAACAAGCCTTCAACAAACCTTAATTCTAATAGAAAAATATATACATAATAATTTAGAAGAATTTTTTTCAAGTGTTAATTTCTTCTGATTGGTCAGAGGATGTTGATTTATTAGTCAATGTTCAGGCTGTGCTTCAAACCGCAGGACTTTAATACTACATCCCTTTTTTATTGTATTAAACTGCAAAAACATTATCGTGGTCATTATTTCCAAAGTTAGCATTAGGGGCGGAGGAAATTAACATCGCACACAACATCGTTAGGAGTGTTTTCCCTTCATATATTAAAAAAGTCCCTTATTTGCCATAAACATTTTTGAAGTCAGGTGCACACTGTGCAATTTTGCCCATGATTTGGTCACCTGAGACAAATTTTTTAAATCCTAAGAGATTCCTCTAATCCTCTAAAAGACTAAGATCTGTAGTCTTTGATCTGTAGTCAAATCGCTGGTTTGACGCGTTCATTTTTTCTTCTGGCAGTGTCAGAAGATTTCAGACATGGGAGACATGCAGTGTGACGACTTCAACGACAAACCAACAACCGATAGGAGCGCTGAACCTGATGATGCTATTAGCGCGAGTGACAACTCCAAACCACATTGCAACGAGTGAGCAAGAAAATTACAGCAAGAAAAGAAACGACTGTCGTACAGTCTGACACGTTATGGCAACTGAGATCCTACAGAGTGACATGGAGATCAGGTTCATACAGTGTGACATGCAACAATCGCAAAGGGGGTATAAAAATTGCACAGTGTGAGCCCGGCATTACTCGATTTAGAAACACCATGGTTACCAGGCGTACTGACCTGTTTTCTCGTTCGTGTCTTTCCAGTCCTCAGTTTGATGTATCTCGCTATCAGTTCATTACGACCTGAAAAGACCAAAGAGG
Organism: Silurus aristotelis; assembly: GCF_946808225.1. NCBI lineage: Eukaryota > Metazoa > Chordata > Actinopteri > Siluriformes > Siluridae > Silurus > Silurus aristotelis. The sequence continues at coordinate 25,921,287 of NC_139587.1, read as the reverse complement.
CAGAAGTATAAATTTAGGCGTAAAAGCTTTTCTAAGATGCAGCTAAATATTTCTTTGACACTGTTAAACTTTACCACGTCGTAGTCGAAAATCTGTCCGAGTTTTACACCAAAAGCATGTACTTGTTCTAACATGGGATAATTTCTTTCATTTCAAGGTTCATTCACTAAGACTAGGGATGGTAAGATTCACAGATTCGCATCGGTGCATCAGCATTGAAGTTTACGATGTGATGCAGCGATATAAAAAGTGTGGATCGGATACAAGTAGGGCTGGATATCGAGTTTGATACTTTTTAAGCACCGACCCAATTGCCTCGATACTATCGAATATCAGAACATTTTAGTCCGGTACCAAATTTCGATACCTAAAGTTTTAATCTCAGTGAGCCAGTAAACGTGCAGCTTGTTTGACGTGCCCAAATCAAATGCTGGTGGTTGGCTGTGGCAAAGCATCAGGGAAAATCAATAGTTTTTACGCCGGGTACGCCCACTCGCCCAGAGACGTGTCTCACACGTGAGGCTGCGTCTCATAGCATAAAAGTTTAAACGATCGAAAGCGTGGCTACATTTTGCCACGGTTCGACGACAATAGCATATGCAATAGCGATGCAATATTTGCAATAAGATGAGCAACGCATCAAATAAGATGAAGCACTTGACCGTGCATGAAATAAACATAAGAGCAGAAAGTTGCTCCGTATTCGACTTCAGGACGACCGAGCCGGTGCAGTCGTCCTCTCAGCATTTTTCTGCCTTAGGGCCTGTTTCAAAATGCCCACCACAAGAGTGCTCCTTTACTGATGAAGATAGCGGCGCTATGACTAAGGCTTCGAGGGGTAACCAAACATACAAAAATCGGCTAATTGTAGTGCTACATGCTTGTGTACTTTTTAGGTTTAGTCCTCCCTACGCTATGTAGATTTACATACTGTTTCTGTGGCTATAGATACGTAGCTAAATCGATGCTAAAAATGGTTTAAGGTTAACTGATCAAGTTTAACTCACATTAAACTTGTCATCTTGTTTAAATGTCCTTATCCTTGGCTGCATTAACAGCTTAGCTTTCTTTTTTTTTCCTCTCTTCACATTAATGTTATAGCCTCTGACCCTGAAATAAGGAGACCATCAAGTGTTAATCCATTTACACTGGCAGAGAAAGGAAAAAAGAAAGGAAAGATGAATGCCACAGGGCCGTCACAAAGTTTATTGTTGAAGGTTTGCTGCCTGTTTCTACAGTGGAGGCTCCATAGTGGAAGTAAGTAAGCTGTGTTTGATGTCAACTATAGGGAGATGATAAGCACCTTAAAAGACAGATATCAGTCCCCCAGCCGAGACATGCTCTTAAGTACCCTCATACCTGCATGGTGTGCAGTAGAGAAACAAAGAAAGAAAGAGTTACAAGATGTGAGGGATGTGGCTGTGACTGCTGATGGCTGGACCAGCATTGCACAGGACCACTACCTGAAAGTGTCAGTCCACTATGTGAGAGATGGATAAATGAAAGAGAAAGTCCTACATACAAGTTCAATATACACATCCCAGACAGGGGGCATTGTAGCAGAAGAGAGAGAAGATATTCGTGATGAATTTAATTAATAGAGTAGTTGCTGTAACAGTGGAAAACCTGGATGTAGCAGTAAAAAAAGTATGAGTATTAAAAAAATGTGCTGCTTTGATCACACTCTCAATATTGCTGCTCATGAGCTTTACACTATACCCTCAGTCTCACAATGGGCAGGAAGGATCAGAGCAATGGTGGTGTGGCTGAAAAGATCCAGCCTGGCTAAACCTGTCCTTAAAGAGAAGCAGCGTCTTCTCAGAAGGTGGAAATCACAATTGATCAACCTTAGTGCAAACTCTTTGGCCAAATAATTTAGAAAAATTCTTTGCTACATCATGCAGTAAAACATCTCTGCAAATCGGATGAATGAATCTGATTACCGTATTTTTTCGGACTATAAGCCACTACTTCCCACGTTTTGAACCCCGCGGCTTAAACAACGAAGCGGCTAATTTATGGATTTTTTCCTGGGTTTTTCCCAGTTTCACAAACTTCAAGCCAAAAAACTGAGCAACATAACATTAGACCAATCAAATTTCCGACCGGAAACAAAAAAACGAACCTCACCTGTGTTCTGCATTTTTTTTTTTTTTTTACGCATGACGAGGCCAAAAGATAAACTCCCGAGAGAAATAGTTGTGAAAGAAAGGAGGAAGACAGTGAACAATGACTTTCTTGGTCGGCTACTGTTTAGATACAAGCCGTTGTAACGCGTTGAGTCTGGGTGAAGGGAGAGCTCGCTAACTCCAGTTGCAACAGAAATCATATAAGCACAGACAGGTTTCAAAAACTCGTGCTTTTTATTTTTCTTGGCAACAGCGTTACGGGTTAGTCAAAGAAACTTAGAAATGAGCATCAGAAAATAATAAGGACATATTCTTCGCCCTTGCACACACGCAGTAATAGCGGAAAAATGCGGCAGCAGGCTATTACCAAATACCGCTATGCTCCTAAAGGAAGCGCAACATATTTCACCCATTACACCGTGTGTAACGTGTCTTTCGTTAAAGCCTGTGTAAAGTACATTAATTTCAGTGTATTTATTTATGTTCAAAATAAAAACATTTGTAAAATTCAGTGGGTGCGGCTTATATATGGGTGTGCTTTATAGTCCGGAAATTACGCTATATTTTACGGACTGCAGAAAGTTTCTAATGAGGATTTCAGAAAAGCAGAACAGTTTGTCAAAGTTACAAAGATACTTTACACTTCAACACTCTATGTCTCTGCTAAAAAGAGCCCGACCTTGGGTCAGATTCTGCCAATTTGAAATAAACTCCTGCACCACTTCACAGTTAATGAAGAGGACAAAATCCTTTAAAAAGACTACCAAGGGCACTATCTGGAATGACCTTTTAAAATGATACCAGGTGTGTAGTGCAATCCTTTTGAATCCTGACTCATACTGTTTCAGTCTTGAAGGATGGCAACATCAGACAGTTCTTAAATGTGGGTTCCAAGGCTGTGCCCTCCTCCAAGTCAAAAGTGGCAGATGAAGTGTGGACCAGACTGGAGGAGGAGCTGATGAGAAGGACCTCAGAAAAGATGTTAATTCTTATTGCTAATCTTCTACTTTTTAATTGTAAATCAACATACGTGACCATCATATTCTATTAAATACAGACTCAGACCGAGCAGATAGAACAGGGGCTCAAAGAGAGAGCAGGTGACCAAGATCACAGCTCATCTGATGAAGACAGTTGTTGAAAAGTGTTAAGTGGAACCGTTCAGGAACCGGTATTAAGCTCAAGGTGTTGGTATCGAACATTTTTGAACGATACCCAGCCAATTGTATCTCAATGCATCATTTATTAACGTATTTGCTTCGGAAAAAAACGAGTGGGGAGTGAAATTTACGGTTATACATGATGTAATACAACTTTAAATAAGATCTGGAGATAATACTGCAAGAACAATTGGAATCGCGTGAAAGAAGAGTCTGCATTCGAGTTGTGAGAGTGTAGATAGAGAGACGAGATGCACTGTTCTGGCTAATATACAAGTTTCACCTAACTCTATAACATGACATATTATATAATAAATAAAAGATGAGTTATACTTCTATTATTTGGAAAAGTAGGATCAATAAAATATTCTAAAGTGACCAATAATTTGTGACCAATATTTTATATGTTGACTGATTTTTCCATCTCGATCAGTCTATTTCTCAAGCGTGTTCCTCAGCACCACCATAATGAATTGCATAGCATCATATTTTTTCACACAGTTTCCTATGCTAAAGAGATTTTCTCTTGTTTAAACAGTTAGGAAAAGAGTCTCCAGTTTTAGTTTCAGATCAATGACATCATTTCCCTGCACTTAAGTAAAAGTACTAATCGTCTGCTTGCAAGAGCTTTGCTTAAGGGTTCTGGGATTTGAGCTCATAACCTTCTGATCAGAAGTCACCGAGCTAGCACTTCCCTCCACCCACACACCCGCACCTATTACAAGTCTAAAAAATGATTCTGAAGGCTCAGGAGGTCGCTGTGAATGGTGAAGACGAGTATAATCAGCAGCTTGTAGGGTTCTTCCCTTGTAATGTCATTTACTAGAGGACAGGCACTCTCTATTCTCTCTCTCTCACACACACACACACACACACACACACACACACACACACACACACACACACACACACACACACACACACACACACAAACAGCACACATAGCGTTACAATACGGGTATTCATGTGTGGCCTGCTCTCAGATCAAAGGGCCACCCAATGGCCGGCTGTAAGCATGCTTACTACTGCATAATTCATCCTTTTCAGCCGCTTGAAAACACGCTCTGCTGGACTTGGCACAGCCGCGGAATAACTTACGAAGAGAGAGTGAGAGAGAGAGAGAGAGAGAGAGAGAGAGAGAGAGAGAGAGGAAGAATAAGACCAGACTGAAAGAGAAGGTGAGAACAGAGAGTGAACTGGAAGTACATTCAAAGGGGGGGGTGAAAAAAAACTTTTTTGAAAGGATGCAGTGTTCAGGAAGAGAAAAGTAAAAGCCATACTACAGGCCACTCATCACTCGCTTCATTTACTCGCTACACAATGGAAGTGTTTCAGCACACAGATGGTATTTTGGTGCCAAAAAAAACGGTGTGTGTTAATGTTCTGATAAAGTTCATGTTCGTGTTTCTGTTTCCCATTTATTGAGAATCTTAAGTTCTAACATTTAAATAAATGACATTGGGGAAAAAACAGAGAAAATTAATGTAACATGCTTTTGTGTGCTTTTGTTTACGTTTGGTTACTACCTCTTGATCTAGTGACAAAGAAAAGTTCCCACATTGTTCATCAGCATCATCAGTAATCCGTTTCTGAGGTAAAAAAATCTCATTCATCTTACTCACAAATGAAAATCACTGAAATCTCATCACTAATACACTCTATAGACAAAAGTGTTGGGACACCTGTTGTTTCCAACCATATGTGGTTCTTCCCCAAACAATGTTGGAGGTACAGAATTGTATAGGACGTCCATGGATCTTTGGTAGCATATAATCTTCCCTTCACTTGAACTAGGAGACCCAAACCGGTTCCACCATGACAATGTTCATGAAGATATGCTTACATGGGATGGAATGGAAGATCTCTTGCTATAGAGCTCTGACCCTATTAAACACCTTTGGGATGAATGTTAATGCTGACTGCACTCCAGGTCTCCTCACCTCACCTCCATCAGTACCTGACTTAGTACAGTAACTAACAACCTTGTGGTTGAATAAGCACAAATCTCCACAGCTTATTATACGAGGAAATGATTGAATGAGGAATGGGGTGTTAAAAAAGAAGCAGGAACTAATCTTGTGGTCAGGTGTCTACAAACATTAGTCCATATAGTGCAAATAAACAGGTAGATAGATACAGTGCAAAAGGAAAGTATTTTCAGCGCTTCACTTTTTCCACATTTTGTTCTGTCACATCCTTATTCCAAAATGGATTAAAAATTATTATTCTCCTCAAAATTCTACAAACAAAACCCCATAATGACAATGTAAAATGAAAGAAGTTTGTTGAAATCTTTGCAAATTTATAAAAAAAAAAAAAAAACTGAAAATGTACATAAGTATTCGCAGCCTTTACCATGACAATCAAAATTGAGCTCAGGTGCATTCCGTTTCTGCTGATCATCCTTGAGATGTTTCTACAACTTCATTGGGGACTACCTGTGGTAAATTCAGTTGATTGGACACAAAATAATGAATTTTATCCATAAAATGTGGAAAAAGTGAAGCGCTGTGAATACTTGCCTTATGCACTGTTGATAGACAGACAGATAGATATCGACGGACTGTATATTACTAGGAGAAAAATCTCAAGTGCACATTTTACTTAACTTGTTTGATTTTGTCTCGTTTACACCACAGCGCTGGACTGAGTGGAGTCAAATCCAAACAATGCTTTCAATTCCCTGCAAAATTAGAATTGAACTGCGGCGTTTTGTGATTAAATAATTACAGCTATCCAAAATGGAATTCTTGCGTGATTAAAGACGTTTGCAAAAGCGCAATAAGACAGAGTTATATTCACTTCGCACCTTGTCTGTATGAGCTGCTGATAATATGAGCACTTGAAAAACAGAAAGACTGTGTTGGAGTTTTGGAGTGCAAGTGTTTGTGCATGTGAGTGTATTTCACTTGAGGTAAAAATTTTGAGAGTCTTTCTAATGAGTAATCAGACTGGCCTTGCTGTGAATATGAAGTACAATTACACCTTGATTGAAATGTTCTCCAAATGAAAACCTTCAAAAGTCAAGTGGCTTCATTGTCATTTCAGCCATATTCAGTACAGCACAGAAAAGAAAAAAAAATTTCTTCTTGGACCAAGGTGCTCCATAAACCTCCTTCTTCTTTCTCCATATCACTCTATCCTCCACATCTGCCTCTTTCAAACCAACCACCTGCATGTCTTCCCTCAGCACATCCATAAAACTCCCATTTAGCCTTCTCCTAGCATTCTTCTACCGATATACAGTACACCATTGTCTCACCTCTGAATATGACCAAACCATCTCAATCACATCTCTCTAACCTTGTCTCCAAAATGTCTAACCTGCTCGTTTTTTCATGTCAGTGCCACTGTCTCCAATTTTTCACCCATATAGGTACTCTGCAGATCCATAAAACCTTCAAGAAATCTTAAAAAAATATTTCCAAAAGAACATGTATACATACCAAATTCAAATATATAATACAAATAAATATTGTAAATTTATCTATAAACATAAAAATATTTTTCCAGTCAGATAAATACAGACATTCTTTCCCCAAACGGAATTAAAATTCCTGACAGGCATAAAAAATAAATAAATAAATAAATAAATAAATAAATAAATAAATAAAAGGAATGGAGATCTGCAGTGTCTGAGGTTCATTATTAGATAAATATAATGACAAGAAGCAGTAGGTTTAAACGTTCGTAAGCGTGATACAGTGATAAGTACGTTCCGTAAATAATGATTTCAGTGGAAATTTTCCACACCAGCGTCACATTCGAACACGAGTTTGACTAGTTACTGGAACATGCAGTGGGTCGAAATGACTCAGGAATTTGATCTAATGCCAAAATCATGCAGTGTCTCTCAGAAGTTCACATGTTACACATAAGAGAAGAGCGTGTTGAAAGATAAAGTGGTTAAACTGACCGCCTGAAGCAGCCGAAGTTGAAAGTTGAACTGGAAAGGTTTGTGGAATGGTTTGGAATTCCACAGTGAGAGAGTAAATGCTGTTGGTCAAGTTTGTGAAGGCAAAGGTCATACAAAAGAAAAAAAACAACAACTTTGTTCAGAGCCTCAGGCTGACCCTAAATGACCCTGAACAACCCTGTTATCATGTCTCACGTACTTAGTGTTCGCCTGGAGTTTAGACAACTTTATTCTGTTCCTCGGAACACCACGAAAATCTGAAACAGGATTCGTTTGTCAAGTTTTGTTCGCATATTTTAACAGACCTTGTTGAAAAACTTTTAGTCGAGTTATCAAACTGTAAAAAAAAAAATAAAAAATGGATTTCTCGCCAGATTTATGAAAGCTACGATTTGCTTAATTTTACGTGTGCATATCGATAAACGTGTTTATCGTGGTGAGAAATTTTATTGCACAGCTGATTTACTTTCTATCTTCTTGAAAGCTACAATTTGCATAGAATTCAAAATGGCAAATCGACAATAAAAAAGATAGATAGATAGATAGATAGATAGATAGATAGATAGATAGATAGATAGATAGATAGATAGATAGAAAGACAGACAGACAGACAGACAGACAGACAGACAGACAGACAGAAAGATAGATAAACAGACAGATAGACAGACAGAAAGATAGTCGATAGAAAGATAGTAGAAAGATAGACAGACAAACAAACAGACAGACAAACAGACAGATAGTCAATTGATAGAAATATAGTAGAAAGATAGACAGACAAACAAACAGACAGATAGACAGACAGATAGACAGACAGACTGACAGACAGACAGAAAGATAGTCGATAGATAGAATGATAGTAGACAGACAGACAGACAGACAGACAGACAGACAGACGCAAACTGACAAGTGCAGATAAATATGTGCATAAATGATAGACAGACAGAAAGATAGTAGAAAGATAGACAGACGAACAAACAGACAGACAGACAGACAGACAGTCAATAGATAGAAACATAGTAGAAAGATAGACAGACAAACAGACAGACAAACAGATAGACAGACAGATAGACAGACAGACAGACTGACAGACAAATAGATAGACAGAAAGATAGAATGACAGACAGACAGACAGACAGACAGACAGACAGACAGACGCAAACTGACAAGTGCAGATAAATATGTGCATATATGTACAACAAATAAATATAAAGGCAAAAGTGAAAATGTGCAGAAGCTACAAATAAATAGATATTTGTATCAGATTTTTGATTGAAAATAAAAATCTAGAATATATGCAAGATGTGTGTAAGTCACAATAGAATAAAACAATCCCAATTCCTAAACATTCCCCAAAAAATGCTGAGCCACTGCAACGCCTTAACTACCACAGAATACCGCTAACACTTCCTTAATTTTTTTTTTTAACTCTCCTGGAAGACAGGGCAGGCTGGAAACCAGAGATCAGGTAGAAAATAATGTGTTCTTCTAATGAATAACAATCCTATCCATCGTTCTGTCAACAGATCACACTGTATGGCCCTTCAGTAAAATAAAGCGACCATATGTTTCCACTCAAACCCACTTTACACACCGCAAACATTTCCTTCGCTTTATTCGACCATGTAAACGTCTCTTTTCTCCCATTATCTTCTGCCTCTGAGCCAATTTTTCCTAATTACTCTTCACAGTCTTAATCAACCCAGGCATGATCTCCTTAATCGCATCCAAATCCAGAATGATTTCTACATCAGGATCAGAAACAAGTGGCTTTGGCAAAGAAATACAAATCGAAAGTGCTCTGATTAACATTCAACGGGATTCGCGGTTCACAAATCCGACCCCGAGGACATGCCGGGAAGATCTACCTGTTGACGTGGCGTGTAAACAGTCTCGCTGAGTGAAAGTTTTCAAATGCCACACAGTTTTAAAGTAAAGGTCAAAAATTTGAAAGCAGATGGTAGTGTGAACAATCCCCCTGCTAATATCTCCACTCCCACTGCAGGTGTTTCCCTCCGAGCAGGACTGAGGGGTGCGGCCTGCTTCCCCCTGCCAGATAAAGCCCTTTATACACACACACACACACACACACACACACACACACACACACACACACACACATCTGATTAGTGCTAAGCAGCTGTCCTTTGTGAGCACTGGAGCCAGTAACATGATGACTCCCCTCCGTCTGTGGCCTGCGTTTATAAAGCCAGATGGCACAAAACCGTGACAGAAAGTCCTGAGAAATCCAAACAAAACCTAAACTGCTCGACACAAGCTGTTTAGACTTTACATTAGCGAGAAAGTGATACACTATATGGACAGTTTGTTGACACCTGAGCATAAGATTCATATCATTCCACATCGCATTCCACATTTAGTCCCCGTTTGCTCTTATAATAACCTCCACTATCCTGGGAAGATTTTCCACTAGATTTTGTGGAGATTTAGAAGGGTGTTAGTAAAGTAAACTAATCATGTAGGTATTAATGAGGAGGCCTGGCATGCATTCACATTCATTTATGTTCAAGGGTTGAGGTCAGGAATCAATAGCAGAAGATCTCCCACTCTAACCCATGTAAAGCATAACTTCATGGAACTGGCTTTGTGCACATTGTGATGCCGGAACAGGTTCGGGTCTTATAGTTCGAGTGAAGGGAAAATTTCATACTACCACATCCAATGATGTCCCAGTTTGGTTGTAGTTGCGGTAATAGAACTTCATATGACTGCATGAGTGCATGTTCAAAACAGTGGTAGATAAAGTAGACTAACCATGTGGTTGAGTTCAGTAGAGATACACTCTATGGTAAAATATTACTCCAGTAAAAGTGCTTGATTTCACGTGAGTAAACATACAGTGCCTTGCGAAAGTATTCGGCCCCCTTGAACCGTGCGACCTTTTGCCACATTTCAGGCTTCAAACATAAAAGATATCAAACTGTAATTTTTTCTGAAGAATCAACAACAAGTGGGACACAATCATGAAGTGGAACGAAATTTATTGGATATTTCAAACTTTTTTCAAAAAAACTGAAAAATTGGGCGTGCAAAATTATTCAGCCCCCTTAATTTAATACTTTGTAGCGCCACCTTTTGCTGCGATTACAGCTGTAAGTCGCTTGGGGTATGTCTATCAGTTTTGCACATCGAGAGACTGAAATCTTTGCCCATTCCTTCTTGCAAAACAGCTCGAGCTCAGTGAGGTTGGATGGAGAGCATTTGTGAACAGCAGTTTTCAGTTCTTTCCACAGATTCTCGATTGGATTCAGGTCTGGACTTTGACTTGGCCATTCTAACACCTGGATATGTTTATTTGTGAACCTTTCCATTGTAGATTTTGCTTTATGTTTTGGATCATTGTCTTGTTGGAAGACAAATCTCCGTCCCAGTCTCAGGTCTTTTGCAGACTCCATCAGGTTTTCTTCCAGAATGGTCCTGTATTTGGCTCCATCCATCTTCCCACCAATTTTAACCATCTTCCCTGTCCCTGCTGAAGAAAAGCAGGCCCAAACCATGATGCTGCCACCACCATGTTTGACAGTGGGGATGGTGTGTTCAGGGTGATGAGCTGTGTTGCTTTTACGCCAAACAAAACGTTTTGCATTGTTGCTAAAAGGTTCGATTTTGGTTTCATCTGACCAGAGCACCTTCTTCCACATGTTTGGTGTGTCTCCCAGGTGGCTTGTGGCAAATTTTAAACGACACTTTTTATGGATATCTTTAAGTACTGGCTTTCTTCTTGCCACTCTTCCATAAAGGCCAGATTTGTGCAGTATACGACTGATTGTTGTCCTATAGACAGAGTCTCCCACCTCAGCTGTAGATCTCTGCAGTTCATCCAGAGTGATCATGGGCCTCTTGGCTGCATCTCTGATCAGTCTTCTCCTTGTATGAGCTGAAAGTTTAGAGGGACGGCCAGGTCTTGGTAGATTTGCAGTGGTCTGATACTCCTTCCATTTCAATAATATCGCTTGCACAGTGCTCCTTGGGATGTTTAAAGCTTGGGAAATCTTTTTGTATCCAAATCCGACTTTAAACTTCTCCACAACAGTATCTCGGACCTGCCTGGTGTGTTCCTTGTTCTTCATGATGCTCTCTGCGCTTTAAACGGACCTCTGAGACTATCACAGTGCAGGTGCATTTATACGGAGACTTGATTACACACAGGTGGATTCTATTTATCATCATTAGTCATTTAGGTCAACATTGGATCATTCAGAGATCCTCACTGAACTTTTGGAGAGAGTTTGCTGCACTGAAAGTTAAGGGGCTGAATAATTTTGCACGCCCAATTTTTAAGTTTTTTATTTGTTAAAAAAGTTTGAGATATCCAATAAATTTCGTTCCACTTCATGATTGTGTCCCACTTGTTGTTGATTCTTCACAAAAAATTACAGTTTTATATCTTTATGTTTGAAGCCTGAAATGTGGCAAAAGTTCGCAAAGTTCAAGGGGGCCGAATACTTTCGCAAGGCACTGTACAAAAGTATTTGCCTTCAAATGTACTAAAGATAAGATACGATATACCTTCATTCATCCCACAGTAGGGAAGTATCTATGTATGTGGCTATGAGGTTCCTATTATAGCTGAAACGATTCCTAGAGTAACTCCAGTAATTCGAATACAAAAGAATAATCATTATTATGTTAAGATGATTACAATTATCATTATTTGCCTCGATGCTTCGTTTAGTCCATTTAACTACACACTGAGCACTGTGTTTCCCCACGGACCATTATACTGTCGCACCACCCACTAAACTCTGGAGCGCTCTGAACAGGTTAAAACTGAAGATGCTGCATAATAAAAAAATAGAGCAATGGGGAGAAAACAGCAAAGGGGTGAGAAGAAGATTCATATGAAAGCCAGTTTCTGCTACATATAAACAATTCCTAATTCCGACCTTTATTCTCGCAATTCTGTTTTTTTCTTCTAATAATTCCACATTTATTTCTTGCAGTTCCGATTTTTTTCCCTCACAAATCAGTAGAATTAATAGAATCGCATAGTATCAAACTAAGTCTTCAATCCCTCTGGAGGAGACGGAAAACGGACAGATGAAGCAGGGGAGCCTCGTTCATACACCAACAGCTTCAAACTTCAGGCAGATAACATGGTTACCTGGTGGAGGCAACAGTAATGTTGGTGTTAATGAGAAATAAAGTTGGAATTGCGAGAGAAAAAAACAAGGAATTTAAAAAAATAAAATAAAAAAATCGGAATTAGGCAACAAGGTTTTTTTTCCTTGCATAGGATTCAGGCCAAAAAAATGACAGCATAAAACTAAAACATAAAGAAGTTTCCTTTTTTTTTTTTTTTGTAATCTGAAATGTATTCATATATTTTAATTTATAATTTTTTATTTATATATATTTGTATTTGCAATTGCAATATTGCAATTAAGTGCATTAAATGGGTTGAGTTTTCACAGATGTGCAATTTCATCAAAAAAATGTACATTTTTCTAAAAAAAAAAAAAAAAAAGGAAACTAATGACTTGTTCATTTTAAGAGGCCCGTCTTAATTTTCTTTGTTTATTTAGTATTGCTCTGTAATAAAGATAAAAAAACTTCTTATCCGATTAATTGTCCGATTATCATTTTTGTCACAAGACGAAGTTTATGTCTAAACAATCTATTAATAAAATAATATTAATGAGTTAAACACATTTTTTATTAAAATTATCATGAGCCCAAAAATTGTTATATATTATAGTGAGTTTAAGTCAGGAGTTTCTATTATCATTTATTCCTCTCTAAACGTTCTGCTTGCTGCTGAACTGTATGTTGGTGATAAGTAGAAAACGATCAAAACGAGTTTAAAACAGAGCTCGCGCTCGATCCTGATTGGCGGCTTGTGCGTGTTTGACCAGTTACGTTTTTATCCTTATAAATAAAAAGGAACAACTGATTTTGCAAAATGTAGTTAAAAGTACGATATTTGACTTTGAAATGTAGTGAAGTTAAAGTAAAAGTCTTCCCAAAATAAAAATGACAGTAACATCAAAAAAGTACAGATATGTGAAAATGCTACTTAAGTACAGTAACCCGTTTTCTTCATTACTGTCCGCCACTGGTTCAAAATTAATAACTTTGGATTGGAGTTCTTCAGTGCCATGATGGTATGGTTTAAAGAACCTAGAGAGAGACTTTCCTAAAAAAGTACCAAGCGTCATTTCCAGAAAATCTGATTAACTAGGCTAAATAGTAGCTAACATAACGATCACAAACACCACCAGCTAATCAGACAGCTACATTTATACACACCTTATAAATATCTGCATACGGGGCAACCCCGTCAGAATCCCTCTCCTCATCTGTGAAAATAGCTGAAGTGGCACATTGTTTGTTCATGATGTGGGTTTTTTTTTTAATGAGTCACCATATTACACTAAAAATTCCACCTTGCAAAATTCCACACATGGTTAGTTGGGAGTCCTGAAGAAAAAGCGAACAGACGCACTTCCTGTTTGTGTCTTTGGACCGCATGCTCGGTGGAAAGATCGCACCAACTTGCTGGAAATCACAGCGGAAAACCCGTAGCGTGTTACAAGACAACTTTGTCGAGGGTGTAAAACGGAGGGACGAGTGTAAAGTTTTTTAAAATGAGGGGACGGTTCTAATAAAAGGCAGATAAGTGAATATTCTAAGAGTCGAGAATGAGAATAGTAGTTGAGATTGAGTTAAAAACCCCTAAAAACCCCTGGACGGAAGCGGCGTGTTACCCACAAGGTGCTCCCGTTTCGATCTGCGGTCTGTGAAACCACACATGACCTCGTGGCACTTGTGCTGGTGACCCTAGTCATGTACCTCCTCGACATTTGAAAATCTTAGAGTATCTTAGAAAATGATCAGCAATATCTCACAATACAATCCATGTATACCACACGTAAAAACAAAAGTAAAACACGCTATTCGAAGGAATTGAAGACGGACAAACAGTCGACTGTTACGAGTCACTGACACGTAATAAAGACGAGGCTGTCTGAGATATTAGTTTTGATTTGACTCAGCAGCCTGTAGGTAGACGTCCACATCCAGCTGGTGGTGGGCGTGATGGAGGCCAGCAGTCTCGCCACAAATCACCCAGACCTTCTGTTATTACTGTATTGCTGATCAGAAATGCAGACTGCGGCGTGTTTACTTTAAAAAACGTAAACCTGTTGAATCGGTCAATGGAACAGTTCTTATTTTTCCATTAGCGCCGCATTAGCATTAGTTCTTCTGCAAGAACCTCAAAATAACACTGTCTACCAGAAACACTAATAAGCAATAATTTTAAAACCTCCTCTCTAATACTGTGTAAATCTCTGTGCCAATAAAGCAGTTCTGCCCCTTAAACCATGGACTCCACAAGACCTCTGGTATCGAAAAACAAAAGTCAACAAATCCTATAAATGATCAGGTAGAGCCTCAATGGATTGGACCTGCTTGTCCAGCATGTCCCACACATTCCCGAACAGATTGAGATCTGGGGAATTTGCAGGCCTTGAATTCTTTCTTTATGTATTGTGTGACACATCGTGACGATTTTAGACCTTCAAAGAGAAGATACGGACCACATGAGGATCCCGAGCCATCTTGAGATGTACCAGCTCCACTTGAATCCCACTTCGGACCTTCAAAGAGAAGACGCTGAAACCGCAAGGAACTCGAGCCATCTAGAGGTTGCGCCAACTCCTGATGTGTCCCACCTTATGAACTTTTCAGAGCTTCAAAGAGAAGACTCTGTGAGGATCCAGAGATGTACCAGCCCCAGCTGGATCTCACTTTATAAAAATTGGACTTTGAGAATAA
This sequence comes from Silurus aristotelis, assembly GCF_946808225.1. Lineage (NCBI taxonomy): Eukaryota > Metazoa > Chordata > Actinopteri > Siluriformes > Siluridae > Silurus > Silurus aristotelis. The sequence continues at coordinate 25,906,285 of NC_139587.1, read as the reverse complement.
ACAACCTTAATCAATACTCAAAATAATCTTCTAGATATGCTGTTTCTCCATCACTAAACATTTAAAGGCTCTGGCATGAATCTATAATGATCTCAGATGTTGAGCTAACTTCTGAATTGCTCAGAAGCCCCTGGTTCCACAACTCCAATTGACTGTATAAGACTGAAAAAGGACATTTCTCACTGTCCAGGTGTCAACTAAATGAGGATGAGGTTCCCTTTTTTGAGTCTGGTTTCTCTCAAGGTTTCTTCCTCATACCATTTAAGGGAGTTTTTCCTTGCCACAGTTGCCATAATCTTTTACATACATACACATTTATTAAATACATATATTTTTTCTATAATTCTTACATTCTGTAAAGCTGCTTTCAGACAATGTCTATTGTGAAAAGCGCTTTAAAAATCAACTTTAATTGAGAACTTCAATTGAAATTGAACATGTCATGTTCCTAAAGCCAAGCCTGAACACTGTTTAAAATGACAGTATGCAGGAAGCATTATTCTGCTAAAAGAGGCCAATGCACACGAAGTGGTTAACCGTCATCTGCAACAAAATTTAGGTAGGTGAAACGTGTAAAAGTAACTCACATGATCACAAGTAACTCACAGTAGAACATCACCAGAGCATCATACTGCAAGTGCCGACTCAAATTCTTCCCAGGTACCCGATCTCTTCCCCAGGTACCCGATCATCCACATGAAAATGTTCTTAAGATCAGGCCACTCTTATTTAATCCTTCATGGTCCAATTTAGATGCTTACATGTCCACTATAGAAACTTGGGGAGGTGTTAAAGTTCAGCACAAGCTCTCTGACCGCTCTGATCAGCAAACTGTGATTTATTGTGTGTACTGACATCCATTCATGCAGTTACAAGGAAAGCTACAGCGGCTTCTTCTGTGGAATCGGACCACACAGACTAGTTTTCTCTCTCTCCCCACACCCACACGAAAACACACACACACACACACACACACACACACACACACACACACACACACACACACATCAAAAAGCCTCAAAAACCCATGTCCTTGGAAATATTTTGGTAGGAACTAATCACTGAATATCATTCACCCACTCACAAGACCTGAGATTTTGGAGAAACTCTGACCTAGTCGTCTAGAGATTTGGCCCCCTATTAAAGTCACTCAGATACCTTATGTCCTTATGATTGCCCATTTTTCCTGCTTCCAACAGATTTGAGAACAGAGTTTTTACTTGTTTTAAATTACAGCTAAATTATGTTTCCACACGGATGGTTTTATTTGCCGGATGTGCGCATCATGGCGGATTTAGGTGCTTGATTTGAGACTCATCAATAAAACAAATGTTTAGTGATTAAAAAGGATTTATATTTTTTATATCTGAGTAAAGAAAGGGTCCCCTGGTGGTCTAGTGGTTAAGATGCAGCGCTCCCACCGCTGCGACCCGGGTTCGATTCCCGGTCAGGGAACCATCCCCAGCCACTCTTAGTGCCGGTCCCAAGCCCGGATAAATTGGGGAGGGTTGCGTTAGGAAGGGCATCCAGCGTAAAACATGTGCCAATTCAAACGTGCGGAGGATCCGCTGTGGCGACCCCTAACGGGAGAAGCCGAAAAGACCGTTTTTATATCTGAGTAAAGAAAGGACGTCATAAATAAAGGTGTGTTGTGTTGAAAGTTTTTATTTCGCCTTTTTCATATTTATTAATATTTTTGTAGCGAAATGGACAAACAGAAATTCGAGCTGCATTAATTGTGCATTAATTACATTTATGGCGTTAAAAGGAATTTGTGTTAACGCATTATTAACGTGTAAATTTTGACATCCCACATACAAATAAATATATATATAAAAATAGATTTACATGAAAGCAGGCAAAAGAAAAATTAAAAATTTTACAATTTTCAAGATTGAATGTCAAATTTTTTTATGTATAAAATACATTTAATTAGGAATCCATGATATATTAGAATTGATCGCAAAAATAAATTATATCGCTATATTCGTGAATTTTGCAGAAATAAAGAAAAAATATTTTTGAATGATTTTTCCTTTGAATTATTTTTCTTTTCCTATATGTATATATTTTTTTTTTCTTTTTTTTTCTTCTTTTTTTTATTACTTTTTATTATTTTTTTTCCCACACAAAAATCCTGTCACCTCCCACATGACCCCATTTCATGCAACACAAAAGAAAGCAAAAGCCAGGCATCCATAAGAACACAAAATATACTGAATATACATAGGGTTTTTTTTTGTTGTAGTTATGGCTTCGAAAGCCTTCTTTGAAAAGTGAAGACTTCTTCAACTTTAGAGAAACAGTGGTCTCTGGGGCACAATGCGGCTCTCATCAAAAAGCAATTCAACAGGCGTTCTGTAGAGCGCTTACTCCCATTCTGTCCTGCCCAGTGAGACTCCTGCTTTAATTCAGTGTTTCAAAGAACGAAAGAAAAAAAACATCTATTGCATTTTCCTGGCAGAGGAAAATATCTTTTTAAATCTTAAAATGCCCTATTTGTGTCTGCAGGGAGCAAACGGGAATCAAAGTTGGTTATTTCGGATTTAAAATGTAAATTTTGTATTTAATAAATACAATAAAAAAACAGGAATGTCCAGGAATAATACGCACTCTGTAGAAGAATGTGGTTTTGATGGTCAGGGGTGCACATATTTTTGGACATAGAGTAAACTTGAGTCATGTCAGGCTTTTAGTTTTCCAAGAGAACTAAAGAAACTCATGATTTTGCCTGTCCTTGATGACAAGGTGTCATGTGGATTATACTACCCAAAGAACAATACCGATCACACCATGGTCTGTCTTCTGATCCAAAAGCTTTATTATTAGTGGACATAACGGTACACGTTTTTGTACGGTGCACGTGTACTGAATGCAATCCTTTTTACGTGCGGAATATAGTTTAAATCCAAGTTCCCCTATTCACATATTAAGTGTGAGTTTGTTTAGTCTCCGTCTCGCACTTTGAGCGCAGTGTCACTGTGGCTACTCGATCTGTACACGCTTCTGTTTTAAGAAGAATAGCGTTTATTTCTCACATATACAGTACATTACAGCACATTGAAATTATTTTTTCCTCCTGCAGTGCGTACACTACACCACCTACACTGCAGGAGGGATTTTGGCCCACTCCTCCACACAGATCTTCTCTAGATCAGTCAGGTTTCTGGCCTGTCCCTGAGAAACACGGAGTTTGATCTCCCTCCAAAGATTCTCTATTGGGTTTGGGTCTGGAGACTGGCTAGGCCACGACAGAACCTTGATATGCTTCTTACAGAGCCACTCCTTGGTTATCCTGGCTGTGTGCTTCGGGTCATTGTCATGTTGGAAAACCAGCCTCGACCCATCTTCAATGCTCTAAACTGAGGGAAGGAGGTTGTTCCCCAAAATCTCGCAATACATGGCCCCGGTCATCCTCTCCTTAATACAGTGCAGTCGCCCTGTCCCATGTGCAGAAAAACACCCCCAAAGCATGATGCTACCACCCCCATGCTTCACAGTAGGGATGGTGTTCTTGGGATGGTACTCATCATTCTTCTTCCTCCAAACACGTTTAGTGGAATTATGACCCAAAAGTTCTATTTTGGTCTCATCTGACCACATGACTTTCTCCCATGACTCCTCTGGATCATCCAAATGTTCATTGGCAAACTTAAGACGTGCCTGGACATGTGCTGGTTTAAGCAGGGGAACCTTCTGTGCCATGCATGATTTCAAACCATGACGTCTTAGTGTATTACCAACAGTAACCTTGGAAACGGTGGTCCCAGCTCTTTTCAGGTCATTGACCAGCTCCTCCCATGTAGTTCTGGGCTGATTTCTCACCTTCCTTAGGATCATTGAGACCCCACGAGGTGAGATCTTGCATGGAGCCCCAGTCCGAGGGAGATTAACTGTCATGTTTAGCTTCTTCCATTTTCTAATGATTGCTCCAACAGTGGACCTTTTTTCACCAAGCTGCTTGGCAATTTCCCCGTAGCCCTTTCCAGCCTTGTGGAGGTGTACAATTTTGTCTCTAGTGTCTTTGGACAGCTCTTTGGTCTTGGCCATGTTAGTAGTTGGATTCTTACTGATTGTATGGGGTGGACAGGTGTCTTTATGCAGCTAACGACCTCAAACAGGTGCATCTAATTTAGGATAATAAATGTAGTGGAGGTGGACATTTTAAAGGCAGACTAACAGGTCTTTGAGGGTCAGAATTCTAGCTGATAGACAGGTGTTCAAATACTTATTTGCAGCTGAATCATACAAATAAATAGTTTAAAAATCATATATTGTGATTTCTGGATTTTTCTTTTTAGATTATGTCTCTCACAGTGGACATGCACCTACGATGACAATTTCAGACCCCTCCATGATTTCTAAGTGGGAGAACCTGCAAAATAGCAGCGTGTTCAAATACTTATTTTCCTCACTGTATATAAAATTATATATAACACCCAATCTGTCGCTTTTGCACCACTGATTCCTCCGAACCTCAACTACTGCTCTGGATATTTGCTCTAGATAAGGGCGTCTGTCGTAAATGTAATCATCTCTCATCTTCTCCTGACACGGCTTTCTAGCTGCCATTCCTTACCACGCATCCTCCAAATGTAACCTTTGCTTGCTTTAGTGTTCCTCAAGATTCTTTGAGTCTACAGCAGCACTAACGATATGCCAAAACACACGCACACGTGCTGGTTCCTACACGGCCGTGCTGTCCCACTTTCAACCTGTACTCACGACATCAAATGACATATGAGCTGTAAATCTTTCTTGCTTATCGATTCCAAAGATGCTCCGCTCGGTGGGATTTTTACGATAGATATTGATGGAACTCTCTCCGCCTCTCTGATACGACCTGCTGCTCGCCGTCTGAAGTGAAACATCGCTCACCTCTGACCTCCGAGACTCTTATAACTACGTTCAGAATTGATCATCTAGACCGTGATTAAGCCTTACACATCCATCTTGCTGCTAAACTGCAGAGTTTTCATTGGCTTGGAGCTCATTTGCTTGAGGTTGTTAGAAAATAGACTCCAAAAGTGACAGGTCTTTTTTTTTTTTTTTTACTCAGGGCTCATTTCCGTCCTCTGTTTTATTCCACGAATCTCAACAAATAACACGGCGACTGGAAGACTTCACCTGACTCACAATTTGGCACTATATTGTTGTTATCCTGATGAAACCGCACATTTAACGGGACAATAAAACTATATACATTCAAAGAAAAAAGCTATTTAAATTAGACTGGAATTCTCCAATCTGATTGGTCAGATGATGTTGATAAAATTTCTTGAGCAGCAACTCAGACAACAGTTTCAACGGTTCAGTTCTTTAATTATGTGACAGACAAAAGTGTATATATGTGTCAGGCTGACGACCATGACGCGGAAGCGGAAGTAAGTCAATCATAGTTTATTGAAAACAGTTCAACCAAAAAACACTCGCATATGCCGAGGAGAGAAGCAAACAAAGATATCCGCTCGAGACGAGTAATCCACAACGGAAGTTAAAGTCCAACGGAAAGCAAAACGTAACGTAACGTAAAAAAAATAAATATATATATATATATATATATATATATATATATATATATATATATATATATATATATATATATATATATATATATATTTATATATATACATACATACACACACACACACACACACACACACACACACATACACATACACACTCTTTTTATATAATTTCTAATTATAATTAATTATAACTAAATCAATAATTTAATAATTATATATTCAGTTATAATTTGAAAATAAACATCTCGAGAGAAAACGTCAAATTAATAATTTTCAAATTATTGACATTTATGGAAGGAGTCTTCAGTATCAGTGCTTTAAAGCATCTTCAGGACAAAGAGGTTTACAGCTGTGCTGTTTTGTTTGTGTAGTTTGAGAGAGAAATAATGGGTATGATGAGGGAACTGTGTGTGTGTGTGTGTGTGTGTGTGTGTGTGTGTGTGTGTGTGTGTGTGTGTGTGTGTGTGTGTGTTCTATTCTGAACAATTTCAGAAACTCCAAAACTATAAATGGATATGAAATACAAATCACAGTACATTTCTGGGAAATTGCTCTGGTATCAGATGTAATTTCTGTAAATTGCTGTTATAGTGGAAACTCTTCAGCTACAGTTCGGTAAAGTGTATTTCCGAACTGCTGATTTAGAATCAGTTAAGATTTCTCCGGAATCCGGGTTTCATCTATAACATTTCCGACTGCATCCTGGTGGCTGAATAGACCTCATGGCTGTGGTCTGCATCATGCCCAAGTTTCAACCACAGCCGCAATACAAGTGAACAGAGGGAGCATCTGATCTCCGACCAGCAACCAGAGAGACTCGGCTGCAGCCCGGTCGAGGCTCCGCTGAGGGCGGTTCAGTTCTCGAGTGGAAGATTAAATCAGTTCTTTATCAGCCTCGGTAGGAGACTGTCAAATCGAATTAAAGCATGCGCTCGATCTGCCCAGGGTAATCGCTCAGGAAAACAAGGCCGCGCTAGTTTCCGATCGAGAACTGTACAAAAAGGAACGCACTCGTCCCCCGACGTGGGCGGAAAAATCCTCTTGACATATGCAGCAGACTGAAAAACAAAAGGCTGCGTGCAGGTTACAGGAGTAGAGGGGAGCAGCAGTATGGGTACTATGTGGGGAAGGAAAGAAGGAAGACTAGAAGGAAGGAAGGAAGAAAAGAAAGAAAGAAAGAAAGAAAGAAAGAAAGAAAGAAAGAAAGAAAGAAAGAAAGAAAGAAAGAAAGAAAGAAAGAAAATCAATGGAAAGAAAGAAAGAAAGAAAGAAAGAAAGAAAGAAAGAAAGAAAGAAAGAAAGAAAGAAAGAAAATCAATGGAAAGAAAGAAAGAAAGAAAGAAAGAAAGAAAGAAAGAAAGAAAGAAAGAAAGAAAGAAAGAAAGAAAATCAATGGAAAGAAAGAAAGAAAGAAAGAAAGAAAGAAAGAAAGAAAGAAAGAAAGAAAGAAAGAAAGAAAGAAAGAAAGAAAGATTTCGTGGCACTTGTGAGTGAAGCGTGTGGTCGGTTTCAGGCAGTGAGCAGTGGGAGCAGTGGAAGCTGTGGAAGCTGTGGGAGCAGTGGGAGCAGTGGGAGCTGTGGAATCTGTGGGAGCAGTGGGAGCTGTGAAATCTGTGGGAGCAGTGAAAGCTGTGGGAGCTGTGGGAGCTGTGGAAGCTGTGGAAGCTGTGGAAGCTGTGGGAGCTGTGGGAGCAGTGGAAGCTGTGGGAGCTGTGGGAGCTGTGGGAGCTGTGGAAGCTGTGGGAGCTGTGGGAGCTGTGGAAGCTGTGGGAGCTGTGGGAGCTGGCGTGAGTCGAGGCCTGTGGCAGGTACAGGGAGCGATAAACTCGGCCCCTCAGGTAACACTGCGATAAGCCTCGCTACAGCAGGGGCCGGACAAAAAAATAAATAAACATTTGCATTGTTTTGAAGTAGGAGCCAGTTGCTATAGCAATGGTTGCTAATTATGCGAATTGAGCAGGAAGGGCACTCAGGAGCGAGAGCAGCACTGTGGAGGAGTACAAACACAAACCCGGGCCTTCGCCCAAGACGCAGCACTAAAGGGAACTTTGATATCCTCCAGATTAAGATAAGTGGGGAAAAAACCGAGCTGGACGTTTTCGCTCACACTTTGTTCCTCGAGCTCAATTCATCAGCGGATCAAAATGCGTTCTTCTTCTTCTTCTTCTTCTTCTACTTCTTCAAGGCTTAAAGCAATCGGATTTGTTTCTCCGTTCTAAAACACATGTCTCAACCAAGCGACGCCTTGATAATTAGCAAACGGCTGGAAACGGAAGTGTCGGAAGATGAAAAATGCAACTTTTTCGGAGCTGTGAGTCCTCGGGATATAAACTGTGAACTGCTGTCTTACACCACTGCTGTTTTCGGCGCTCCGGTGGAATATTTTAAACTCGTGCAAGAACAAAAAATAAATAAAAAGGGAAGAAAACAAAGAAAAAATAAAGTTCCATGAAAAATAAAATACACATTTCTTTCACTTGGGATAATTCAGGTTTCTTAATAATGCTAGAGTTCACTTCATGAGACATCTGGAAACACTGGGACACCAGTCCTTCACCCGGGAGGCAATAAAATTGGCTTTACTGTAATTGCTAAAAATATGTGTGTGTGTGTGTGTGTGTGTGTGTGTGTGTGTGTGTGTGTGAGAGAGAGGGAGAGAGAGAGAGAGAGAGAGAGAGAGAGAGAGAGAGAGAGAGAGATCGAGGGGAATAGTAGTATTCCCTCTTTCCATGACATCATACGGGTGGGAACTGAGCAGGAGAGAAGGAAGCGCAGCTGCTGAGAGTCGTACGACCATCTGCTCCTCCTAACTAATGGTTCACGCTCACTTTACACAGCACACACAATACACAACACACACACACACACACACACACACACACATGCACACGCACACACACGCACCATCCTAGCACACGCTCTACACACAGCACCCTGACAGAGTCACGGCCACTCGAGAGCAGACGCATGCCCAGGCTCCGTGCTGATCTGGCATCAGTTTTCCTTTCATATGCTAAAGAATGCAGTTGTGTGGAAAAAAGATGGGATCTAATCTTCATCAGGAGTCCCTCAGGAGAGAGAGAGAGGGGGGGGGAATAGAGAGAGAGAGGGAACAAGAGCGGGGGAGAGAGAGGCAACATGTGGGGCTTGGACTTGTTCTGGTTTAATAGACACTTTCTATCTCTATCCGTCACAGTCATTCTGATCCTGATCTCTCACTCAATGTCTCCCCCGTCTCTCTCTCTCTTTCTCTCTCTCTCTCTCTCTCTCTCTCTCTCTCTTTTTTAATCATTCACTTTCTCTCTCTACTTCCTTTAACTTTAACTATGCTTCTTTAACATTCCTTTTATCCACCATTCCATCGTTCTTTCTTTTCTTGATCTTTAATTCTTACACAATTTCCCTCATTCTCTACTTCACTGTCTTTCCCTCTACATTTATCTCCCTTTCTTCACCTTTCTCTTTATCTCTATCCATCTACGATTCTCTCGTTACCTCGATTATCTGGTTCCCTCGTGCTTTTCTCTCTCATACTCTTTCTTAAGCCTGTAAGAGCAGGAGGTGTGGCCTATGTACCTCTCAGGTCTTATGCGGGGGGAGTGGCCTTTATATCTGTCAGTCCTTATGTAGGAGGTGTGGCCTCTGTATATAGAAATACTTATGCAGGGGGAGTGGCCTCTGTACCTGTCAGTTCTTATGTAGGAGGCATGGCCTTTGTACCTGTCAGTCCTTATGTAGGAGGCATGGCCTCTGAATATAGCAATACTTATGCAGGGGGAGTGGCCTCTGTACCAGTCAATCCTTATGTAGGAGGCATGGCCTTTGTACCAGTCAATCCTTATGTAGGAGGCGGGGCCTCTGTACCAGTCAATCCTTATGTAGGAGGCATGGCCTTTGTACCAGTCAATCCTTATGTAGGAGGCGTGGCCTCTGTACCAGTCAATCCTTATGTAGGAGGCATGGCCTCTGTACTAGTCAATTCTTATATAGTCAGCCCCTAAGCAAAGGGTGTGGCCGCTCAGAGGTTTTTTTAACCCTTTCTTTAACACAGTTTTTCATCTCTGTGAAAAGACCATCAGATGATTCCCTTTCTGTAGATCTCAAACAGAAAGCCACAAAACACACCAAGAAGGAGGTTATTATTCGACTCACCGTACATCTTCCCTTCATCGGAGAGGATGATCTTGCGGCGGCCGCATGGTGGGTAAATGGCCAGTGCCTCCTGAAAGCTCTGTTCGATGTCGGGGCTCCACACGCCCTCTGCTTCATGGTCTGTGAGCTTTTCGTTCGAATCACTCATCCTCTCCATTTCTTCTCCTCCGCTCTCACTGCCACTCCAGCTGCTCGTGTCCATCGAGACGCCCGGAACCTGCAGCTCAAGTCTGGACAACGACTGACACTCGAACCTGGGAGGAGACACAAAGGACAAAACACTGTAACACCAATTAATCTAAAAAATAAAAACACACACAAAAAAACTCAAACAAGGCCTGAACATTCAATGAAAGTGACATGAGGTAAAAACAAAAGGGTTTGGGTTGGGGAAACTATCAGGAGCAGCAGCACACAGAAGTCCTATCTCAAGCAGAGTAACAATGAAAAACAGGAAAGAGCCCTGACTAAGGGGTGAGACAGATGGAAAGAAGGAACAAGAGAACACAGCGGGATGCGGAGTCTGGATTCATCAGCGTAAAAGCTACTTTTGTCTCTGAAGTAGTGACCTGTAAAAACTCTGATGTGATTAGCAAGTAAGCCTTTTACGTGGACGAGGGACTAGTTGAGTGGTCAAATGTCTAGGAAATGAAATGACCATAAAATTAGAAACACAAAGTCCAAAGTTCTAAGTTCTAAGTCCAAATACATGTCTATTGTGCGTTCTTCTGGGTTCTGTTTCTGTTTTCAATTTGAAACGTCTGAAAAACGTTTATGTCCCTGTACTGTGCATGAGCGAAATGTAAGACGCTTCTACCTGCATCATTTCTGCCTGTCATTTATTTACTTTCTGGCTCTTTGAAATGTCAAGGCAACGATGTTGTTTCGAAAGCCTCCGTTTTCAAAGTCCACACTGCGACGCGAAAATGATGTTTTCAAATGTACCCACTTTTTTATTTTATTTTTTCATACGCGTTTTTAAAAAAAGCAACGCTTTTGTTGACTGAAAACGCCGTCACAGTGTGGACAGAAGGCCAAAACCAAGGGAAAAATATGTTTTTTAAAAGAAAACCTATTAATGTGGACATGGCTATAGTTTTCTGTCTGTTTTTTTTACCTGACTGTGTTCACCAGTTTCATGTTAGTCCATGATCACCACAAACCTTTTGTTTTTGCTTGTTGAAAAGTCACATCATGCACTTTTTTCGGTGTAGAGTAAAACCCTATTGTACGAGCAACTGATAGTACGAGCAAATGGAGATACGAGCGACCCTGCTCGCAAAATTTACCCTATTTTAGTTCCCCGTTTTTGGCCGAGGGAAGCATCAGTCGCTTAGTTGACCTCGTGTCGCTCTCGTTGTTCAGTGCAGCAAAAACGTAACTTTTTTAATGTTGTGTTTTTATTTCACTAGAAATCTTGAAAAATGTCTCCCAAGAAAATCAGTGATGGTGCTGTGAAAACGAAAGTAAATAGAATTACCATGGAAACCAAGAAGGTTACGAGCGTGTTGTGCGTCTCACACTCGCTATCAACCACTACCTCATGGGTAAGTGTTAAATTATGTTTACCGTATGGTAATTTGCGGTGTATTTGTTTGTTAAAATAGGCTACAAATTTTTTAAGTGCAGAAATAAGCGATCGAATGAGGTCTCAGAACGGATTAAAACGCTTTTACATTCATTCATATGGGAAAAAAACTTATTCGAACGCACGAGCAAATGGACCTACGAGCAATTTTCAAGAACGAATGATGCTCGTCCAACGGGGTTTTACTGTGTCAGTGATTTCTAACTGAGTTACCTGAACTTGCTACCTGAATGTGGTCACCTGTTCCTTGTTCATCCTTGATTAACACACCCTTATGTGCTCTTGTTTGTTGCTAAAGTTTTATGGTGCATTATTTTTTGCAGTATCAAAGTGTTTCTCAGTTCTACAATTGTCTGGTTCCTGTCGCTCATTTCACATTATGGATTATCACTGTAACCCTTGTCTATTACGTGCATGAGTTTCTTACACACTTTCAACTTTCATTTGAAACGATGTCCTTCGTGCTCCCTCGTTCATCGATACACTCATTTTAATGTAAGCGTTGCTCTAAATGGAATCACACTGAGAGATGGAGAGACTCGGACACCTTTGATAGGCCATGAAAAGGGAATGAGAAGACAATCTAAAAGCTAAATGAGGAGTTGCAGTTAATCCAGAACAGCTGCGATCACACTGGAGATCAATTCCACAGTTTGTTCCCCCGGTGAGGGAGTGATGAATCGAAATGGTTTATAATAAATCCTGACATAAATGCGGAGTTGATCCAGGGGACAATCCAACTACATGTTGCTCCACATTTGTGCTGCTGCCTAAACTGGAAAACGTTCTGCAATTTCTCAAAAACAAAAACAAACTGGTCATGTCGGATATTCGTGGTGGAGTCAATTAGACTCCTTGACTACAAATCATAAGTTGATTGGTGGCGCTGCAGATTCTCAACATTTCTTAGTAAATCATTAGAGGGCACAAACACTTCCCATTTAATCATAATTAAATGATGGCTGGGAATGGACCAATCACAAACAAGAACCAGACCTGAAGAAACAGGGCCTATGGTTTATAAGCAGCACCCTGAAGTTCTTGTATCAGTCGCTTCCTCATTAGTCTGATTAGCCCTTTGTTCCCTTCTGTCTTATATTAGATAACTTGGTTTGCGAACAGGTAAGAGTGTGTGTGTGTGTGTGTGTGTGTGTGTGTGTGTGTGTGTGTGTGTGTGTGTGTGTGTGTGTATCTGCATTCCACCACTTAGGCGTTCTGATTGGCACCTTGGGTTAAAGAGCAGGTGTCACCCCTGTTAGCTCAAATTAGCTACTTTAAAATGCAAATGCTTTTTGACGTTCATTTTATTGGCACTGCCCAATTTCTCTGGATTCTTTGAGCCTAATTTCCAGGTCATGCTTTAAGTGTTGTGTCTAGTGTGTAGTGTGTAGTCATTCTGTTTGTACTTCTGAGTAGGGTTGCAAAATTATGGGAATTTTCAAGACTGGAAACTTTCCATGGGAATAAACAGTAATTAATGGGCAGACTTGCCTATAACAGGGAACGTAAATGTAGTTGAAAAAAAAAATCTTGGTTAAAATAACCAGATTTTGTTGAATTTCTACCCTGCACATTTATCAATCATATGCACACAGCACTCTCACAACAGGGCCACTGAAGCCACACACCACGACATGCATCGTGCATTCCTTCAAAACACATAATTTCTCGAACGTCCAAAAATTTTTTTTGGAGCATTCATGTAAATGACATAAATATTACATACATTTATGTTTAAAACTTCCTTGTGCTGTGTGTAAGCGGTTGTGCGACAAAATTACACTGACAATTAAATCAAAGACAAAAATCAGCTTATGACCAAACAAAATGTTTCTATTTATTTTTGTATATGATACAGTTTATATAAGTTTTCCAACTTGGAATATTTCCAAAATTCCCCAGATGAATTCCTAAATGAAGGTTCCGTAAATCTACCAGAAAGGTTCCTCCCTATTGTAACCCTACCTCTGAGCACTAGAAGCAATACGATTACACCACAAATTCTTGTCTTATTTAGAGTACCATTATTTAGTATCCAATATTGAAACGGTTATTGTTCCTGCAGTCCCCAGGGCCGGGGCCACTGTGTGAATGCAACAGTGACACCAGCCAATCACAGGCCTCTGTATGTCCATGTATGCAGAATAGGGCAGAGTGCTTTTGTCAGTGTGTTATGCAGCTTGTGAAAGCTTGATGAAAACAATTATTGAATTTAAAATATAGTGCACTGCACCGACGAGGTCAAGGGAGGGTAAGATGCCAGACAGACAGGGCCAGATTTACACTTACACTATATTGTCAAAAGTATTGGATCACCTACACATAATTATGGTATGTGATTTTGAGCATTGCATTCCACATTCCTAATTTGCTTCTAGAATTCCCTTCACTGGGAAGATGTTCCACTAGATTTTGGAGAGTTTTTTATAGATATTTGTGTTCATCAGCCTTAAGGGTGTTACGAAAGTCAGGTACTGATGTAGGTGAGGAGACCTGGTGTGCAGTCATCGTTCAAATTCATCCCAAAGGTGTTCAGTAGGGATGAGATCAGAGCTCTATAGCAGACCACTTAAGATCTTCCTCTACAAAGCATGTAAACCAGATCTTCAAGGAGCTCACTTTGTGCACAGGGGCATCGCCATGCTGGAACAGGTTTTGGATTTCCAAGTTCAAGTGAATGCAAATGTTTATTACAGCGCATCTAAAGACGTCCTGTACAATTGAGTGAATCCAGTTTTGTGGTAACAGTTTGGAAAAGATCCACATATAGCAGGAAAGGTCAGGTGACCCAATACTTTTGGGAATATAGTGCATATAAACCCAGTAGAGATTAAATACTCAATAGCTTGGTTTGATTAGGCAGTGTTATTGTGGTGTTATACAATCAGTACTCATGCACACTCTCATCATTGGGGCAGAAGGAAACAGCTGCCTCTTATGGCACTTTATTGATTGCAGTTTTATTAGATTCACGCAAATAATCATGGGCACTAGGGATGGCGATGTGATGCATCGGATACAAGTTGGCTTTTTTTATATATATATATATAATTTGCATCTGCAAAATGGATTGAATTGGATTTATTTATATGTAAGGAGTAAAATTGAAGGTAATGATGTACTACAACTTTGAATAAGATCTGGAGATACAGTAATACCGCAAGAACAGCGACCCTCGATTTGGATTTGCAAGAAGGACCAGTCTGTGCTGGAGTTGTGAGAGTGTATAGAAAGAGAGAAAGAGAGAGAGAGAGAGAGAGAGAGAGAGAGAGAGAGAGAGAGAGAGAGAGAGAGAGAGAGAGAAAGAGAGAGAGAGAGAGATGAGATGCACTGTGTAATCCGCTGTGCCTAATGTATGAGTTTCACCTCCCGATGTTTAATAAACCAAGCGTTGTGATCTCCTGAGCTCTTGTCGGTGTCTTTAGTGCTGTGGTGATAAATTGATCTTTAGAACAAAGCCAAGAAGCCACGAACACGCGCGGGGTAAAAACACGGCCTCGGTTATGGAGATGCGCATCCCTAATGGGTACATCCTTATTCCCAACACTCTTGGCTTCTGCACCTCATTGTGCCTTGCCGGGGATTATAATCCGCACTCTACAAATTGGTGATTTTGACAATAATGAAATGAGAAAGAAAAAAAAAAAGCTGTGTTTAAAAACATTACAATATGACATTTCATTACATTTATTGTTTATTGCAATCTAACAGATGAGGCATTGGCTCATATACCTCATATACTATATAGTGAACCAGAGGCCATTGGAGTTTTCTTCAAATCGTATGCTGGAGATATAATCCTCTATGTCGTACATATGTATAGTGTAGAATGTTTGTTCGGTCAAAATATAACAAAACAGACTAATGACGATGACGGGGGAAATTTCTGCACGAATTCCACATGGTAATAAACCTTGACATTTACACACATCCTGTTTGAAAAGATGTTTCTCTTCAGAACGTCGAGCTGGAGATCAAATTGAGTGAAAGTGTAAACAGATGCGGCAAAAAGCGCCGACACACACCTTCAATATGCTTCAATATGGATAGGAAAAAAGAGGAGAAAAATGATAGCACAATCAATTAAAAATAATAAGGCATTTAGGTTTAGACTGAACACACAAATATGTGCAGGGAAATGACCAGGGGAAGCGGCAGAGCCTTTTAAAGATCTCCATGTGTTTCCTGTTGGGCATGGTGTGTGTGTGTGTGTGTGTGTGTGTGTGTGTGTGTGTGTGTGTGTGGGCCAGATTGGTCTTTGGTGTGCTGATTGCTTACTGTAGAGAACGCACTCATGAGCAAGCAGGAAAACACGAGCATGCTCCAAACCACCGAGCTGAAGTGCGCATCATCATCCTGACGAGAAGATGAACTCAGAAGATAATCACTTCCAGCTTACTGCATTTTTTTTCTCTCCGTCTTATTCTATGAGTGTGTGTGTGTGTGTGTGTGGGGTCGTTCGAGTGGCTTTTGGCCAGAACCCCCTAAAGTGATGGAGATTTTCCAGCAGATGTGAAAGAAATGATCCAGATGCTTTGAAACAAAAGAAAATTTCTTTTTTGAACAAAAAAACGTTCCAGCGTGGAGCGAAGCGTGCCGTTCCGGGGCGTTTATAAACCGAAGAGGTGCTGCGTCGTCACCACGGCTCTCCCTTGACGCTTTATACAGCGGTGATGCCTTCGACACCATGAACAACGTACCCTGATTATCAGCTTACTGCTATTGCTGGACCAGTAAAGCTTAAAACTAGCTTTAAAAAAACGGTCTAATATGTAGCAATATTTCACCAAAAACAAGAAAAAATTGCATAAAGACTTTGTATAACATATTACACAACCTAAAAATCCATTAAGTTTCTGAGCAAATTGAAAACTATGAGGATGCATTTGGACTGTAATAAATATTAACTAATGCAACAGTTGATCACGACTGCAATTTGCGTAAACAGTTCAGCATTAAAGCGGTTCCTCTCAAGGTTTCTTCCTCATGCCATCCCAAGGGGGTGATACAGAATTCATATTTTATCACCTCTATCTCTGTGAAGCTGCTTTTGGACAGTGTGCAATGTTAAAAGAATTGGAGAACTATACAGAATGGTGTGTAGAAGAAAGCATAAGGTTCTGAATTAGGAAAGTAGACTGACAAAAGTGTTGGCACACCAGACTTTTCCAGCTATATGTGGTTCTTTCTCACAAAATAGGAGGCATTTACATTTTCAGCATGACACCGCCATCTCCATGAAGATATGGTTGGAGTGAAAGATCTTGAGAAACCTGCTCTAGAGCTCTGCAACCGCTACTGGACACCTTTGGGATGAATGTGAACGCTGACTGCACCCCAGGCCTCCTCACCTCACCTACATCAGTACCTGACTTTACTAACAACCCTGTGGCTGGATGAGCTGCACGCTTTATAATCTAGTGGAACATCTGGGTAGTAGATGATACGACAAAACTGTTCTACCAAAAGACTGGAAGGCATTTCTTTTCCATGTGATACACATCATGATATACAGGGTTGACAAATTTCCAGGAAACTCGAACGTTCGAAAATTGCACTGTGACATAACTGACCGTGATTTTGTTGGTGTTTTACGGTGTCCAGTCGAACACCATTGAAGGCCACCGCTGCTTTTCTCCCATTGTTTGATTGGAAGTTAAAAAGTGTTTCTCGCTTGAAAGTGTGAGGAAGTCGACCCCAAATCTACGTCTGCACCGTAGACGTTTTTAAACACCCTTCGATTTAAGCCTTGAGGTTCACCAGACACCTAACCATCCACACTAGAAGTGTGCAGAACAGCTGAGGAGGATCTGTTTCGGCCGCCGAGGAAAGTACCGGAGACTACGAGTGCTTGTCCGGCTTAATATAATAAACATGTTTTGCGAGAAAAACAGCTGTAACCGAGAAGCTGTTAGAAGAGGTGTGTTATTTTAACTGCTGTGGATGGGAGATGATTAAAGAGAGGCCTACGGTGACGGCTTAATCTAGATGAGACAGCTGTAAATACGCTCTGTAATTTAGCGCCGCTCGCACTTCAAACGGCGAAAAAGATGCCGAGAAGATGGACAATCAGGACAATGATGAAATAAAAAGGAAGTATAGGGGAAAAGCTGATCAATGGTACAGTAAGTAAGAGTGAGTGAGCGAGTTTTATCTTCTAATGAAATAATGCTTCATCAGACTGTTCCAGAAACCAAGAAACCCATCGAGATGTCCTTCACAATGGGACAAACTGACGTGACTTGGAATTTCCTGCAAACAATTGCCACTAAAAGTGTCCGACAGCAAATCCCAATCGTTTTGGTGACGAGTCCAAACGTGTAAGTGTGTATAATTCTCAGCTCAGGCGTCCGACACACACTCGGCTGCTCTCCTGCTGCTGGATGAATCCAGGACGTGGAGTCGGGTGACTGTTTTGTGTGTGTGTGTGTGTGTGTGGTGGAGAGCGGTGTGTGGACGGAGAAGCAGATGGAGGACAGAGATTAGTCATGCAGCAGCGAGCTGTTCTCACACTCACTTTTCACTCCAGCTTCCAGGACGCGGGTTTTTGGCCGAGTGAGGGCGATTCGGCCCAAACGGGGAGACGTGTGGACACCCCGGGCAGCTGCTCCACTCCCTCCGGCCACTGCTGGGCTGTGTGTGGTGTGTGTGTGTGGTGTGTGTGTGTGTGTGTGTGTGTGTGTGTGTGTGTGTGTGTGTGTGTGTGGAGCTTAAGGCTAGTGCCAAGTGGTTGTAATTAAATGTAATGTTATGCATTTATGCAGCGTGTGTTGAGACAGCGCTTTCGGCTGCGTCACGCTGTCACCATCTCTCCCTGTCCGAGTGTCACACTGCGTTTACATTCAACCACTTAGGAACAGGAAAGGAACCAAGAGAGAGAGAGAGAGAGAGAGAGAGAGAGAGAGAGAGAGAGAGAGAGAGAGAGAGAGAGAGAGAGAGAGAGAGAGAGAGAGAGAGAGAGAGAGAGAGAGAGAGAGAGAGAGAGAGATGCATTTCTATCGTGTTCACTCCTCTACAATATGCTTTCACTTGGGCCTTTTAACATTGTGCAACCGTCACAACATGAAAACCCCAAATACATCCACTATATAGACAAAAGTTTGTGTACACCTGAGCATAAGATTCCTATGAGCTTCTTCTTGATAGTCACATTCCAAATTTAGTCCCTGGTAGAAGATCCTCCACTCTACTGGTAAGATTTTCCACTAGATTTTGTGGTGCTCATTCAGTCACAAGGGTGTTAGTAAACTTGCACTTCACCATAGCTGAGGAATAAAATCCATTTTACGTCTGTGGTACAATTCGAGAGAGATTCATGCTAATAACAGAAAGCTGATTGGCTGTTGCATGTAGGCGTAACCCAATTGGGTTGCTCTATTAGATTTTACAGTTTAAGGCTCTGGGTTCCCGATCAGAAGGTCACTGGTTCAAGCTGCCACTGTTGGGTCCTTAAGCAAGACCCTTAAACCTGTCTGCTTCAGGGGGCTGCATCATGGCTTCCCCCTGCACTCTTACCCCAGCTTCCTAACAAGCTCAGATATGTGAAGAAAGAATTTCCCTGTGCTGTAATGTATATATGACAAAATAAAGACCCCAGGCTTCTTCACCTCACCTACATCAGTACCTGACTTTACTAACACCCTTGTGGTTGAATGAAAACAAATCTCCGCAAACACACTAATCTAGTGGAACATCTTCCCAGAAGAGTGGCGGTTATTATAACAGCAAATGTGGAACGGGATGTTTAAAAAGAACATCGGAATCTTCTGGTCAAACTTTTGTCCGTATGCTAGAACTAACGTGTCAATGAGAACGCAGTTAGCAGCCTGTGTTACACGCTGCATGCTCAGACCTGCGAGGAAGAAAAGAAAGACGGACGTGTAATTACACTGCACGTCTCTCCCTGTCTCCCGCTCTGATATAAACATGTTAATCCCGCTACAGCGTCAGGAGCGTTTCACTCCTCAGCATGAATATTCGATTACGCGGTGCTGCGCCGCATTAGCAGGAGAACATCCCGAGCCGGCCGGATCGGCACCGTGCTGCGCTCCGTACGCCGGACAAGCACAGAGTCTCTCCATCACACTTCATTACCAAATTAGATTGTAATCGAGCGCTTGAGCTCTTTGTCCATGCATTAGCCACAATCTTCTATTAAGGTAATTCAACAACAAACGGCGCAGGTTTCAGCTTGACCTCGCACCGCTGCGGCTTTCGGCAGCCATGACTGAGGCGGTGTGTTTACGCCATTCAGATCATCGAGTAAACAATTCGTCCTGAATATTTTTACAACATAAGGATTTCTCCAAATTTACGACTTTTCTATCAGACACCAGGGGTGTATCGGTACACGTAATTAACCGATGCACATGTGTACCAAATGCAATCCTTGTTTTAGGTCCGGAATCCAGTTAAAATCCGAGTTCCCCTCATAAACATATTAAGTGGTTTAGGCTCCGCCTCGCACTTTTAGCGCAGTGTCACTGTGGTTACTCGATCCGTACCCAAAACACGATTTGTTGTTCATCTGAATGTATGTTGTTCTGCATCTATTTTTTTTATTTTTATGCATGTATGTTAAATTGGATTGAGGTCGAATGTTTATTTACAATGTTGAATGGATCTAAAATTGATATAAGAAAAAAAGTTATTTTATTTTGGAAAAAAAAAGTTAATAATAATCACATTTTCATGCTAAATTTTTTAAAATTAATTCTAAAAGTTCTATATGTACACCTTTTAAATTTGGTAAAACATATGCCCAATATCTATCGCTTCAAAGCTGATTTAAAAGCTCATTTTGAAATTTTTACAAGGACTTTTAAGTTGGAAATTAACCATAACTATAAATACATTCAAAGATCTAAACTCCTCGTTTTTATTATAACTATATATATAGTGCTGTTTTTATCTTTTCCCTTCCTTCCTTCCTTCCTTCATTCCTTCTTTCTTTCTTTCTTTCTTTCTTTCTTTCTTTACTTTTCTTAATAAAATATGAATATTATGATTGTAATATTTCATTAAGGTTTGACTGTTCAATGTTCAAGTACACCAAAAAAATTAATAAATCTTAAATAATTTGTACTGCGCATTTGCAAAATCCCTGCCACCGAAAAAATGTCTCCTAAAGTAGAAAATCCTGACCATTCTGCATATCAAGAAAGTGAACGAATTAACAAAAAAGGGAAGAAATTCATTTATAAATAAATAAATCGAATGACCCTTGTGTTTCTTAAATGTAGACATTTGTTAAAGTATGCTGAAATTACAGTTAAGTAGAACATATCACTAGAACATTTAATATTTAATGCAAAAAAAAAAAAAAAAAAAAAAAAAAACACTTACATATATATACGTGTACTAGCTGAAAGTACCCGTGCTTCGCTACGGAAGGCAGAACGCTAAGCAATATGGCAATAAGCAGTAAGCACTGAGCAGGACTGGATGATCAGAGATCAGAACGTAACGTCAACAAATAACGTACTACCCCTTTGTAGTAGCGATACAGGGCAAACTACTTTGATAGTAATTGTTATCGTGCATCTAACATCTAATAAGAAACAATGTAGTAAGTTTCATTAGGATCCGTAATGTTATTTTTGTAAGAATTTACAATGCGTGAGAAATCGCGTTTCTCGCGAGTTAGCCGCGATCCAGGGCGAATTTTTCAAAACCCTTTCTTAGTGAGCACCTAAGACCCAAGAGGAAGGTATGTTCCAAATTTCATTGCAATCCCTTCAGTGGTTTTTGAGATTTCGCGATGAGTGAATGAGTCAGTCAGTGGTATTTGAGGTTTATATATATAGAAGATGATTACCCAAATGTGGTTTGAAAAAAACATAAAATGTACAATAAAATGTTTCCGTTTAAATGAACTTGCGCTACTATTATTATTATTGCATTAATTTTATTAAGTTTTATATATATATATATATATATATATATATATATATATATATATATATATATATATATATATATATATATATATATATATAATTTTTATTTTTTTTTTAAACCAAGCAGGCATTGTATTTAAAATTGTTGTAAAAAATGTAAACTGTTTATGTTCACAGATGTTAATAACAAACTACGTTAATAAAAAAATAACTATAGGCAATTTTACGTTTTGATTTCTTTCTCCTACCTGTTCTGAAATTAAACCGAGCCGCGACATAAAAACTGAGGTACGTACCGAACAGTTACACATCGATTTTAGCCGAAATCATGATTCAATTTGATTCATAATTTAAATAAATTTTGTACCAAAAAGATGAATTAATAATAAATAGCTATGATGGTGTAAAACTGTAACCAACACACCGACAACAGACAGCATTGTATTACGCCAC
Source organism: Silurus aristotelis (assembly GCF_946808225.1). Classification (NCBI taxonomy): domain Eukaryota; kingdom Metazoa; phylum Chordata; class Actinopteri; order Siluriformes; family Siluridae; genus Silurus; species Silurus aristotelis. The sequence goes on along the minus strand of NC_139587.1, from coordinate 25,884,665 downwards.
AATGAGGAATCGGCCTGTGTGCTAATACAATACAGTCTGTGCGAACAGCCCGAAACGTCCACACGTTATAAAGGTTTTATTAAAGACGTTTTTTTTTTTTTTTTTTTTTTAAATAAACCCCTGTCTACCTATTATTTAATGCGCCTGTACCACAGATACGATGCGCTCGTGCTCGGCGCTATTAGTCTCACTGTTAGACTATCATCAGGAAGCAAGTTCAATTAACGATGACCCGAGATCCCTCTTAAGCCTCGAGAGAAAGGCTTTCGCTTTTCTGTCGGCACGGCGCTCTTTACCGTGTCACGCCGGCATTTTCCTGCGTGACACCATCTTCTTTCATCTGTCAAGACCGTGTTGTAAAAAGATTTGTTCAAATTATGCGAGTAAATGGATCTTAATAGATGAGGAAAGATCGTGAAAGAGTCTGGAGTTTTGCTAGATATTCCCGATATTTCAGAAATTTTCCACCACAGAGCTTTAGATCGTGTGTATATATATATTTCTACATAGACAATTTACTCATTTGCCATTATTTGCACTTTTGGTTGATGCTATCCATCCATCCATCCATCCATCCATCCATCCATCCATCCATCTATCCCTTACAGGTATCCATCCATCCATCCATCCATCCATCCATTCTATCTATCTATCTATCTATCTATCTATCTATCTATCTATCTATCTATCTATCTATCTATCTATCTATCTATCTATCTATCTATCTATCTATCTATCTATCTATCCCTTACAGGTATCCATCCATCCATCCATCAATTTTATCTATCTATCTATCTATCTATCTATCTATCTATCTATCTATCTATCTATCTATCTATCTATCTATCTATCTATCTATCTATCTATCTATCTATCCCTTACAGGTATCCATCCATCCATCCATCAATTTTATCTATCTATCTATCTATCTATCTATCTATCTATCTATCTATCTATCTATCTATCTATCTATCTATCTATCTATCCATCCATCCATCCATCCATCCATCCATCCATCCATCCATCCATCCATCCATCCATCCATCCATCCTGCCCTGCCAGGTATCCATCTATCGATCCAACTTCGCTTTTCCTCTACCTCAGTCACTTCACATCAAGCTCTGCATTATACACTATACAGAAAGGGCACAATGACAACTCGATGAACATATGGGTTGGAGTGGAAGATCTCCTGCTATAGAGCTTAAACATGATTGTGAACACTGACTGCACCCCAGACCTCCTCATGAATGAGCACAAATCTCCACACAATCTAGTAGAACATCAGAAGAGTGGAGGTTATTACAAAAGCAAATGCGGACAAAATGTGGAATGGGATGTTCATAAAGAAGCACATGCCAATCTTATGATCCACAAACACCTGCTCGTAATATATTCTCCAGGTGGAGTCAACGGGAATTGAACTAGCAATCTCCTGATGACTAGAGAGTGTGTTTCTACTCATCTTTGTACTTTAAAACAGTGCAAAACTAACACATGAATTAAACTGCATCCAGTCTGCATCATCAACATTAGAAAGAGTTAGAAAGGTTAGAAAGGTTAGAAAGGTTTTATTAAAGACGTTTTTTTTTTTTTTTTTTTTTTTAATAAACCCCTGTCTACCTATTATTTAATGCGCCTGTACCACAGATACGATGCGCTCGTGCTCGGCGCTATTAGTCTCACTGTTAGACTATCATCAGGAAGCAAGTTCAATTAACGATGACCCGAGATCCCTCTTAAGCCTCGAGAGAAAGGCTTTCGCTTTTCTGTCGGCACGGCGCTCTTTACCGTGTCACGCCGGCATTTTCCTGCGTGACACCATCTTCTTTCATCTGTCAAGACCGTGTTGTAAAAAGATTTGTTCAAATTATGCGAGTAAATGGATCTTAATAGATGAGGAAAGATCGTGAAAGAGTCTGGAGTTTTGCTAGATATTCCCGATATTTCAGAAATTTTCCACCACAGAGCTTTAGATCGTGTGTATATATATATTTCTACATAGACAATTTACTCATTTGCCATTATTTGCACTTTTGGTTGATGCTATCCATCCATCCATCCATCCATCCATCCATCCATCCATCCATCCATCCATCCATCTATCCCTTACAGGTATCCATCCATCCATCCATCCATCCATCCATCCATTCTATCTATCTATCTATCTATCTATCTATCTATCTATCTATCTATCTATCTATCTATCTATCTATCTATCTATCTATCTATCTATCTATCTATCCCTTACAGGTATCCATCCATCCATCCATCCATCCATCCATCCATCCATCCATCCATCTATCTATCTATCTATCTATCTATCTATCTATCTATCTATCTATCTATCTATCCATCCATCCATCCATCCATCCATCCATCCATCCATCCATCCATCCATCCATCCATCCATCCATCCATCCATCCATCCATCCATCCATCCATCCATCCATCCATCCATCCATCCATCCTGCCCTGCCAGGTATCCATCTATCGATCCAACTTCGCTTTTCCTCTACCTCAGTCACTTCACATCAAGCTCTGCATTATACACTATACAGAAAGGGCACAATGACAACTCGATGAACATATGGGTTGGAGTGGAAGATCTCCTGCTATAGAGCTTAAACATGATTGTGAACACTGACTGCACCCCAGACCTCCTCATGAATGAGCACAAATCTCCACACAATCTAGTAGAACATCAGAAGAGTGGAGGTTATTACAAAAGCAAATGCGGACAAAATGTGGAATGGGATGTTCATAAAGAAGCACATGCCAATCTTATGATCCACAAACACCTGCTCGTAATATATTCTCCAGGTGGAGTCAACGGGAATTGAACTAGCAATCTCCTGATGACTAGAGAGTGTGTTTCTACTCATCTTTGTACTTTAAAACAGTGCAAAACTAACACATGAATTAAACTGCGTCCAGTCTGCATCATCAACATTAGAAAGAGTTACCACAATTCATCTCACTTTATCTCAGAAAATCAAAATGTATTACAATATCGATTTATCTCATCATATCGTTCGGCTGTAGCACTGAATCAGTCTTCTTCTAATAATGCTCTCACAACAATTTAAGAGATTTGATTCTCATGCCATTTGACTTTTATAGAAGGAAAAATCCACATGTCCTACATTTCCAAAATACAAACAAACAAACAACAAAAAAAATCAGCTTGGAACAAAATACCATTCCTCTTCTTCCTTTTTCACCCCAAACACTGATTTTACGGCTTTCCGAAGTCTTCCCGTGACCGTAGACACGATCTGGGCCGCTTTCATTTCACTGAGTGTGGTGTGACGGTGCCAGAGCCCCAACACAAAGTGCACTTCCTAAGCATTGTACACACACAATCCTGGAGGAAAGCCACTTCCCCTGCTCTATTGTCAAGCCGGTGTATCCCACAAGTGCCGTAGCCGTGTTTTGCCTAGTCAGAGCTGGCTACTATCTGAAAGAGTTTTGCTCGGCCTGCGCGCTTTTAAAATCCCTCCTCCAGGAAACGAAGGGGGACGCTTACAAATAAACGAGGCCTTCGGAGCGGCGGTGCGGTCGAGGTCTTGCTCATAACCATCTCTGAGCAAGCGGATTGATCGGCTGAATGATGGACCAGTATGGTGATACACTGCGATGTTCGATTCAGAGTGCGATATTCAAAGAGTGAAAATATGAATAAGGGTCATGTACAGAGACCTCGTAATCAGGTGGTCAAAAAAAAACAACCAAGTCTTCTTTCGAATCATCCGTGTTCATAACACTCTGTTCTCTACATTCTGTTCAATCATCCTGCATATAATTCATTCTATATTTACATATTCTGAACCCATGACTTTCTGATCAGAAGTCCAACATCTTAACCACTGAGCTCCCACTTTCCACTATATTCTAGATCAGGGGTGCCAAATCTTTTCCACAAAGGGCCGGTGTGGGTGCAGGTTTTAATGCCAATCAAACAAAATCTAAACAGGTGTAATCTCAAATCTCAATGTATATCATCTGTATCTACAATTGATATACATTTTGCACAGGCGTACATACAATGCATGTATCCCATATTGCAATTTTTTTCTATCTATCTATCTATCTATCTATCTATCTATCTATCTATCTATCTATCTATCTATCTATCTATCTATCTATCTATCTATCTATCTACATACCCACCTGTCTATCAATCTATCAATCTATCAATCAATCAATCAATCTATCTATCTATCTATCTATCTATCTATCTATCTATCTATCTATCTATCTATCTATCTATCTATCTATCTATCTATCACTAATCATCTCACCACATCCATAAACCTCCTCCTTGTCCTCCTGCCTGGCAGCTCAATCCTCAGTATTCAGCATTGATAAGCTGATTTTTAATCCCCCTCACTCCTGATGAAAACTGCAGCATCTGAACGTGACTGAATCACTTAATACTTCACTTAATCGCTACTAAAGACATCATTATTAAAAGACGTCCCTCACAATCGTCTGCCTCCAACGCTGAGGTAACACTTTGGGGAAGAACCACATATGGCTGGAAAACTCAGGTGTCCCAATACTTTCGTCTGATTAAAACTGTTTTAAAGGTCAACACTGAAATGAGCAGCTCCTCCATGAGCATTTAGACACTCGAACACCTTAAATGAAGGTGCATGGAAAAGCAGGAGCCAATCCTGATTGGGTGGATGTTGAAGGTCCACGCTTTTGCATTTTTTCGTCTTTCTGGAAACCAGAGTTTCTTTGATAGTTGTCCAAATACAGCATTTCAAACTGAAACTGTACGCTCACCGTCTACATGTACTTGCGTATATATACACAAACACACTGTGCTTTATTGTGTGTGTGTGTGTGTGTGTGTGTGTGTGTGTGTGTGTGTGTGTGTGTGTGTGTGTGTGTTGGCCTCTTCATTGGTGAGAGCACAGAAAGGCCGTGTCACGTCTTTGTTCAGCTACGAGAGGAAATCGTTGAGTGTGTGATTACTCTGGCGGTTAGCTAAAAAACTGAGGCTGAGGTTTACTGTGTCTGGGGAACTGAGTCATATACACAGACACACACACACACAGACACACAGACACACACACACACACACACACACACACACACACACACACACACACACACACACACACACTTGTGCTGACTCTGAAACTCGAGCTCAGCTGTTTTTCCTTTTAGTTGAAAACAGACCTTGGCTGAGGAAAAAAGAAAATCTCACTCCACTGCCTGATGCTAACACTGACTAACACTGATGTCAGAGTCTAAAGAACAGCGCAGGATACACACACACACACACACACACACACACTCTCACTTTCTTGCACTCACTTACGCTTTCTCACACACACACACACACACACACACACACACACACACACACACACACACACTGACTGACTGACTATCTGACTGGCTCACCCTTACACACTTACTCACAATCTCCCTCTCACTCTTTCACTGACTCACTCACTACACTCACACTCACTCACTCGCACTCACACTCATAAGCTTACTCACACACACTCACTCTCACTCTTTCACTGACTCACTAATTTACACTCACACACTCACACTCACACACTCACTCACTCGCATTCACTCACTCACACTTAATCACTCACACTCACCCACTAGTACTCACACACTCACACTCATATGCTCACTCTCACTCTTTCACTGACTCACTCACTCACTCACACTCACACACTCTCACTCTTTTACTGACTCACTCACTTACACTCGCCCACTAGTACTCACACACTCACACTCATATGCTCACTCTCACTCTTTCACTGACTCACTCACTCACACACTCTCACTCTTTCACTGACTCACTCACTTACACTCACTCACTAATACTCACACACTCACTCGCAATCACACACTCACTCACTAGTACTTACACACTCACTCACTCACACTCGGTCAAATTCACTCTATCGCACTCTCACACACTTATACTAACACACACTCGCTTACATTCTCGCTCTCACACATTCGCTCATACTTACTTTTTCACTGACTTTACTCACTTACACTCAGTCGCACTTATGCTCTCGCAGTCACACACTCACTCACTAACGCACACATTCTACTTCTATTCTCATTCTCTGAACACACACTCCTCCCTCTATCTCCTTTCTGTTTCAGTCTCTCTCTCTCTTTCAAATATATACACACACAAACACACACACACACACACACACACCATTCCTCCTGCTCAGTCTTACACTCTCAGTCAGTGGTGGATATTAAAGCTACAGGTTGCTGTATAAAACCATCCTTAGTCTCACTTACTAAAGCTCTGCCGCACTAAGCGGCCGGTTTCACGTCAGCAATGAAGGCAGCTACTAATCTATACTTTCTAGTTTTTTATTCAGAAACACACACCCAAAAAAACAACAACCATGAATTATTACAATGTCGTAATGTTATTGATAAGTGGAACCTGCTTCCCTTATATTCCGTCATACGCTCAGTTTCTATCTGATTCACTTACAAAAAAAAAATTTTAAACAAAAAAATAAAGATGGTGACGGATAGCTGCTGTAACAAAAGTGATACCAGGAAGTGACACATTTCAACTGTTTCAACTATTTTATGTTTCAGCTATAAACAGATGGAGAAAGTCTTCAACAGCTCATGTCAGGAAACCCAGCTGGCAGGGTTTAGATCTACTAGTTCAAGTGAAGGAAAAAAAATCTACAATTGTGTGCCTTCAACATTGTGGAAACATTTTGGAGGGAAACCACGTATGGCTGGAAGAGTCAGGTGTCCCAATACTTTTGTCCGTATACTGTATAATGCAGAGCTGAATGAGCTCCACAAGCTTCAGAACGACTGGTGATGGTGCAGAGAGCATGAGGAACAACCTTCACCACACATTATGAGTGTGTAGTGTGTGTAACTATTCACTGTGTGTATAACAGTGGGTTATGAATATGTGAGTATGTGTGTGTGTAGTGGATCCTGTAACCATTCACCATGTGTGTAGTAGTATGTTATGAGTGTGTGTGTGGTGGTGTGTTATGTTTTTGTGAAAGTATGTGTCATGATTTTGTGTGAGTGTGTGTACAGTGGTGTGTTATGATTTAGTGTGTGTGTGTGTGTGTGTGTGTGTGTGTGTGTATACAGTAATGTTTTTGTGTGAGCGTGTGTAGGAGTTTGTTATGATTTTGTGTGAGTGTGTGTAGAGTGGTGTGTTATGATTTAGTGTGTGTGTGTGTGTGCGCACAGTAATACGTTTTTGTGTGCGCATGTGTAGGGGTGCGTTATGATTCTGAGTGTGTGTGTAGGGGTGTGTTATGATTTTGTGCGAGTGTACAGTGGTGTGCTATGACTGTATGAGTGTGTGTAGGGGTGTGTGATTTTGTGTGCAGTAGTAGGCTATAAGTGTAAAGTGGTGCGTTATGATTTAGTGTGTGCGCGTGTGTGTTCAGTAGTAGGTTATAAGTGTACAGTGGTGTGTTACGGTTTTGTGTGAGTGAGTGTGTGTAGCGGTGTGTTATGACTTTGTGCAAATGTATGTTTACGCCTGTTTTATGACTTTGTGTAAGAGTGTGTAGTGGTGTATTAGGATTCCTTGCAAGTGTGTGTGTATAATAGTGGGTTATGAACATGTAGTGTTTGTGTACCCATTCACTCCATGCAAGTGTGTGTGTGTGTGTGTGTGTGTGTGTGTGTGTGTGTGTGTGTGTGTGTGTGTGTGTGTGTGTGTAGTTGTCAGGCTGCAGCCTCTTTGTCAGTGTGAGCACGGCGTGGGCCTCCTGTAGCTCGGGGCCACTCAGCACACACTATTGTTCCTGATCTCTGAGAACAAAGACGGCCACCCATGGCCCTGCCACACACACACACACACACACACACACACACACACACACACACACACACACACACACACACACACACACACACACACACAGAGCTATTGTCACTCTGAAAAACGGCCAGCCTAAATTTCATTACATATGAATTTTCTCTCGCTCCCTCCCCCTACTCTGTGTGTGTGTGTGTGTGTGTGTGTGTGTGTGTGTGTGTGTCTCACCCGTATTTATAGTGCAATTAACAATCCATCGTATCCTTTTTGCTCTCACATGAAACACCAACATGACTCAACTCAACTCCTAATCTCTGTTGAACTTTCAGCACTGATCGTGAGGAACCCCTGCCTCAGCGACGGCGTCTGCGCAGACACCACGCACCTGTCGCTTTAAAGCGTGTGTGTTTGTGTGTGTGTGTGTGTGTGTGTGTGTGTGTATTAAAGGCTGGAGGACCTTTTCATTCTCATTTCATCTGAAGTTCAGCATCAAACGGTAAAGACACAGCGTTTAACCGCACGGCCTCCAGACATCCCACAGAGACACGACCCGACTCGCTCAGACGTCCACGAGTCAGAGAGAAATCTGTCCCAGTTATATCACTGTAATACAATAATCTGTATAAAGGATTAGATACTGGAGGAAGTAAAGCATGGAGCTGATCCCATCCTGATACAGCAAGGACTTTGATTTACATGCTTACAAGCATATCAAGAGACTTTTTGTATTAGGTCTTATTATTTTTTTATACTTATATTATAATATATTAAATATTATATACCACTGGTCATGAGTCACAACAAGCAGCCAATCCTGGGCCCCTGAGCAAGGCCCTTAACCGCACAGCTGCTCAGTTGTATGAGACAAATCTGTCACTTTGAATGTAAGTAAATGTAAAATAAAAAAAATCCTTTTGTGCAAAAAAGTGGTAGGGTAGGAAGCTGGGGGTCAGCCATGATACAGACCCCCTGGAGCACAGAGGGTTAAGGGCCTTGCTGAAGTGCCCCAAGAGTGGCAGCTTGGCGATAATGGGGCTTGACCCAACAACCTTCTGATCAGTAACTTTCAAAAAGAGAAAAATTTATTTCCCCCTAAATCCAGATTTTCCTTCTTGAAGCCTGATTGTATATATATATATATATATATATTTATCCTTAATAGACTGTAGGACAAAAGTCTTCCGACAGCACGTGACTTTTCCAGCCAGATGTGCTTCTGCCCCAAGGAACTTTTACCACAAAGTTGGAAGCACACAATTCTACTACTTGCAAAAGAATGAAATTTTCCCTTCACTTCAACTCGGAAAGCCAAACCTGTTCCATAGACTTATTATACTGCGTTGGCTACACTGTTCTCGTGCAGGAGGTTGTGATGTGAAATGCAGTGTGTGTGTGTGTGTGTGTGTGTGTGTGTGTGTGTGTGTGTGTGTGTGCGAAACCTCATGAGGTACAATAAGAGGAATTTCGAATATGACGTTTTTTTCCCCGATTGCGATGCGAGTGATGCTTTTTTTGGTCACAGATCAATAAAGTCATCATTAATATTATTATTAAACAAAATGATTCAAACGCTTTTAATTCACACGTCAGGAATAAAAACTGATTATTACAGATATTGAACCTGCTACATATTAAAGTACACGACTCTCTACAGGTTGTGCAGATATACAATCATTGCACAACAATGTTTACTCTTTCCGCTAGTATTAGAAGAACCAGGTGGATTCGGCTCGTTTATCTGACGCAGGTCTCGTGTTTAATCAGCTTTACTGGTTCACATACATGTGAAAAACCTGACATGGGCTGAGAACAGATTGAATAATAAAACGTTACCTCACACAATTTTCAAATTCTCAAATCTGATTGGTCAGAAAATATGGATTCACTTCCTAACAGCAGCTGAAGGTAGTGCCTTGTTGTTTCCATAGTAACACTAAATGGATAAGTTGGTGAAGAATGAGGAGACTGGACTTTTTATCTATGGAGTCTCCAGTTTCAGTGCTGTAGGGGAAATAGACAGGGAGACAGAGAGAACGAGGGGGGGGGGGGGTGAGAGAGGGAAAGAGAAAAAATGACAGAATGAGAGAGGGAAAGAGAAAGAGAAAAAGAACGAGAGACAGAAAGAGATAAAAAAGAGAGCAGAAATTTGCGATAGCACGAGAGAGAGAGAGAGAGAGAGAGAGAGAGAGAGAGAGAGAGAGAGAGAGAGAGAGAGAGAGAGAGAGAGAGAGATAGATGCTGGCAAGGGACGGAAGTCACAAATGATCTACAAGATTAAAAGTCTCTATAAACAGAAAACTGATGGTGTTTTAGTCTTTAATCAGCAAAATGCAGATTTATTACTTCCTCTGCATTTACAGGTAAAATCCCTTCATTTCATCACTCTTTCATTTTTCTGCTTTTTGTCTGGAGGTGTAGTAACATTCCTCCTCCTCTCTTTCTGACGTTATTGGATCTAAGGCATCATCCTGTGCATCTCCTAGAAGACCCTCGAAAACGCTGAACACCAAAATGCCTGTTACCTACTGAGGCACGCAGAGCACATGGTGTGTCTGCAGAATTCACACTTGTGCAACCTGCATGCGTGTGTGTGTGTGTGTGTGTGTGTGTGTGTGTGTGTGTGTGTGTGTGTGTGTGTGTGTGTGTGTGTAAGACACAAGTCTCGCTTCTATACGTCTCTCCAGGAAACGTTACACACACTGTGCCTTTGGTGATTCCTCAATCACAAGATCTGAGATAACACAGGTGGCTCTAGTAACTTCCAAACCATTCTCACATCACCAGACTTTCAAAAGTAAGCTGTTCCCTCTTTCCACAAACACACACACACACACACACACACACACACACACACACACACACACACACACACACACACACACTCACACACACACACACACACACAGACGTTAAAGAGAAATGAACCATTATGGTACTGATAAGCTAAATTACCAGATAGCATCAAGTCACACCATCTGGCACCTGCACTCCTGACGCCTGTTGCTGGCGTGACAATGTGCAGCCCCCACCGTGCGCACACACACACACACACACACACACACACACACACACACACACACACACAAGACTGATCGGAGAACAGCGCACTGAACACAAGCACTCGGACGTCGTTTAGCCTACAGGTGCGTTTGACACTAAACCAGATGTCAGCAGGAGAATAGGGCCGGCTGTGGAGCGATTCAAACCCTCAAAGCTCAACAATGAGGCCCCCTTTCACTTCCTCCCATCCTCCCATCCTCCCTTCCTCCCCGCTTTCCCACAATCCCCTGCTCCCACAGGGAGTCCTGTGTAAGGAGCCTGGTGCGTTTTTTTTTTTTTTTCCTCTATTGTTCTGCTACTAAAGTTTGCACTCGGTGAATCATTAACATTGTAAAAAAAATCATTTTAGCTCGAGATTTTGATACGAGCCCGGGTTTAACGCTGAACACCGTCCGAGACTTCGGCACATGGATCTTTTTTACTACTACCACGTGAAATGCAAAAACGAGCAAAAAGTTCACTCTCAATCCTTTCCATTCATTACAGGCTTTTTTTTTTTGCCACGGAAAAAAAAAAGATTACAACTTTTTTGCAAAAAAAAAAAAGAGTATAGTGATATTTTTTTAGCTTAAAATGATTGTATTTATAAATCACATGACCTGCAAAGGATGTTTTCTGGGCACTTTACAGAATTTGTGAATGCAACAACAAGTTATAGGATCATGAATGAGTACGTTTTGATAGATAGATAGATAGATAGATAGATAGATAGATAGATAGATAGATAGATAGATAGATAGATAGATAGATAGATAGATAGATAGATAGATAGACAGACAGACAGACAGACAGATAAATAGATAGATAGATAGATACTTGTATATTAAAAAAATCATTATATATAATCATTATAAATGTATATACATTTTTTTATTATTGATATAATTTATTTTTAATATACATGTATACTTGTGTATATAGTATATATATATATATATATATATATATATATATATATATATATATATATATATATATATATATAAACTATACAAGTATCTATCTATCAATTATATACACAAACTTGCATATTGTTGTCTATATATAATATATTAAACGCACAAGTGTGTGTGTGTGTGTGTGTGTGTGTGTGTGTGTGTGTGTGTGTGTAAATAAAACGTTCAACGATTAGGAAAACAAATTACAAAATAAAAAAATTACAAAACGAACATTTCAACCCAACAACCCAAAAACACAAAGGGGCAAGCAAGCAAGCAAACAAACAAACAAGCAAACAAACAAACAAATATCCAAACAAATACAGAGGAACTGCAGCTGTTTTTCGCGACTATTCGCATTAATGATTAACAAAAATCCCACCCGTGGACTTTCTCCTTCCACTTCCCCTCTAAAATCTTACACACATTCAGTGAAAAGCTTCAAACTTGACCAAATGGTCCGAACTTTGAGATTTGAAGCAGTAAAAAGAGAAAAAGAATCGGATTGAAGGTTTCAGTTTGTTGATTAGCTCCTGCTGCTAACTACATTTACGTAGTTACGTAAAGTGCGTAGTGCGGTTTTGGTCGCGTTTACGGAGAAAAATAAAAACAGTTTATTGTATAATTGTACTTTGTGTACCTCTAAAATAGTACAATGTATTGAATAAAACGCCACGAAAGCGGTTTCTGAAGGGGGAAAAGTTTCGAAGTGAATCCTGGTATCCGTGTTTATGAGCTAAAAAAAACAAAATAAAGAATGAAATGCTTTATATTTTGATGTTTACACACTAATTAGAGACTCTAATTAAACTTTTGGATACTTGTTTCTATAATAACACCAACTCGTTTTCTTTCTGATGAAGGATTAAAGGAAGAGAAGAAGAAAGAAGGAAGGAAGGAAGGAAGGAAGGAAAGACGGATACATGTAACAGTAAGAGGAAACAGGAGCTCCAGTGGAGTTACAGATTGTTGAAGGACACAAAAACTGTGAACTTACAGGTGAGAAGAAATAAAAAAAAAAGTCGTCCTCAAGCGTCAAAAGCGGTTTGTATCCAGTTTCCAAGTCGAGCAGAAAAAAGCAGAAAATGTCCAAAAAGAAGGGAAAAGTGATCTGAAGTGATGGGATGTGATGTTGCTCCTCTCTTCTGTCCTGTTTGAGGAGCTTTGGAGGTTTTTTCTCCTTGAAACGCAGGAAAACAAACACATTAGTTCTAAAGATTTGAAGAACTGATACACCAGAAGTCCTTCTTTCTCCATCCGAGCTCCAGGTTTTCATGTATTTTCTTGTATACTGGAGTCGATAGGAGATTTGGAGGAGATATTGGAGAGACCACTAATAACATCACCACCACCAACACACATGGCATGGAAAAGGTTGTTTATAATGAGTCTGTTCTCATTTCAGATGTTATTCATTCTAGTAAAAAGATATTTGTTTGGAAATTTTTGGGTTGGAAAAAAAAGTCAGAAAGTGAAGTAAAACCAACTACCGAGATGTTCAGAGTGAAGAGCAGGAGAACGCGGTGTAACTTGTGGAGCTTAGAGGAGATAGAAGGACTTATGGAAGAGCACTTACCCGAGATCAGCTTAAACCCTGAATATATGTGCTTTTGGACCTGTTTGCTCGCTTGGACAGAGAGAAGGGGCGTTGAGAAAGCTGGAGGATGAGGTTCCTGGCGGCTCTGAGCGACAGGAACACGAGGTGGATCTCCAGCGATGTGAGGTATGTGCGGAATGAGAGCTGGAATGATGTGAACGCGGACACACCGAGAGAGAGAGAGAGAGAGAGAGAGAGAGAGAGAGAGAGAGAGAGAGAGAGAGAGAGAGAGAGAGTGTGTGTGTGTGTGTGTGTGTGTGTGGTTGCGCGCCCCCGCGCGACGCCTGAGCGGTCTTTCGGTCTGAAGCTCCGCCTGGAGGACACACACTAAGCACACACACATTTAACACACATAATACACAACCTATAGCACACACATAACATACACAAACACATTACACACACACACACACACACACACACACACACACACACACACACACACACACACACACACACACACTCAGGTTTAAAACACACAAACAACACACATAATACACAACACATAGCACACACATAACATACAAACATATCACACACACACACACACACACACACACACACACACACACACACACACACACACACACACACAGATTTAACACACACAAACAACACACATAATACACAACATATAGCACACACATAACATACACAAACATATTACACATGCACATATAACACAGCACACACACAAACAAATATAATGCATACACATAACACACACACACACACACACACACACACACACACACACACACACACACACACACAATATATTATATATAACAAATACATATAATATATCAAATATAACACGTACACATAACACACACACAATATATTATATATAACACATACATATAACATATTCACGCACATATAACACAAAAAACATACATAACACACACACACACACTCACACACACACACACACACACACCCAATGCACACTACACATAACACACACACAGATTTAACACACACACAAAATGTGCACATACATACACAATAAACATATATGACGACACAGAGATTTAACACATACACACACACACAGATTTAGCACACACACAAAACACACGTACACAACACATGCAATAAACATATGTAACAGATTCAATACACACACATTTAACACACACAAAACACATAAACACAAGATATTCATGCTCAAATAACACACACACACACACACACACACACACACACACACACACACACACACACACACACACACACATTCTTCGACATTCTTTGACATAATTATTAAGGCAGGCAGATCATTTCTTCTTTATTTAGAAGGCTCACTCTTGGGCCCCTTCTTATTCTTCTTATTCTTCTTGAACTGATAAGGCTCCAGTTCAGGGTTGAGGAGGTCATGGCTCTGTGCAGGAAACTCCAGTTTTTCCACTCCAACCTTCACACACCACTCGCATTGCGCTCTGGGGCATCGCCATGCTGGAACACTGTTTGTGTTACTTAGTTCCAGTGAAATTTGTACATTTAAGGGGAAATGACATATGAGTAGATGATCAGATGTTCACATACTTTCAAATTAGATTTGAATAATTCTAGACCTACAATAGTTACTTACTGCCAATGACATTAGATTTTGAGGGTATTTTCACTTATTTATTCAACAAAGTGAAGACTTTGAACTTATTCTTCACTATCTTTAAAAGGTACTTGTGACTCCACTACACCTTGCAACTTGGGTCAGCACATAATTTGAGTGGATCTGACTCCACTATGGAACATGAGAAAACAGCAAATAATGTACATTTTTGCAGACCATCCAACACCCACCCTGTAAATAGTTAAGTGGAGAAATGGAAGCTCAGTGTTTAAGGTTCTGGGTTACTGTTTGTTCAGGAGTTCAAGCCCCAGTATGGCCAGGCTGCCACTCTTGGGCCCCTTGAGCAAGTCCCTTAACCCTTTGTACCCCAGGGGTGCTGTATCATCTCTGACTCCAGTTTCTAAAATTGCTTAGACATGCAAAAAATAAAGAATTTCACTGTGCTGTAATGAACATGTGAGAAGTAAAAAGAGTCTTTATTAACAATAGTTTTGTCATCTACCGGAAGGAGAACTTTTCTAGATCTTGAGAAGAAGGGTTTCTAATAATAAATATCAGAAACAAGCCCGATCGACAGGACATACTGAATAAAAACCATGAACATGACCATCTGTGCCTTGTGAACATCCTGAACCCTGGTTCCTATAACAATCATTATCCAGGATTCAGAGTAAAGGTCCGTATTGTACCTTGTATTTTTTTTTTTTCTGTAAGATTAGAGAGAAACCACCTGAGAGAAGCTTGTGAGGAAAAAAAATATCCTTGTTTTGTGGATTTTGCACATGTAAATGTTGTTTCTCTTATAAATAAAAAATCGGTTGCAATATGCAAAAAAGAAAAGTCAAACTTTTAATGTTACAGGTATAAAAATGGATGCTAGCATGGCGGTACTACACAATAACAAATGGCTAGTGTGTCCTATTACTGATGTCGCCGGTTCAGCGACCGTTAATCAGTGTTAGCACGTGCTTGGAACGGCGTGTGGTGATGAAGTTTCATCTATAGAAGACTTCAATCACAGTGGGGTGATGAGACGCTCAGCCGCAGTAAGACATTTAAATGGTGGAAACGTTTTAAAGATGGCCACACATCAGTCAGTGACGATCGCGGTCGTCTTGGTTCCCAGCCAACAGCTGTCATTCCTGTGAATATATTTAGAGCGTGGAACCACAGTTCCTGGATAATCAACACATAACCTGTGGTGAAATTGCACAATTGATGAAGTGCACTGAAGTGAAGTAGGCTGTCCATGGCAGAGGGGGAAAGAGTAATCAAATATTCTACTCAAGTAAAAGTACTGTAACTTCATTAACATTTTATTTAAGTACAAGTAAAGCTACCGGTACAAAAATCTTTTTAAAAAAGTAAAAAAAAGTCAAATTAAAACGTAAAATTTACCGAGTTCCTTTTTTTTAACAGGAGGGATTCGAGTGTGTTTAAAAAAGGACACATATCTCAATTAGTGTTTTTTAATTGAAGGAACACATTTACAAATTAAGGTGCAATAACAAAACAATTAATTTTCTCCTTCTTTTTCTTCTTTCGGCTTCTCCCATTAGGGGGCGCCACAGCGGATCATCCGTCTCCATACCCCCCTGCCCTCCAAATGTGCCACTTTCAACCCAACTACCTGCATGTCTCCCTTCACCACATCCATAAACCTCCTCCTTCGTCTTCCTCTTTTCCTCCTTCCTGGTGGCTCCATCCTCAGCATTCTTCCACTGATATACCCCATGTCCCTCCTCTGCACATGTCCAAACCATCTCAATCTCACCTCCCTCACCTTGTTTCCAAAACGTCCTACATGCACTGTCCCTCTAATAAACTCATTTCTAATCCTGTCCAACGTCATCACTCCCAATAAAAACCTCAACATCTTCAGCTCTGCTACCTCCAGCTCCACCTCCTGTCTTTTACTCAATGCCACTGTCTCTAAACAAAAAATTTAATAAAATTAATGAATTCAATAACACTACAGTTTATGAATTGAGTCTAATGTCACTTTTGCAGCATTATATTATTATTATTATTATTATTATTATTATTATTATTATTATTATTATTATTATTATTATTATTTTACTCAGCTGGGTCTTTCTTGTCGGTCTCCATCGATCTTTTCTTCTTCGTTTGTTCAACCAACTGGTTGCATTTTTTCCCCCTTGCATTATTTATATATATATATTTATTTATTTATTTATTTTTTGTAACAGATATGATTGAAAATGTAGTTAAATCCAATACATCAAACAAAACATAAAATAATAAAATTACAGACTTTAAAATTTCCTTTTTTTAAAAATAAATTTTAAGTACACAAAAAAATGTGATTTGTTACTTTCCACCTGTGGATGGTAAGTCCACAAGTCCTATAATCCTATAATATAAAGTATTATACCTGCATGTTATAAAGCATAGCTAAACCAAAAAGTGCTAGGTGATGTCCTAACACCAGCACAGCAGCTGCTACCATGGTCACATGACCTTCATATTACTAACATCAACTCCACATCGTCCAGGTCGTGTGTATGTCAGTGTTATGTGGAGGAAAGTGTTTCCTAGCTTGCACAGGTCAGCAGGGAACCCATAAATGCCATGGGAGCTGCTGTTCTCCACTACACGCTTATGCACACACACACACACACACACACACACACACACACACACACACACACACACACACACACACACACACACACCGACACACGCATGCGCACGCAGGCACATGCATTAGTATGAGTACGCAATAATCCTTCACTTTCCCATATGATGGAATTAATTCTTCTCGGACAACAGCGAATTTACGGTTAATGGGGGCTTTCGGTATCTTTTTTCGAAAGGGCAAATAGGATCTGCACGTGAATGATTGCCCCCCTGTGGTCAGAGGCGGCCGAGGCTGAGAGCAGTAAATAGGATGACCGAGGATGATACAGCAATGCACAGCATTAAAATGCTTTCAAGTATCTGTCAGCCGAGCCGCTGGGATTCAGAAATCCGGTTTAGTGCAACGTTGACTGATACGCTCCCATAAGGAGGCTTTTATTTCCTAGAGCATGAATTCACTTATATTTCGTTGTTATTCCATTACAGATATTTGTTTTGAGGTTTTTTTCTGACTCTAATGCACGTCGAAGGAAAAATTGCTGAAGGCTTAACTACGCGTTTTTTTTTTCTCCAGCAGGTCCACGTGTGCATTCCTCAAGCAAAACAGAATGAATGAGCTGACAGGAAGTTTGTGTTTACTCCAAACAATCACTCTGTGCAACCATGGTCAGATGAAAAGCATCAACATTTCGTACATGTCCTTGTAAATATAGCATTTTACACCTGAGCAGTTGAGGGATAAGGGCCTTGCTTAAGATCCCAGCTTTAGCAGCTTGGTAGTGCTGGGTTTTGACCTCAAGACCTTCTACTCAGTAGTAGTCCAGGGTCTAAACCAGCAAGCTACAACATCTTATACATCTTAGAATGCAGAACACATCCGGATTCTTATGGGCCACAAAAAGAAGACCACAGATGTCAGGTCACAGCCAAGCCAAGGGAGATGATAGATAAGTGGTTAAGGGATTAGCCTTTGGATCCAGTGGTTGTGAGTTCAAATCTCAGCCCCCACAGCTGCCCAGATAAATGTAAGTCGCTCAAGATACGAGTTTCTGCCAAATGCAAAGAATCTGAAACTACAGTGAGAACATGGACCTGGTTTACTTAAAGATTGGGGCACATCAGGCCCCGAAATATCAGTCTAACGTGCTCAAATCGGATGAGGATTAAAATCATCGTCATGCGGTGACAAACTAAGGAATAGAGCAAATGTTAATTCCATTACTTTGCCTTCAGAAAGGCGTTTTTCATTTATTTATTTATTTTATTGTGATCGAAGCCATCATTACGTCCTGCATTGTGAACGCTGACATTATGAATGCGTTCGTGACATTTATATTGACGCAGCACGTTTGTGCAAGCAATTCTGACAGACGGACACAATGCGAAACGCAGAAAAAACGACATGGGGACGATTAAAAACGGTTCGGCTTTGCTATTAAAAAGCTTTCTGCGCTTGACAGGATGGAGATCTGCGTTTCATAGAAATCTGTCAGAATACATCTGATTTGGTTTGTGCTCTTCGAGCGTACAATGAAACACAGATAAATATGTCATGGCTCATTGTCTACATTCGGTATAAAGAAGAACATTTGTGGACGCTCTGTTTTTAGAAAACTGTCGCTGTAAGTGGGTCTGAGTTGTGCTGGAAGATTGCAGGTTCCAATCCCCCCCAGAACTGTAAAAACGCTCAGCTGGGCTCAGGTCAATCTGGGATCAATAGCAGGATACTTGACACGCCGATTTTTTATCGTCAGATGTTGGATTGAATTTGGGTCTTCAATCTTGCCCAAAATACAGACGTGCGGCTGAAGGCTTTCATTCCACATATTTAATCAGTTCAGGTCGGGGGTTCAAGCCCAAGTATCACCAAACTGCCATTCTTGGGCCCCAAAGCTCTTAACCCTTAAAGAATTTCATTGTGCATGTGACAAGTAAATGCCCCCTTTACCCCCTTCATCCTTATCTACAATCAACTCAATTCCCCTTAAGCTTATTAATTCAATTAATTTTTATTTGTATTGCACTTTTAACAATGAACACTGTCTCAAAGCAGCTTTACACAGATAATGTGCTGATCAAGAATAAAGGAGATTCTTCTTGTAAGTTTACCACTGCTCCACTCATCCCTCCCTCCTCTATCACTGCTCCACTCATCCCTCCCTCCTCTATCACTGCTCCACTCATCCCTCCCTCCTCTATCACTGCTCCACTCATCCCTCCCTCCTCTACCACTGCTCCACTCATCCCTCCCTCCTCTATTACTGCTCCACTCATCCCTCCCTCCTCTACCACTGCTCCACTCATCCCTCCCTCCTCTATCACTGCTCCACTCATCCCTCCCTCCTCTATCACTGCTCCACTCATCCCTCCCTCCTCTATCACTGCTCCACTCATCCCTCCCTCCTCTATTACTGCTCCACTCATCCCTCCCTCCTCTATCACTGCTCCACTCATCCCTCCCTCCTCTATTACTGCTCCACTCATCCCTCCCTCCTCTATCACTACACCAATCATCCCTCCATCCTCTATCACTACACCACTTATCCCTCCATTCTCTATCACTGCTCCACTCATCCCTCCCTCCTCTATCACTGCTCCACTCATCCCTCCCTCCTCTATCACTGCTCCACTCATCCCTCCCTCCTCTATCACTGCTCCACTCATCCCTCCCTCCTCTATCACTGCTCCACTCATCCCTCCCTCCTCTATCACTGCTCCACTCATCCCTCCCTCCTCTATTACTGCTCCACTCATCCCTCCCTCCTCTATCACTACACCAATCATCCCTCCATCCTCTATCACTACACCACTTATCCCTCCATTCTCTATCACTGCTCCACTCATCCCTCCCTCCTCTATCACTGCTCCACTCATCCCTCCCTCCTCTATCACTGCTCCACTCATCCCTCCCTCCTCTATCACTGCTCCACTCATCCCTCCCTCCCCTATCACTGCTCCACTCATCCCTCCCTCCTCTATCACTACACCAATCATCCCTCCATCCTCTGTCACTACACCACTTATCCCTCCATCCTCTATCACTACACCAATCATCCCTCCATCCTCTATCACTACACCAATCATCCCTCCATCCTCTATCACTACACCACTTATCCCTCCATCCTTTATCACTACACCACTCATCCCTTCATCCTCTATCACTACATCACTCATCCCTCCATCCTCTATCACTGCTTCACTCATCCCTCCCTCCTTTATCACTACACCACCTATCCTTCCATCCTTTATCACTAAACCACTTATCCCTCCATCCTCTATCATTGCTCCACTCATCCCTCCATCCTCTATCACTATACCACTCATCTCTCCATCCTCTATCACTGCTCCACTCATCCCTCCATTCTCTATCACTGCTCCACTCATCCCTCCATCCTCTATCACTGCTCCACTCATCACTCCCTCCTCTATCACTACACCACTTATCCCTCTATCCATTATCACTACACCACTTATCCCTTCATCCTCTATCACTACACCACTCATCCCTCCCTCCTCTATCACTGCTTCACTCAACTCTCCATCCTCTATCACTGCTCCACTCATCCCTCCATCCTCTTTCACTATACCACATATCCTGCATCCTCTACCACTGCTCCACTCATCCCTCCATCCTCTACCACTGCTCCACTCATCCCTCCATCCTCTATCACTGCTCCACTCATCCCTTCAGTCTTTAGAACTGTACCACTGATTCCTCCATCCTGTATAACTGCTTAATTTATACTTATATCCTTTATCACCGCACCACTGATCCCTCCACCCTTAATTACTGCTTCACACATAACTCTATTATATACCACTTTTTCACAGATCCATCCATCCTCTACCACTGTTTCACTCATCCCACCTTCTCTCAGGGTATAAGGAAGACACGTCTCAAGTCTCTCTGTTCTGGCACCAAGGTGGTGGAACAAACTTCCCCTTGATATCCGAACAGCTGCCCCCTGAGCTTACTGACAGCCTTTTTGTTCTTTGCAGTCATTCAAAGCCTTTATTCCAAAACCTGACCTGCTTTTATTCCTGTGAGTACGAATCCTTTAAAGCACGCCAACCTTCACACTTGCTAATGGTTTCTGTATTCTTAAGCCATGGTTTTTTTCTGCCCCTGTTCCTTTCTGCAATTGCTGTTCATACACTCATCCTGATAAAAGTCGGTTTTAAGCCCTCTGTCTCTGGGTCGCGGGCCTCCTCCTCGAGACGTGCGAACAGCGTTCTACTGATGGGGTGCATTCAGAGGGAAGCTAGGTTAACGAGTTAACAAGCTGGTTTGTTGCTCATTCTCTAGAGCCGGTTACACAGCAGATTAATTGCACACCTTCCGTCTCTGAAAGCATTGCTATCGATTTTTTCAGGGCTTTTCACATCACTCAGCGTTCACAGGCTTCATGCTGCTGATAGATACACACATCAGGGGTGTGCAAGTGTGTGTCTCACCATGCTGCTGGAAAGAAATGTGTGATTTATTAGCTGTAACAATGAGGACGAGGCAGAAGGGAGTTCTTTTGCTTTTCTGCTGTATTTGGGATTTTCCTAGAAATCTTGTTTTTTGAAAAAGAAAAATAGGGACACAAGGACCCCTTTGATGATCCTTTTTCGGACCATGTTTGGCACATGACATTTGCTACACTGTAGTTAAGGGAAAGCCTGATGGTTTTCAGTTTAATCACAGACTCAGGATGTTGGATTTCTGTCGATTCTGACACTAATTGATTCAAAAAGACAAAAAGAGCTGAAAAACTGTCTTCAAGCTGATTTTCAGTGCATCAAAGTCAGGTTGGAGATTGGATTTGTACGTTCTGAAGATTGTAGTCTTGGAAGCGCAGGTCACAAGTTCAAATCCCAGCACCACCAACCTCCCACTTCTGGGTCGTTGTGCAAGGCCCTTAACACTGAAGTACCCGAATGTAGTAAATGGTCAAGATTTTGAATAGTTACAGATTCAGTTTAATCCTAAAATAGTTCCTCAGCAATAGGTTACAAATCTGCGAACTTCACACACCAAACGTCTCCAGGATGTGCAGCCTATTTATAGCAAAACTCTTGAATCATTAAATCAGAAGGTATCGCAAAAAAGAGCCAGAATTCCATCTGTAACCTACTGACAGGTTTATGAGGATTTGCTCCTTCTAATACGTTCTCTTTTCCACAGTAGCATCTTATATTCTGAGAACTTTTACGGCGGACTCGTCATGCAACTGATTTTTTTTTTTATAGATTCTGCTATTTAACAAAATAAAACCTGTTATCATTTATGATACGGTGAAGTGTTTGAAGTGTATTGATCATTTATGTAAGTGTCAGAACCTCTGGTTTCTCTGGAAGGTATCGAGTTTGTTGTTTTGCTAATCAGATTCAGATTAGTGCAGATAGCAATCATGTATATACATGCTATAATGTAGAATTATGCAGCTCGGTGAAAATAACATGGTGTCATTAACAGTTAATGTAACATTATAAAGTTTTTTTCTGTTTTATTTAGGCGATGTGACAGCTAACAGACGTTTGCTGTGCTCACGACTCTAACTCCGCCCACGGCCGTGCCTTCAGGAGCTTGGCTGTTTTCATCGAGAAGCCTAAAGTTTTTTTTCCCAATCGGATCAAACCAAAGACGCTTCTGAGATATAAATACTACTCTATAGGTCCTCAAGGTTAACATGAGATTAGACAGAACGCTGTGTAGGCCCCTTTCAAGTTCTATAAGAGAAACAAACATGTTTTATGACATTTAAAGTGAAAATAAATAAGTGTAAAGAGGATTAACACACTTAACAGTAAACAGTAAATCGGTTTTGATTTTGTGATCGTTCTCTAATAAACACCCGGGTCCTGACTGTGTTATTCTGTACATGGTATTTAAAACAGTCTCCTTGCACAGCAAAACAGCGTTCCCAGCTTCATATTCAGGAAGAGGGCCAAGTCCGAAGTCTGGGTGGGTGCTCCCTGTGACTGTGCGTGCAACAAAAAAAAAATAGTCTTGAAACTTTTTGATGGCACCTCATACATAGAAATTGTTAAAAGGCAAAACAAAAAATTTAATAATCAACGTGAATATTTAATTTAATGCGATTTGTATCACGTGTAAAAACAGACATCATCCCAAAGCAGCTTCATTATTTAGTCCCTATAAATGTATCTGTTATGAGTGGCAAAGAAAACACCCTGAAATGGTATGAAGAAGAAACCAGATTAAAAAAGAACCAGTCCTAATCACCAAATGGCCTTTCATTAGAGTTCCATTACTGCTGATGAGACTTGAACGCAAATCTGTTCAACTGCATCCCCAAGCCATTGTAGCAAATCACTTATATTATTTACAATCCATCTTCTGGCTTCTGGAATTCCTCCACAGTAACCTCATCAATCCTATACATCAGAATAACATTCTGGAATATATGCAAGAAAAAAAAAATTTGCATTGGTACTGAATTCATTAGAAATATATTTATTCAGTCAAATTCATAGTCAAGTTTATTTCAGTATTCAGTTTTGATGAAGGCGACATTTTTGTTGTTGTTCAAATCTACACAACGGAAAGCGAATACACACCTGATCTGTAAAAACCCAGGAGCCTGAATAGAAGTTCATTAGTTACAATTAAAAATAAAGGAATTATAAAAAAGGACCTGAAATGTTTCCCATGTTAAATCACACACACTTACACAATAACACAAACACTGTACTCTCTACAGCAGACACTCTGATCAAATATAGATTTATTATAAAAAAAAAACACTATATGGACAAAAGTATTGGGACTCCTGGCTTTTCAAACTGTTAGCACGAAGTTGCAGGCACACACTTGTTTAAAACGTCTTTAGAAGCAGAATTGTTGCATTTCCCCTTTTATTTCACCTCAAAAACCCAAAACCTGTTCCAGCATGACAATGCCTCCGTGCACAAAGCCAGATCCATGAAGATCTGCTTTACATGGTTTGGAGTGGAAGATCTCCTGCTATAGAGGTCCGACCTCAACCCTATTGAACATCTTTGGGATGAATGTGAACACTTTTATTAAAAAAAAAAAAAAAAAAAAAAAAAAAAAAAAAAAAAAAACGCACCCCAGGCCTCATCATCGGACCTCCATCACTTTACTAACACACTTGTGTCTGAATGAGCACAAATCTCCACAAAATCCAGTGGAACATCTGGCTAGAAGAGTGGAGATTATAATAAATACAAATGGGACTAAATGTGGAATTGCAAAATCACATACCAATGTTATGGTCAGGTGTCCACTTTTGTCCATATAGTGTGTGCACACATTTTATATATATATATATATATATATATATGACACTACAAATAAACAATGTGAGAATCGTTCATGTTCTGTTAGACAGCTCACTATACACACGTGTGTGCCCACACACACACACAAAGACCATCAAACTGTGGCTGTGGTATAAATCCCCGTATTGCTGATACTCCCAAACTGAAGCGCAATGTGCGTGCGTGTGTCTCGTCAGTCCACGTTTCTGTATCGGGTGAACAGGTTGTAGAGAACACGCAGAGTCGACTTCAGATCGCAGTTCACGATGTCTGAGAGGAGAAAAACACAAATCCGTATGATTGCATTATATACAGGAGCTGGTTTATAACTAACAGAACATGACCATGAAATCATGGGATCCTCTGGGGCTCAGAATTAACACAATACCATACTTTATGAATACGGTGGGGTTTTTTTCTCTTACTGAAATAATCAGATAAAAGATGTTCTATTGCCTGTGCGTTAATGCTAAAAAAGGATTATATTTAGCACAGATTTCTGTCTAAATCTAACCAAAACAACAACAACAATAATAATCAGATTTGAAGGCATGCTTCTATATAATACACATGTCCATATACTTATTGTCTGTATACTTAGAGATTTAAAAAAAAAAAAGAGTAGTGATGATTTCAGATATTCCTAAACAACTTTTTGTAGATCGATCTCATGAATGTTTACATCAAAAACAAGGCATGTACAACCACCTTCAAAAAGTGGTTATAATAATTTTTATGCTTATCCTATTTCATATATTTGAACTTGCTGTGACCTTGAACCTGTTTGGCTCAATTCATATAAAAAGTAATCAATTCTAATTTAATAAATTCTGAAAAAAAAAAAAAAAAAAAAAAAAAACATTTGACCAGCTGGTCACGGACATGAATCTCAGAAGGACAATCGCCAAGCTGCGACTCTTGAGGCCCTTGAGCAAGGCCCTTAACCCTCTGTGCTCCATGGGCGCTGTATCAGGGCTGCGCTCTGACCCCAAAATTGACTTTTGCGGTGCGGTTCTTATACATACATACATACATATACACACATGACATACACACACACACACACACACACACATGAAGTACAAAAGTATGTAGTATGTGTAGAAAGAATTTCACTCTGCTGTAAAGTACATGTGACGATATTTTATTTACGTGTGGTGTGAGTCAGAGTTCTCTATTTACCTTCTGCTCTTGGTTTTGGTTTCTCCAGGCCACCGTCCTGCATCAGCTCGAAGGCGAGGGACACGTTTTGGACCTGAAATGAAGCAACAGCACGGTTAAGGAAACATGACTCAGTTCCTGGGGAGATGTTCCACTGGATTTTGGACTGTGCTTGTTAAGTGGAGATTCGTTCAGCTACAAGGTGAGGTGAGAAGGGCTGAGGTGCAGTCAGTGTTCACATTCATCCCGTAGGTGTTCGATAGGGTTGAGGTCAGCAGGTCTACAGCAGGAGATCTTTCACTCCAACCTATGGAAATCGTATCATTTAGCTGGATTTGTGTGTCCAAAGACAATTGTTGTTTGGGACAGAACCACACATAGCTGAAAAAGTCAGGAGTGTTATTACTTCTGTCCAGATAATGTGTGTGTCTGCAGATTTGTTGATCCCTATTGTGTTATTCTTTCGACTTGTCCTTTTAAAACCCACACACCGGCTGTCACACATTCTCCCCGTCTCCAGCTGGACGCTAATCTCCGTGTCGCTCTTCCATTTCCTGTGCAGAGGCAGATTACAGCCGTGCCCTGCTTCCCGGTGCCTACTTGGCCCAGTGTGTTGGCTCTGAACCGCTCGGCTGGGCCTTGCGACAGCGCTGTGCCCCTGAGAGCGCCTCAGCGCTGCCCCTCATCGTGCTTTAATACACATGCGAGATTTAAAGCACATGCTCTAACATAGTTACCCCTTCAATCATACGCAAAGTCTGTATGTGTTGTTGAAAGAAAAGAAATACAAAAAGGCAAAAGAAATACCTGCTACTACACCTATTTAGAATAAGAATTTATAACAAATATTTTAATCGTCACCAATCAGCAGTTCATTTAAAAGCATTTTCCAGAGCACAGCTGATTTCTTTTTAGCCACACCCCCAAAACTCCATATAAGGCAAAGCTCACATTAAAAGTGCCTCCTAGGTCTGGTCATTTAATTTTCACTACGATAAAAGACTATGTAAAATAGTTCACATCAAATAAAATTAAATATGCACGTATTAGGTAGCACGTCTGTCTATTTAGGCGATATGATGAGAGGTGATCTGATTCACCGATTTGCATCATCAAAAATAAATAAATAAATAAAATTACAATTTACTATACGATTGATTTATATGTAATTATTAGTAGATGCGCTATACTTTGATTATTGACAAAGATACCAATAATTTGTGACTAATATTTGATATGCAGATTGATTTCTCGTCGCTAAACTGTTTTTTTATACAACGTATCGCAACATTACGGGGACGGAGGCGTGTCCTGAGAGTCGCATAGCATACAGATTAACATGGCAGAGGTAGAGCTGCGTCTTCCCGCAGACAGAACAGGAACAAAACTACGAAGACCCGTTTGATTTGCTCTCCGTCTGAACCGTAGAAATAAAAGCGAATTATCTGTATAGTGAATTGCGGAGAATCGCGTTGGGTTGAATCGAAATCGGGTTCGCGCTGCATCGTAACGGGGGTGAATCGTATCGTTTCGCATCGGTAGCTGATTCAAACGGATCACATCCTTGGCTATGCATCGAGATGCGATCGGCCTCAGTTATGGAGTAGAATGTATAAGCTCCGCCCACTTCTGAGCTGTAACTGCTGTGATGTATTGCTTCTGTAGATCTGCAATTGGATATAAAAAAAAATCTGCCATTTTTTTTTTACTAGTTTTTCCATAGTTTAGTTCTGGAGTTTCAAAGAAATTTTCTTTTATTCTAAAATGAAAATTGACCAGAAGGTACACGGAGGCTCCTAAACATAAAAACCTCCAGTAATGCAGCTTGTCCACCGCAGCTACCACAGACACAAGCTTTCTCTTATGCCATATGTAAATTTGCATAATGGCTCAAAACACACAATAATACAGTGTCAGATCAATAGACATTTCCCCAGAATGTCCTTGTGATAGTACTGGTTACTGGGTGGTGGGAAAATTGGTTTGTTCTCCAAAATGGTGGCTGGTTAAAAAAAAAAAAAAAAGGGCGGGTTGGTGAAATAATTTATAAATACAACGAGACAAATTCACACCTTTTGCTCAAAGTGTTCAGGAGTAAGGAAGAAATTGTAGAGTGGTACGAAGTATCCTTCCAAAAGTCCCATCAGAAGCACCAGGTACACTCCGTCTGCAAACTGAACACACACACACACACACACACACACACACACACACACACACACATCACCTTCCTCTACAACACAATTCTACATATTAATATTGAAGAAAATTTTTTTTTCTAGATGTCACCAACGATAGCAGAAATAAACATACACAATATGTGCAAAAGTATTGGGACACCCGACTTCTCCGGCAATATGTGGTTCTTCCCCACAATGTTGGAGGCACACGATTGTAGCATGAAATTTTCCCTTCACTTGAACAAAGCCCCATTAAAATGTGCTTTACATGGGTTGAAGTGGAAGAGCTCCTGCTATAGAGCTCAGACCTCAATCCCACTGAACAACGTTGGGATGAATGTGAACGCTGACTGCACACCAACACCATTGTAGCAAAGATCTCCACAAAATCTAGTGGAACATCTTCCCAGAAAAGTGATGGTGGAGATTAAATGTGGAATGGGATGTCCAAAAAAAGAAGCCCAAAGCAATCTTATGGTCAGGTGTCTCCAAACCTTTGTGCATGTTGTACAATAAGGAGTCATTCTGAATAATTTTAATGATCGTATCGTATGCGTAGTCCGAGCCTGGTACCTGTGTGTCCAGCTCGGCCACCTCCAGGTTCAGCTTGTTCAGGTGTTTGTTGACGAAAGTAATGAGCGTCTGCACAGTAAAATGAGGAGAGTTTCGGTTAAACCGGTACCTTGTATTCCTGGACACGGATGCGCACGTCTGTGACGCTTTACCTTCTTCACCACGTTGAGTTTGTCAGGTGCGTGATCGAACAGGGTGTCGAACGCGTCGCGCTCTGCAAAGAGAGAGAACGCAAAACGTACTCAAGGGATGTGCTGTTGGAGCTGGAAACAAGCAGAGGTTTTATATGTATCCTGTAATCGAGATCTTTCTGATCCATCGAGGACATGAGATTTCACTATCGGTACTGTGGTTGATCTCATCGGTACTGAACAATGCAAAAATGAGCGAAATGAATAAGAAGTTCATGCAGAACGTACCGTGCCGGCCAGAAAACGCCCTGTAGGAGAGCGAAAGACAGGAGGAAATCAGATTCAATAAATGAAAAATATACAATAATATAAAACTTGTATAGAAAAAAGGCTAACGATAATAAAGCATAAAAACGCTTCTGTAATGCAAACGCTCTCAGGAACTCGTATTACTGACATTCCACAACATCGAATGCAACTCTGAATAGATACAAAGTACAACGCAATCGCTGTGCTGGGAATAAAAGGTGACGATAAAAGGTCAAACATGACTGTGTGTGTGTGTGTGTGTGTGTGTGTGTGTGTGTGTGTGTGTGTGTGTAACCTACTCATCAGTTACCATTTAATTTGATTGTATGGTATTTGTATAGCGTGTTAAACAATAGACAGCACTGTTTCTAGGCAAAATAGGCGGTTGTCAATGGCGCAACTACCTAGGGGGTGCTAGAGAGCACCTGCTGCCCTCAGCCATTAAATGTATTTTGCTGAAGTTCAATGTACAATATTTGTTTACGTATTTGAATTTGGGCAATTAGACAATTGGTTTGCAAAGGGGTGGGAACTCCCCGAGATGGTATGAGTTAGAAACCTCGAGACTCAACCCGTCCTCATCTATTCAACACCGAATGTCAATTCATTACGGTTCCATCATTGTTGATGTTATCAACTGTTCCCTGATGGCGTTTCGAGTGTAAAACCGTTCATGATAATCGTATTTAGTCTCTCGTTCACAGTATATTGATCATCGAGTCCCAAACACACACACACACACACATACATACACACACACACACTTACTCGCTAACTCGCTTATTGTGAGCGAAGGCACAATAACACAAACATAGAGAAGCTGAAAGACTCACTCAGTGTTGCCTGTGATTTCCTCTTGAATCTGACGAGACTGCAGGATTCCCTCCCGTTTCTGACAGTCAGGAAACACACACACATATTATGAGGTTAAACAGGAAAAAACTGGAGCATCACACAAGCATGTCACCCTTTTAATGACATATGGATTTAAAACGAATAATACACATTGCATCTGAGGTTCTAGAACGCCGTCGAGTTGAGTCTTAAATGCGTCATGTACGCATTTAATTCAATGCGCATTAAAATACACAGTATTGTGTTCATTCACTGAAACGCATGATCGATGTGTAGATAATGTATTATAACCAGAGGTTGACCGATTCATCGGTTTTGCTGATTAATCGGCACCAATTGTCGATTGCTAGAACTGTTAGCAAATATTCGATACTGGGTTTTTTTTTTTTTGGCTTAAGAGGGTTACGAGAGCGGCCTCTAGAGGCGAATCACTGACACCACACGGTGTTTGTTTTTAGACGCGAGACCGCGCGCTGCACGGAGAGCTTTATATTATATTTATAATTGATAACTGTATTTATAACAGATTCATATTAATTTCGGACCTTTTTTAAGGCTTTCAAAATTAACGCATTAATGATGCATCAATGCAAATTAATTTTAACGGCACCAATATTATTAACGTGCGTTTTTGTTTGACCGTTTTATAAATATATAAAATACATTTCATAAACATAAATACATAACTATATATAAAAGAGGCGAAATTCAACGTTCCAACGCAACATTCATTTATTCACGCCTTCTTTTCTTTACTCGTCTATAAAAAAATAAATAAATAGGGGCGAAAACAATTTTTAAACACTAAACATTTGTTTTACGAGGCGCCGTGTCACCAAAATCCGCCATGATGGGCACATCCGGCAATTAAAACCGTCCGTGTGGAAACATAGCAAAAGTTTCGTTTGGTGTACTGATGATTTTACGTAATTTAAAACACCAGAATTACTTTAAAACTTTTCCGAGAGTAGTTTTACGAGTTGCCTTGTCATCCGAAAATGTAAACAGGCTTGTCTGTTTCAGCATCTGGATCAGTAGAAAAAAAGAGAAGTAATGCTACAGCATTCCCAAGACATCCTATACAGCTGTGTGGTCACATCTGGCTGGAAATGGCAGGTGTCCCAATACTTTTGCACATACAATTTAGTGAATAACAAACTAAACTGTCCACTGACACTGGAGACTCCTTCATCCAAAAGTGATAGATTCCACACGGACTCGTACCTGAACCACCACCACCTGAATGGAGACGTGGTCTGGGAGGCGGATTGGAGCTCTGAAGTGCTGAGACAGAGCCACCAGGAGGTGCAGGATAGCCACCAGGCTCTTAGCATGAACAGCTAATACAGGAACAGAGAAGGTACACGAGAAGGTTTACACAGCGCTCCTATCGTACAATTGGGATGCAGTCTGGGCAGAACATTTCCTCGAGCTTACAGTCGACGTTCCACTTGGTGTTTCTGGGGGAGACTTTGAGAACCTCGTTGATGCGCTCGAGGACCGTCTGGAGCTTCTGCTTCTGAGCGATCTCCGACTGAGTCACCTCGGCCACGTTCAGCTTCGCTCCCTCCAGCTTCTCTGAAGGACAAGATACAGAGATGGACAGAAGATAGAGATGATAAAAAAAAGTTGTTCAAGTGGATTTATTTCAATAAAGCAAAAAAGAAAACATCACAAAAAATAATGGCAAAAGTATTAGGACACCCGAATCTTCTCCAATCCAAACTTGGAGGCACACGATTGTACAGGACGTCTTTACTTGAACTAGGAGACTCAAACTTGTTCCAGCATTACAATGTCTCCTGCTATAGAGATCAAACCCTATTGAACACGTCTGGGATGAATTTGAACACTGACTGCACCCCAGACCTCCTCACCTTCTCACCTCCATCATTACCTTTAAAACTCTAGTGGAACATCTTCCCAGAAGTGTGGAGGTCAAATGGGATGTTGAAAAAGAAGCTAACTTATGGTCAGGTGTCCACAAATATCATTTTTAAACACAACCTGCTCATTAGAGCTTTCAGAATGACTGGATAATTAAATCGGGGTGTGTGAGGGCACGAAAAACACATAGGTGTCTACTGTAGGAGGGTCACTTCCGTTTAAAGATGTAGCATGTAGAGTTTAAAGACATTTCGAGATCCAGGATTTTATCCGAATAGGGCAATAGTCCTAATCCAAACCTGAAAATCACTCAAATCTATTTCCATACTTTTCCATACTGTTCCTGAAATTCACGAACCGCTCCTTCAATCTAAAAGACAGCACCACGTATCCTCACCGAAGAGCTTCTGCAGAACTTGTCCATCGTACAGATCATCTGTCAGCTCCTTAACAATGATCCTCTCCCCGACCAGCACGTCGTTAATCCAGTCTATAAGCACCTGAGAGAGAAAGCGCCGTTAAACAGCGGTGTTTCGTTAAACAGAGGAGCGAGAACCTTTACGGCTGATCGTCGTCCTTACCTTTATCAGCTCCTG
Source organism: Silurus aristotelis (assembly GCF_946808225.1). Taxonomy (NCBI): domain Eukaryota; kingdom Metazoa; phylum Chordata; class Actinopteri; order Siluriformes; family Siluridae; genus Silurus; species Silurus aristotelis. The sequence goes on along the minus strand of NC_139587.1, from coordinate 25,852,086 downwards.
CAGTTTGCTGTTGTTCCTGGAGTTGGGGTCCACCATGGTGCGAACCTCATTCTCCTCTGATTGAAGAAAAAAAGAAGTTGAGCAAGGAATGAAAAATCAGTAATTTTTAAAGTAATTATAGTGTTTTAAATTACGTAAATTATCAGGACACCAAACGGGACTTTTGCTATGTTTCCACACGGACGGATAATGAGGTGGTACCGGAGAAACTGTACCTTTACTAACTTTCATACGGATTACATCATCAGAGAATATTTGTTTTTCATATTTGTTTATTTAAAAGTAGACATTTCGAGCGTTCTATTCATATATTTATTATGTCTGTGAGGCGAGAATTCGCTGAGATTCAGTTTGTTTTATTTATGTGTCTGTGAAGAGAGATGACTGAGACGGCAGAGAGCGCCCCCTGTCTGTTTTCTTTATTTTACAAAATCACAGCGTTTTGTTATTATTATGAGTGTATACGAATAAAAGTAGACCCTTTAAAGATTCGAATGATGTATTGCTCGTATCTGCACCATCACATAAGACAGTCATTTAGGTTCGCTTCGGCTTTATGAGGAGAAAATGCCACAAAACGCGCCGGCGCGTTTATGGACCCCAGAGGGCACATTGTGCGCATTATAGCAGATTTTGGTGCTGTTTTAAGACTTGGCGCAGCAGTAAAACAAATGTTAACTGATTCAAAATTATTTTTCAGTTGAGTTTTTTTTTTTATGTCTGGGTAAAGAAAAGATGCATGAATAAACGTGTGTTGTGCTGAAGGTTTTAATTTTGCCTTTCACATTTTTTTTATTAATAAAAAAAAAAACAGTCAAAAATGTTTTACATTGCTGACTCCCTCTGTCTCATCCACATCAACCCCAGACTTCTTGTTGCCTTCTGCCATGTTCATTGTTCACTTTGTAAACTAGTCTACGTCTGTGGTGTGTGAGAGACGGGAAATGATACACCAGTGGTGGATTGAAAAATTAATTATGACATGGTGCAGTTTTAAGGGGGCACAGAGTTAGAACTGGTCTCTGATCTGAGAGGTAAGGTGAGCTTTCTTCTCTCATCTCATCTGAAGTTCTGAGGTTCTAGAAGAAAAGGTTTGATCACCCAGAAAGCTGGACATATGGAAGGGGGTTAAGGCATTAGACCTTGGCTTAGAAGGTCATTAGTTAAAATTCCCAAAAAGTAGAGGTGTGTTTGTGACTAATGAAAGTCTTTATCTTTATTTTTTCCAGAACTAGTGCCAGAGATGCTGGTCTAGAACACCAATCCACACCTTCTAAACAAAATTTGAGTCCAGAATGTGTGTGTGTGTGTGTGTGTGTGTGTGTGTGTGTGTGTGAGGTGACGTACCCAGCATGGTGTCCTCCGGATGCAGCTCGTACGGTGTGGGACTCAGGGGCAGGTTGATGGCGTTCATGCCTTCCTCCTGCAGCTCTGACACTACACAACACAAAGGAGAAAATAAACAGACCTTCTCTCAAAATGCAGAACAAAACGTTCCCCTTCACTGAAATTCTTCTCCCAGACGTATTTCAAAAACAATACAACAAATCGTAAAGAAGTGATACAGAGAGAATGCCAGGGTGGGAGCAAGAATGGTAGCACAGTGGTTAAGACATTATATTAGAAGGTCACAAGTTCAAATCCCAGCACTACCAAGCAGCCATTGCTTGGCCCTTGAGAAAGCTTGACCTTAACCCTTAACTGCTTGGATGTAAGTTGCTTTGGATAAAGGCGTCTGAAATGATTCCGCCAGACAAAAAAAAAATCCCCTGATTCCGACTTTATTTCTCGCTTTTTTTTCCTTGCAATTTCCGACTTCCAGCGTCTTCCCCTCTGCAGTGCCAGAAAGCTTTAAATATCGAAAATTACATGGGATACAGTCAACAGAATCACGTATCAAACTGAGCCTCCGATCCCTGGAGAGAAACAAACTCTGTCTAACAATCAGCTCTGCGAGAAATAAACTCAGATTTGCGAGGAAAAAAAAGTGTCTAAATTACGAGAAATAAACTCGGAATTGTAAGGGGAAAAAAAAAGGCTAATTACGAGAAATAATCCTGGAATTGGGAGAAATAAACTCGGAATTGCGAGGGGAAAAAAGGCTGAATTATGAGAAATAAACTCGGAAATGCAAATCGCAAATAGGAAAACTTTTTTATGTGGTGGAAACGGGCTATAATAGGATTCAGGTAAAAGAAAAACGACAAAAACTTTCCAAAGTTTGCGATCAATTGACACTAAAACATACAAAACACCGTACAGTGCGATACACGGATACTTTGGGAGCGATACAGTAAATTTCGGTCCAATTTTGGGACGTACCTTAAGCCCTTTTTTTTGTAGTTATTATTATTATTATTATGATGTTGAATAGACCTTAATTAGAAATGTACCACTGGGATGATTAAAATGGAAATTGATGGAAAAGCTCTTCTCATGTTCACCGAAGGATCCTCAGTCGTGTGGGTGAAGGAAACCAGCTCTCGGCTTTATTAATGTCACTATTTTAAGCGGAGGGTGTTAACGCCGTCCTCCTGCAGAGAGCACAGCGAGCCTTTCACCCCTGCATCCACCACCCAGCATGCATCGCTGCACACGCCTACATCCTTACAGATGCTTACAGAGGGAACATCCGCTGCTGCATCGCAAAAACCCCTGGTGGTGAACGTGACATCCTCACGATCCACGCAATCAACACCAGCATCTCACACACACACACACCCACACACACACCCACATACACAAAGCTAAGCGATTCACAACTTCTACAAAAAACCCACAACTTGGATTTCTGTCCTGAAAATTCACCATGGACCCAACTTCAGAGTAGAGGAGTGGACATGAGAAGGAGCACTTCCACAAAGCTGTAAATGTTCTCTCTTCTCACACGTGTGCTGGAGCTCAAACCTGAGATGATGTTTCACCCAAGATGAGCGAGGAGTAAATCTCACTAGAATAAACGAATAACAACAATCTGTATAATCCTATAATCTGCTATAATCTAATCTTTCTATGCATCCGGCAGTTCATCCATCCTCTCATCCACCAATCATTCCCTCCATCCATCACCTCATCCACCTACATATTAATCCAAACATTCATTTTAATTTACCCAAACATCAGTCTAATCATCTCCCCTTTAGTCCAACCATTTACCCATCAGTCCAATCATCTACCCATCAGTATAACCATCTACCCTGTCATCTACCCATCAGTCCAATCATCAGTCCAATCATCTACCCATCAGTCTAATCATCTCCCCATCAGTCCAACCATCTACCCATCAGTCCAATCACCCACCCACCCATCAGTTCAACCATCTACCCATCAGTCCATCCAACCACTAGTCCATATCATCTACCTTTCTATTCATTTACCAGTCATCCATCAATCGGCCAATCTGTTCATCCCACAATCTGCATGTCTGTCCATCCTTTTATCTGTCTCTTATTACAACAACACAACAACAACACTAATAATAATTATAATAACAATAATAATAAATGTTGTTGGTGGTATTTATAATGAGTTTTCTGTGACTTTTTACTGTCTTGTTGTGATGTGCTATTATTTGAAGGTGAGAAACAGAGGAACGCAGGAACATGTTCCTACTCGTCGTGTGGCAGAAGTTCACTGAGACGCCCAACACCAAACCAGCTGTGGACTCCTCATTACTGAAGAACCTCTGAACCTCTGGATCTCTACATGGAGACTGGAGCTTTGGTTAGGTTCAAAAACTTCCACGTGTTTTACAGCTCAAACGTTTTTTTATTTTATTTAGTGTTACCTTCTTTCGCCTTCTTTCTCCTGACCAAAGTTCCTCCGAGTTTCCCGAGAAAAGTCTCATCCTTCTTCCTGAAGCTCGGGGAGAGCGGAGTGGGAGAGGACGGAGATTTCTGCGGAGAGGACGCCATCATCTAAACACACAGTGTCTACCAAAAACAAACCAACCAAAAAAAAACTATGTTTTAAATAAAAAGTACTGAATTCCTAAATCACTTCCGGTAAAATTTGGGAAAAATCCCTAGAACGGAAACGGAATTCCAGAGATTTAGCCCTGCCCCTCTAAAAACATGGATTCTCCCTGCCTCCCTCCACCCCCTCAAACTTGTCACAATGGTTACGCCTTCCTCGTTCATTTCTCTCAAGTGTACCGCTGGTGTACTGTCGAAAACTGTTCTTGCGGGAATTTAATCTCCATAGAGATCCGCTGTGACGCGGAAAACAGTTGGCGTTTAAAAAAGATCGTCGCCCTGCTTTACGACGGAGTTTGCGACAGTATCTTTTAAAGTCTTTAAAAAGGATTAATTAATTAATAATTTTTTTGCTAAATGCTCCATCATATAATATTTTTAAATCATCTTTCGCAAAAGGTTTGGCACCTAAAAAAAAAAAAGCAAAAGAGCCGTATTCAAATTTATTATATATAGCTGGTATAATTCTGGTCCTCAACCACTGCTCGACTGGTCCAACAATCTCTCTCTATACCTCAACATGCTTCCAGATTTTTCTCGGTTCTGTTCTTGCACTGAGGTGAAGGATGAACTGAAAGTAACAAATGGAGTATGGAAGAACTCTCAAGAGCTTCGCAACAATCAGCGTTTAAGACTCGATTTTCCACCTTTCATACATATAAAAGCCTACAGGAGAACACATTTTACATTTCGTGTTTTTTTTGTATGTATTTCGTTAAATGAACTTTAAAGAAATACAAAAAAGGTTAAGGTGCAGGATAAGGTGTTTATAGCTGCTATAATGAAAGAGAGAACAGGAATATAGACCATCGGTCTTCAACCGGGAATCCGCGACCCCTAGGTGGTTCGCGGCGGTACTGCAGGAGGTCGAATTAATGTCGAAACACAAATCATTTTTGTAATAAAAAACAATAAAAAAAAAAACGGGTAAAAACAAAAAATTTCAAGTAATGTATATGTATAATATTCTATTAAACTTGAAGCGGATGTTCATGCAAATGTATAATAGTCCACCTGATAGTAAAAGGAAAATGAATGAAACTGCAAATCTATTAAAATAAAACAACTGTGAACAACTTAATAAATTCAGATTTTAATGCGTAAATCTTTTCCAAGATTTAAAAATATATGTAAATACACAGACAGTGATGCATGTACAACAACAACAGTTCAAATTCTCTTACATAACCAGCATAATATGATTGGTTTCTATTAATATCAGTGGTTTTATTTGACACATTTTGTATCAGGGGGTCCCTGCCACAAGTCTTCCTCACCGAAGGGGTGACCTAAAAAACGTTGAAGATCCCGATAGACATTTCAGAACATTAAATCTAAATATAACCCGTGTCTTTCTTTAAGTTATAAATAAATTAACAGTATTGGTGCAATGCAGTGTATATTCTCACCGGTTCGATCCTGAAATAAAGTAAAATCATTCTCAATATTCTCACTATAAAGTTCATCCAGGTTCTCCCAGTTTCCTTCCATCTCCTAAAAACATGCGCACGTGCACTGTCCATGCAAACCTTCATCCAGCTGTGAACGTGTGTGCGCGAGTGTCTGGCCTTCCCAGGACATGGACCCCAATAAAGATAGAAGAGGAATGAAGCAGTTCAGAATGAGGTTTTACAGGAAAATAATTGCTTCCGGTGGAAACGGAAATTCCATCTAAAATGTAAAATCAAGACGCTTTTAAAAATCAATCAGCAAACAGAGTTTGCAGTCTTTATTAAATGAAATCCATCCTCGTTCGGCTGCCCCCCCCCCCCCCCCCCTCATTAAATAAATAACGAACAGATTCAATGTGACAAACGAGTCAAACAATCAACAAACACCACGAGTGAACATTAAGATGAAACGTGAACAACTTTACATTCAAGCCTGACAGCTGAGACGTTAAAATCAGAACAGTGACTACATTCACACACGCGCGCTCTCTCACACACACAGACACACACAGACACACACAGACACACACAGACACACACAGACACACACAGACACACACAGACACACACAGACACACACAGACACACACAGACACACACAGACACACACAGACACACACAGACACACACAGACACACACAGACACACACACCCACAATTGTAGTGTTTCAGTGTTACATCAAGTGTTACATCAAGTGTTACATCAAGTGTTACATCAAGTGTTACATCAAGTGTTACATCAAGTGTTACATCAAGTGTTACATCAAGTGTTACATCAAGTGTTACATCAAGTGTTACATCAAGTGTTACATCAAGTGTTAAAGTTCACTACTGCTGTATATAATAAATAAACTCATTAGCGCAGGTTACGGGTTACGATGAGACGCGTCCCGGACGATTCTTTATGTAAAAAGCAGCTGCAGGGTCTCCTGCTGTTCAGGAAACCCAGAATCTAGAATCAGGTGTAAAATATAAAACGTGAAATGGGTTTCTTTCAGTCAGAAAAAGGAGGAAAGGTCAACTTTTCAACTTGCTTTTTCCTCACGCACAAAATCGTTAAGTCACTCGCTCAGACATTCGGTCAAACACCCTCTTGCGCGCGCGCGCACACACACACACACACACACACACACACACACACACACACACACACACACACACACACACACACACACACACACACACACACAAGTTTGTTCGCACACACTCAGACACTCGCTCGCTCGCACATGCACTTGTACTCCCTCAGACACACACTCTGTGTGTGAGTGTGTTTCAGTCATGCCCAGTGAAACTGGTAGCCCTTGGAAAGAATGAGACTCTCGAGGTCACGGTCTTCCGCTTTCTCCTGCAGCCGTTGTTCCTCGAGCAGGCTCACCAACTGATCTCGTTTCTCCACCACCTTCATCACCTGGTCCAGCAGTCGCTGTTCTTCCTCCAGCTGCGCTGTGCTCTTCTTACAGTCTAAACAGCAGAGCAAAGGCAGAGGGTCTATTAAACATCGCTGCATTCAAGCTAAGTAACAGCTGGATACAAGGGTTTTCATCTCTTCAACAAAACTAGCAGTAGCTTATAAATTTATAATTACGGAGAGCATGCTGGAGGCTACAAATTCCTCTCTGAGATCGTGGATAATCTCCGGTACCCTACAGATTAACAGGTGGATACGCCACATTCCTCAGGTCGTAATTTAATATTCGAAAATTAAATTTGCCGTCAACGAATGCAGTTATCGATTAGCTGGGCTGCTCAAGTTACAGGTTAGAGTGACAGCAACACAGCCGCTTGTGTAATAGTACAGGATCGAAAGGCAGCAGGAAAAAAATGTGCATCCCAAGTCATTCAAGGCACGAGGCCATTTTATATTCAACGCAACAAAGAAGACTGTAACCTGCAAGTTCTGCAAAGTGGAGCACATGAAGAAAAAAAAAAAAAACACAGGCGAAACATCAGCACAGTAAGCAGAACTGAATAATCCTCATCATGTGAAAATGATCAGAGGTGAGAAGTAATGAAGTACAAATACTTTGTTACTGTACCTTAAGATTTTTCCTGTATCAGTTCTTTAAGTCACTATTTATTTTTCACTTTCACTCAATTTTTACACAAATATCTGTACTTTCTACTTCTTATATTTTAAAGAATTGTTTTTTTTTTTTTTGTTTTATTCTATTTGGCAACATTTTTCTTCTTCTCACTGCGCCATTTTCAGCCCATCAACCTGTTTCCTGTCATTGCGTGGCCTTTTTAATCTCCCACTGGTGCCTCATTTCCCGGCTCTCACCATGTCTTTTAAAACACGAGTATCTTCTACTTAAGTGCATCACGTGTGTACTTTCACCACCTCTGGAAGCTGGTACAGTCTACTGATGTGTTATTGTGTAAACTGTTTGTAACTTCAGGACAGTCGCACTGGATCTGTAATGTCGTGACTCGTGAGCATCCTGTTGCGCAAGGATTCGATTAAAAGCAGCGAACAGCAGCAGTAAACGATCGCATTTTCAGTCACCGTTGTGGTTTTCTGCAAATGATTACGCATTTGTACACCAACGCATATTTTCTCTTTGTAAATCCAGTCTGCTTGCTTGCTGCTTTTCTGCACCACAACAGTATCTTATCTGTTTCCGAACGTGCGGCCTTACAATACGTTCAAACGCTCGTTTACAATGTTTCCATACTTAATTTATGCATATATTATATAATTATTATACAAAACTAAATTTATGATATATTGTAGATGCTTATATCTGCACAACTGAACAAAATGTCTGAGTATTTTTTTTTTTATAAATCAAAACAATGTTGTATAATATTTATATAAATTCTTCTTATATGGTTGTCAACTTCCCATCTGTAATTATCATTAAAAACAATACGAATATTAATTTACACAAATTGTTTCAACTTACATAATCAAACGCAGCCACGATTAGCTTTAAATAAAAAATTAAATAAAAGATAGTTAAACTCAATGTGGCTTTTTTTAATTACACTTTTATACATACATTTATATATATATATATATATATATATATATATATATATATATATGGGTTTTTTTTGTAGAATTTTAAGGAACAAAATAAATTTTAATCCATTTTGGAATGAAGTTGTAACATAAGAAAATGTAAAAAAAAAAAAAAAAAAAAAAAAAAAAAAAAAAAGAAACCCTGGATACACTGTGTGTGTGTGTGTGTGTGTGTGTGTGTGTGTGTGTGTGTGTGTGTGTGTGTGTGTGTGTGTGCGTATATATATATATATATATATATATATATATATATATATATATATATATATATATATATATATATATATATACACACACACACACACACACACGTTTTTCCTTTTTTTTTTCTAAATTCTACAAGAAAACCCCATAATGACACCGTGAAAGAATTGTGTTTAAAATCTTTGCAAATGTATTAACAATATAAACCCTCCCCCCACAAATGCACACAAGTGTCCACAGCATTTGTTCGATACTTTGTTGAAGCTCCTTTGGCACCAATTACAGCCTCAAGTCTTTTTCAGTTTGATGCTAGAAGCTTAACGCACCAATTTATGGGCCGTTTCTCCCGTTCTTCTCCGCAGAACAACAGTGTATACTGTATTTTAAAGAGTGGTAGAAAAGTGGCCTCACCTTCAATACCCATCCTGCGTCTGAGATCCTGCTGAAGCCGACTCTGTGTGTCCTCCAGCTCCAGCTCCTGAGCGCTGCAACACAGCCACATTCAGATCCAAATCTTAGACTCCATGAATATCGTTCCTCAGGAAGTCAATAGTGATGCGATAATGTTTTCTATCTACACACTGGTAAATGACTTCTAAAACACATACATTTCACAACATTCAATTAAGTCTAATTGTTTCAGTGTTTTCTTACAAGATCATGAGCTCCGATTCATATCTCGCCAGCTTGTTCTTCTCCAGGACCAGTTTAAACCACATGTGCAGGAGCTCGGCTTCATCCGCTGATGCATCCTCTGAAACATGAAACTCAGCTTACACTTATACGCCACATGTTCACCTTGTTTTCTATTCATTTATCATCACACACAATATGGGCAAAGGTCCTGGGGCACCAGACTTCTCCAGCTGTATGTGCTTCTTCCACAAACTGTCAATACAAAATTGGAGGCACACAATTGTACAGAACGTCTCAGGATGCGGTGGCATGAAAATTTCCCTTCACTTGAACTACAAGACCCAAATCTGTTTCAGCATGATGATGCTCCTGTGCACAAAGCAAACAATCTCCTGCTATAGAGCACCAAACCATATGAAACACCATTCGGTATGAATGTGAACACTGACAGCACTCTCAGGTCTCCTCATCTCACCTCCATCAGTATCTGACCTAGAGGAACATCGTTCTAGAAGAGTGGCGCTTTTTATTACAGAAAAATCAGGAAATGATGTTCCATCAATTCCTATGGAAGGAACCGGGTCATGTTTTCATGAGCGTGCTGTTGCTCCTTTCGCAAATCTCCACAAAATCTAGTGGAACATCTTCCCAGAAGAGTGGCGCTTACTATAAGAGCAAATGGGGGAGTGTTCAAAAAGCACATACAAATCTTTTGGCTATAGTGTAGGTCATTTTTTTGTTGCTGTCATTAATATTATTATTTTGATAGAATCATATATCAGGCTCAGCCACATGGCTTAATTTGTACTTTACAAATTTGGCTTAACACTGTCCATCATTGGACTCTACATAAAACACCGCCATCTACAAATGCTGGCTGGTTGAAGAAATCAGACTAACGACCGTCTGTATCCTTCTGCATACTTGTTCTTCTCCAAACTGTTACGATAAACCTGGAGGCACAAAATTTTATACAATGTCTTTGTAAGTGGGAACATGAATTTTTTATGGTTGGAAGTGGATGATCTCCCGAACCCTCTTGCACACCTCTGGGATGAATGTAAACCCTGACTGCACCCTCAGGCCTCCTCACCTCACCTTCATCAGCACCTGACTTTACAACCCCCCCCCCCCCCCCCCACACACACACACACCCTTGGGTCTGAATGAGCACGAAATTTAGTGGAACATCTACCCAGAAGAGTGGAGACTGTTACATAATAATAGTAACAGCATAATCCTATGCTTAGGTGTCCACATACCTTTTTGGTCCATACAATGAATATCACTAAATATTTCTATATAAAAAAATAATAAATAAATAAAAAGACTCAACCATCCCTGTCACCCAAACTCCACATCCTTCCAAGATGTTAAAATTCAATTTAGCAGAACGCAAATAACACACTCTGACACACTCAGGGCCGTGATTATAAACTCATTATCCGTCCAGGCACCGTGACTTTTTTTTTTTCCACATCCGGAAGAATCGCTGGCTTTAATAACCCTCAGGTATATAAACATTTGCGAGAAATAATGAAACGTCGGACCATTTTGGAGCACTTTTCCCCCCTTTTTCCAGCCTATTTACAGGACCCATTACCTCTACAGTCATTTCGGCACAATTTACGCTCTAAGTGGTTATTTGGTTTGAATGCAAATCGCTATTATTTCAATGGCTAATTTCGAAAGCCTCTTACAAAAACCTCTCTCGCGGTGAAGCACGGATTGGGGATGAAAACGGCTAATACGGCACGGCCACGAGACGACGAGATGAAAGAACGGGGAGGAGGAGAAAAAAAAAAAAAAAGTACGTCGTTCAACGCAAACGCCCCCCACCCCCCAATAACTTCATGGAATGACCTTGCGGGTTCCTTTTACTTTAAGAAAAGCCATATAGAGAAGCGCAGGTTATAATGGATGTACAGCGCCAAGGCTGCGTGTAGGCCTCGGCATTCAAGTGTTCCTGATTCAAACGAATCAGACCTGCAAGACTGCATTCCTCAGTGTGATTCCTTTGAATTAACTACGGTCCACGTTTTGAATGAACTACAATTAGTAAAGAAAAGGAAGGTAACTTCAGGGTCGCCGGCATCTGCAATGATACATTAAGAATGAATGCGTTCCGTTACAAGATGCCATATTTCGCATTTAGATACATTTTTTATTTGTTGTACCCGACAGCTTCATTTATACATTCATCTTTACTGATAGAGCTTTTATGCCGGTCAGGGTTGTGGTGGATACGGCGCATGCTACTGGACAATCAGCATTTAGGCTGGAAGGTAGGAGGGCAGAACGACGCCCATGGAAGACTGTAACTTATAGGACTGAAACGTGGTGTAACTTTATGGTGTAAAAGATGATCCAAATCTAATCTGAATTCTGTAAAAGATTGTAAGAACTCTGTGTTTGACTCGCCTCATCTTCATCGGTACCTGATCTCCACAAAATCTTGTGGAACATCTTCCCAGCAGAGTGGAGCTTTTTATTACAGCAAAACCAGGAAATGATGTTCTCACAATTCCTATGGAAGAATCCCGAAGTGTGGAACTGTGTCATGTTTTAATCAAATCTCTAACTCAAAAATCACGTCCAAATCTTTTGTTCGAGTGTCCACAAACTTACGCCTGTAGTGTAGATCGTTCTTGCTGCAATCATTAATGTTATTATGATACGATGCGATTTAGATGGATAAATCAGGTTTGGCCACATGGTTACATTTGTATGAAAATGGAATAGTATATATTTTCATCCCTTCCCATTACATGTTTCACTGCTTCGTTTACTTTTTTCTTATAAAGTAGACATTTCTGCAATTTTTTACGTGAAGCAGAAGATCGACAGATCGAACTGTGATCCGAATGATAATCCGGTTTAAGCGCAGATTAAAGACGCATCCCATAATAACTTTTTGCTCCAGTACACATGCACAAGCTGATAATGTGCACTTGATCAGATTATGAACAGCAGCTATAACTCCTCTCCTCTGCTTCTCTTTCTCTACCCATCCCGAGGTTGCACCAGCTCCAGTCGTATCCCACCTCATGAAGATTATGGACCTTCCGACAGATGCCGACCCCGCAAACATCCCGAACCATCTAGAGACGTACCAGCGCCATTTGGATCCCACATCATGTGGAGTTTTGAGTGTTTAAAGGCTCTGGCATGGAGGAGCTGGTGTTGGATCTATGATTATTTTAGATGTTAAGCTAATTTAGAAGTTGGTCCATAGCTCCTGGTTCCACAACATCAACTGACTGTAAGACTGTAGAAAGGACATTAATCAGAATCACACACTCCAGTGCTCATGTTAGTTCTCTCTCTCCAGTGTTCTGTATTGTTGAAAGATTTATGATCACACTCTTGATGTCACCCAAATGAGGATGGGTTCCCCTTTTGAGTCTGGTTCCTCTCAAGGTTCCTTCCTCATAACATCTAAGGGACTTTTTCCTTGCCATGGTTCGCCCCAGGATTCATCATCAGGGATAAACACACACCATTCCCTTTCATTTTTAAGTTCTGTAAAAGCTGCTTTGAGACAATGACAATGGATTCCAGGGCAAGGCTGGATAAATTGACTCAGTCCCCATTTACCGTTATAATAAGCTCCACTCTTCTGAGAAGATGTTCTGATGCGCTTGTAGAGACACATGGGCATTAGTGACGTCAGGTACTGATGTAGGGTAAGTTGGCAGTCAGTATTTTAATCAATCCCGAAAGTGTTCAACAGGGTTGAGGTAAGAACTCTACAGCAGGAGGTCTTCCACTCCAACCCATATGTTCATGTAATGGTCTTTGTGCACAGGGGCATTGTTATGCTGGAACAGGTTTTGGGTCTCCTAGTTCAAATGAGGGGAAAATCTCATGCTATGGAATTCAAAGACATCCTACACAATTGTTTGCCTCCAACTTTGTGGTGATCGTCTGAGGAAGAACCACATATGGCTGGAAACGTCCCAAATGGTGTCCCAAAACTTTCGGCCATATAATGTGACTCTGCGTGATATTCTCTCTCACGCATTCGAAAAGCTTTCAGATGAGACATAAATTATGGAAACATCATTTAGATATCCCAGTCTGCAGTCTAATATTCATCCGAGAAAACGAATGTTTTTCACGAAATGGAGTAACACGTTTTGTGGTTTTCATAAGCCCACTGATCTGAACTCAGGACCAAACAATTGTTTGACACGTGATAAAGTCATTCAGAATATAATGACAATCTGATTAGATTCTTGGTGCAAGATAAAAAATGATGGTGGACATTTACCCCTCTCTCCTCTGAGCACCTTCTCCAGCATCACTCCCTTCTCCTCCAGAGATCTCTGCTTCTCCTCAACCTCCTCCAGCTGCCTCTGGATAACCTACACACACACACACACACACACTTTATATATATATATATGTTTCCTTTAGGATGTAGATGTAACAATGTCGGAGTGTGTGTGTATATGATATTATATAAACACACACCCTCACATACTGTTACAGTTACATCCTAAAGGAAACACGACGTGAGATGCCAGACATGAAGTGATGCCTGTACCTGAGCCCTATGAAGCCTTTTCAGGTGCTCTCTCTTAGTTTGCACGATCAGCGTTTTCTCCTGCTGCTTTCTCCGTCTGTCCGAGTGCCATGATTCAGACTAGATACAGCATAAAAGACAAATATAAAGAGACGGATAAATGTAAAGACACGTTAATGAAATGTATCCTTTTGTGCAGACTGGCTGCTGCCAAATCGTACTTAGACCACCTCTTTTTGAGAGGTTGGAGAGGCGGAGGTCTGAGATCATTTGAAGTACATGTGTTCTGATGACCCCATAAGCTGAGCTAAGGCCTAGCCTACCCAGGACTCTTAAAGAATAATGATCAATATGGGGTAATGTACTGTTAATAATGTATCAAAATACATCAATTTACACTACTGCAATGCATAAACTTTACAGTATATATATATATATTATTACACTAAACTGCATTATATTCAGTGATCTTTAATGGGAGACATGAAGCTGGTCCTTGTTTTTCAAAAGTTTTTTCAAATGCCATCCATTTCCCTCTTCGTAAACATATGGTATCGACTATATTAACAAAAGTATTTGGACACCTAATTTTTTTTTTTAGCCATATATGTTTTTTCCACTGTTACCAAAAAGTTGGAGGTACACAAGTGTAAAGGACGTCTTTGGAAGCTGTAGCATGAAATTGTCCCTTGACTTGAACCAGGAGACCCAAACCTGCTCCAGCATGACGCTGCCCCTGTACACAAAACCAGCTCCACGAAGATCTGCTTTACAAGTGATTGAGTGGAAGATCTCCTGCTATAGAGCTCAAATTTTGAATAAATTTCACACACTGACTGCACCCCAGGCCTCCTCCGCTCACCTACATCAAAACCCGACTTTACTAATGTCCTTGTATCTGAATGAGCACAAATCATCACCAAATCTAAGTGAAACATCTTCCCAGAAAAGTGGAGATAACAAAATCTTATGCTCAGGTGCCCATGAACTTTTCCATATACAGTGTATGTATTACACATGATATCAGGGCGAGGCTGCTTTGAATGTTCAAACAAACAAGGTGTGAAAACACCCATAACGTTTTCCACACTCCGTAGACGAGGTCTAGACAATAGTCTGGTGACATTACAGATGATGTATGTGATATGAGGAAAGGAACTGGTCTGCCATATGCTCAGCGACTGTACACAGATCAAATCTACAACGTGTCCTTGTTGAATACACAACCCAGAACAGAACACGCCGTTATTGGAAAATAATCAAGGTGTTAACAGCCATTTTGGCTTGTATCCAATTTGCACATTAATAGACTGTGGGTCTGGTTCGTGTGGAGCCGTGAATTCAACCGTTTATTCTTTAATATAGGAGAGGAAAAAAAAAAAAACATCCTCTTCAGAGACATATTGCTGAAACGAAATCCGCTTTGAATTACACGTATTTATTTATTTCTTCGCCAGGATGGAAATCGAAATGTTCTGCAGCATGCTTTGATAAAAGTCATTACTTGTTCAATACTAATTTAATATTAACAAACAATTTATCTCAGTAGTTCGACTTTTCGTCGGTGAAAGGAAAATATCAGCATCTCGTTGGTAGTGTAGTGCTCTTGAATGCTGGTGGTGATTGAAAAGGGGAAAAAAAGAACCCTATTCACCGCAGTCAATACGTGGCGTCCTTTAAATACGACGATATATATTCATTTAATGGCTGCCTTTCAGATAATACGGCACGGCGGATGAAAATAAACTCGCTTGCGCGTGTAGAGGGCAAGGCTGGTCTCGACACGCTACTGGTCTCCGTGTTATAGAATTCAATTGCGTTTTCTTCATATGAATTGTTTATTCCAAAATGCAGTTTTAAAAGTGAGAAGAGTCTGAAAGCAGTGTGTTTTTTTCCTTTACCCTTTGTGAGACGAATTTCTGCTCTTCCTCGCTGGATGAATAGTCGCCTTCATCTTGCTGTTGATGCCGCTGTGACGATGCTGTGGATGAAAAAAGAAATGTGTTTTTTGAGGCCAGATTGTGAGAAATGATATTATTGCGAAGTAATACATGATTGCTTGAGATACTGCCATTCAAACTCGATTTTAATAAGCAACCGTTACTTACCTTTGTTTCTGAATTTGGACAGAATGCTCCAAACGTCCTTCGTCTGGTTCTCCGCCTTGCTCCTGTCTCCTCCCTCGTTCCTCTTCAGCCGCATCGAGGAGAAGAAGTTGAGCTTCTTTGGTGGCAGGGAGGCCAAGTCGTCTTTGGAAGCTTCCGACGGCTTGTTGCTGAGCGCCACCTGCTTCAGCATGGTCGTGATCTCGCTCTTGCTAGCCGTTCTGCCGTGGATCCCTTCCGTAGCCGCTCTGGATCGTAATACCACGTCCTCCTTCTGGTTCTCAGTGGAGGAGCCAAACAGGAAGCTGAAGGAGCCCTCGGAGTGTGGCCTTGTTTTGGGAGGATGGTTTCTTTTGATTACTTTGGAATTGTTCCCTCCTCCAGAAAAAGAGTTCCTCAGCACGCTGGCCCATAGCTGGAAACCTGAGAGAGGAGGGCTAGACTCAGGTTCGGCAGGAATCGGACTCGGTTCTGGTTGAGGTTCTGGATTGGTTTGAGGTTTTGTCAAGGTGTCAGGTCTTCGGATGTACTTTTCTGCCTGTTCTGTACCTGTAAGCGTGGATGAAAACTGTCCAGGAGTGGTCAGGTCCCAATTCAGTAGCCTTTCCTTCTCGAGCATGGAGAGAGTGAGCTTTTTCTTCGGGCTGAAAGAGTTCTGCTGGTCCGGTCCGATCGTGGAAGCGTCGGACTGCTGCTCTGGAGAACACGTGTTCGGTTTGGGAGTGGATGAAATAAAATGCGTGCGATAACGGGGAATCTCAGCTACAGCTGATTTCTCGGGTTGCTGCTGAAGAGGGCAGTGAGGGTCTGCAGCGTGGTTTTCAAGTTCCTGCTTGGATATGGAACAAAACAAAAACACCAGAGAATCTGGATTAAGAAAGAAGAATAAAAACAGCAGGGAATTTCAGAACAATGGGCAGATATTTTTTATTATTATATAGAATATATATAAAAAAACTCATTCTTGCTGATTCATTGACATTTCTGGCATTTGGCAGATGCTCTTATCCAGAGCGACTTCCAATGATCTCATTCATACAACTTAGCAGTTGAGGGTTAATAGTTTTGCTCAAGGGCCCAGAAGAAGAAACTTGGTGGTGGTGGGATTTAAACTCATGACCTTCGGATCAGAAGTCCAACATCTTAAACACAATGATTTCACACCAAGTCTCAGCAAATGTGAGCTTTGAAGCTGGTGAATTTTTTTTTGGTGCAAAACAAGCAGCGGTTAGAATCAATCGCAGGAACATCGTTTACAACGAATCAAACTTTGTAAATCTACATTTGACAGATAAAAACTGTTTTTCCTTATGTGAATTTCCTTCCGTATCCGTATCCCTCTGCCCCTTTCAGCTCCACAGTGTTATGAATGCAGAATGGGAGCTACTACTAAATACTGTCAGAGGGCAGGATTCACGCTGCCCCAAGCTTAGGGACAGAAAAGAAAACGGTTCTATAGGATTCCTGATTGAATTAGTTTAAAAATGACTGGTTGCCATGAGTTCGTTTTTAAGCAGATTAATAGAATCTGAAAAGAATTGACCATTTATGACATGTTCAATGTTGGAGTGCTAGTTTGGAAAATTACTGAGACATAACATGCCCAGTTTAGTTTTTTTCTTCTGTTTTTGTTTAGCATTCATTAAGAACAGTAAGAGCACAGCTTCGAATGCAAACTTTATAAAATAATTTAAAGCATGCAGTTTTTATGCATTTCCTAAAAAATAAGATCAGCGCCTCCAAGATCTCCATAGAAATGAGGAAATAAACAATTTGTTGCAAAATATCTTCTATACTCAGTTTATAATTTGTATGGTATTTAGCTAGCCTTTAAGAACGCCAATGATGGCTGAAGAGCGTATCGAAGTCATTCTCATGGCCGGATCAGGAAGCTGTCTCAAGAATGCAATGGGCTTTAACAGGAAACATCTCGAGCACATCACATATGAGAAGGCCTGCTACAACTAATCGATAAAACCGATAACAATCGATAATGAAAGGAAATGAATTGCGTGACAGTAAGAGAACACAGTCGCCTGCAAAAACAGCGGAAAGTACGGGTCAGTCGGCAGCAGGAACAAGCTGATGTCCCAATTCATCAAAAGCATGAGAGCATTTTATAGTAAACGCAACAAAGAAAACCGTACCTGGAGGTTATGCAAATCGGAGCTTGTGTGGGATAGGCGTACCACAGTGAGACACGAGGACATGAACACACACACTGGTGTCACGGATGAAGGTAAAACATCAGCACATTAAGCAAGAACTGTAGAATCCCCATTATGTGAAAATGGTGTAGTTTAATGAAGTGCTATTGTGTAAACTGTAACTTCGGGACAGTCGCACTGGATCTGTTCTGTCGCGACATGGTGATGGATTTAATTAAAATGATGCAAACAAACACTACATCTAAAAGCAGCGAAAAACAGCAGCAGGTTTTCAGTGAATGATTATGCATTTGTACACCAACGCATGTTTTTTCCTTCACTGCGGCTTCACTGCGTACAAATGCTTGTTTTCAATGTTTGTACCTTTAATTTTTGCATTTTATCATTAAACGATTATACAAAAAAATATTGAATTATATATTCTAGATGCATATATTTTCACAACTAAACAAAACAAAATGTCTGTTTTTCTTTTTTGAAACAAATTGTAGAAGCTTGCTTTTTTTTTTTACTTTCACTTTTTTTTTTTTTTTTTTTTTAGCAGGGGTATCAACTTGCAATCTGCAAAATACAACACAAATGTTGATTTACACAAATCGCTTCACCTTTTTATACTTAAATGCTGTTTTTTTTTCCCCCCAGAAAAAAATAACCCAACAGGAGTGAATTTGTTTTAAAGAAAAATCCCACATGCGCTCCTCAACAAAGCAAAACATCTAATAAACGTTTTTTTTTTCTTTTTCTTTCTTAAATCAGACGAATCGATTAATCAGATGGGTTTTTTCTTTCGAGTAATTGGATTAAAAAATATAACCATATAAAACCCTAGGGTATTTATGTATAAAAATGATCTAAATAAAATCTTGACATATGAGACACAACACTGTTACAAAACCAATCAACAAAAATCTAAATAACTAAAAACAGATGAAGAATTTTGGGACCTGTATAATTTATGCCAGAGTGAACACGCTGCTTCTGCAAGGCACAGGAACCGAATAACGTGCAAGAACCAGTGCTTTTCCCATCTACCATCATCCTACTGATCTCCACACTACACCGCTAGCACACTGACACTGATTTCAGTGCAGTAATCATCATGCACTTCTGCTCCTCTCTGCATTCTAGATCATTCCGGACAATTATTCTGTACATAATAGAATTATCCTGTATATAATTCATTGTATATCCTCAATGATCTTCTTGTTTGTATATTAGATGTATATACACCGTGTATAACTTGTACAGTAAACCACAACATCGATGTGAAACACTAAAATAAACCATTTGACCCATTTAAAAAATTACCAATATAAAAAAATTTTATATAAATAATTCCCCCCATTTCATTATTTATAAACAATTTCTTTTTGCCATACCAGTGCATGCAACTCCTCAAAATCCGAATCTGCATCTTCTTCTAAGAGAGCATCGTCTCCTCCTTCTTTTTGTTCGAACACCTTAACCAGAATCAGAGGAAAAGCTAGAAGACAAGAACAGATTATTTTTTTTTTTTTTTACAGTAAAACCGATGAAAACAATAATAAAAAAAATACTAAATAAATATACATATAGTTATCGACTAGATAATAAATTATAAAATCTCTTTCAATATTATTTGTATTATAATCTTAAGAAAGAGTTTAATTATTTAGATTATAGTGAATAAATTGGTGATTTCGCTCTGTTGTGATAAAAGACAGACCGATAGTGCCCTCTATCGGATAGAGAAAAAATTACCAAAACTTAAATACCCGACTAAGAGTATAACAAAAAAACAATTATAAATAACCGTAAATAATTAACTAATAAATACCTTGCATTCAAGATTTACATTCACTAAATTCATTACAAATTAAATTTTAATCTGAACACAATACGTTTTTAATGTGAAAGATCACAAGATGAACAAAAGTTTGTGGACACAGTTATTTATATAGACTGTTCTTTTTACAGGTTTTGGGTCTCAGAATTTAAGTGAAAGAAAAATGTTACCGCATCTAAACATTTTATACAATTGTGTGCTTTCATTTTTGTGGTAACAGTTTGAAGAAAAAAAAAACGAAAAATAATGGTTGGACAAAGCAGGTGTCCCAATACTTTGGGCCAATATTGTATATAAAGCAGGAACAACATTAAATCTGGGCAAATAATATCAGCATCGTACTTGCTCTGATTTTCCTTCTCCAGTGATGGTTTCTGATGGTGATTTCTCCTCTGGCGTATGATTTCTCCACTGAACACAACAAGGGACATAAACAATAAAACAAATCTTATTCTATGAATCTACACTCACAGGCTGCTAATTTTCTACAATCGCAATAACAAAAAAGTTGGGACACAAAATGTTCAAACAGTAAATAAAACCAGAATGCAATGATTCGCAAATCTCACAAATCTATTTACAATAAAACAAAAAACAAAACAAAACATTAAATGCTTAAACTGAGAAAAATTTTAAGAAAAAAAATAAGATCGTTTTGAATTTGGCTGCAACACGTCTCAAAAAAGTCGAGACAGGGTCACTGTCCGTATACATCTGGGAGAATTTTTCCATACGTGTTGCAGCCATCAAATTAAAAATGACCTTATTCCCCCCCCGTAAAGTGGTACATTTCCTCAGTTTAAACATTTGTTTCATGTTCTATTGTCTATAAAATATAAGTAGGACTAAAATGATTTCTCGAATAAGTCGACCACATAAAAAAAAAAAAAAAAAAATCACTGAGGCAAATTATTTGTTTAGTTTATTTATCTACACACAGAGCATTGTGTTTCCTCACGGACGGTTATTACTGACGCACCACCCCCTAAACTCTGGAGCGCTCTGGACAGGTCAACTCAGGAAATGCTGCAGAATGGGGGAAAAAAAAAGAAAAAAAAAAAAGGTTTTGCCTAATTCCAACTTGTTTCCCTCTCAATTCTGACCATTTCTCGCAATTCCAACTTTATTTAAACAAATTACTTGTTCATTTTAAGACACCCGTCTTATTTTTAACTTGTATATTTAATATTGCGCTTTAATAAAGAAAAACTACTTCTGATATCTCGATTAATCGTTGGAATAAATCAGTAGAATACCCGATTAGGAGTAGGGTGGGTGCGGAAGTGAGATCATGTGGATTATTCTCCGACAATCATTATGCACGAGTTGCTGAAGGTTGAGCTCGTTTCTGATCTCTCCTCATCTTCCAGTGATGTTCTTTCGCTCTTGAAGCTCGCGCGCTGCTCGAAACAACTCGTTGTAGCATCGCCGCATGTCAAATGTACGTCATGTCAAACGTCTCTGTGGCAGATTTGCGTTTCACGCAGAATTTCACGTGTGCTTTTTGTTTTAACTTGCCTACCACCCATACCATATGGTAACATACCACCCAATAGGAATGGCCTTGTTATAACACCCGAGTGTTTCTATAGTAACGTCATATTCGCATTGACTTGTCTAGTGGACGTTTCACTAAAAAACTGTTTTTAAAAAAACTAACAGAGCGCTAACAGAGGAAGGTGTGGTAACGTTTGGTTTACACAGTGTAACTGAATATGTACTGCATATGACCCTGAGCCAGACAAAACAAACAGATCCGGGCTGAAGCTGCGGTTTACACACTGCCACTCCCTGATCTACTGATAAGCGAAACAGAAAGAAAGTAGACAGAGAGAAGTGAGGAGACGTGGAGTGTGAAGTGTGAATAAATCAGGATGTAGAGACTCACCTTTGTCGAGTGGCTCGGACTCTGTGGCAAGAACCGCAAGACCTCCATCTCTGCTGAACAATGAAAAGGTTTACATGATTGATATGATATAAATCAGACTCCGTACTCAGCTGATGGTCACCTGTCAATGCCAAAGCTTAGAATAACCAGTACACAGACAGAGGGAAAGGTGAAGAGGTGCATAGACTGATAGACAAAAAGAAATAATTATTAATCAACAGAAAGCGTAAAATGCACATTGTGTGATTTTGTCCCAGATTTGATCATCTGAGACAAATTTAGATTTTAGATTCCTATAATCTGAGGCTAAAATCTATAGTCTTTGATCGCTGGTTTGTACGCCGACAACCGTTTAATTGGCGTTAGCAGTGTGACATCTCAAACCAAGAACCAATTGGAGCGCAGAACCAAGAAGCTAGTCAGTTAAACTGTACGTTGAGAAGAGAAAGTTCTCGAGATATGAAGAGAAAAGAAGAGTTTGTATGATGATGTCACGTCATGAACTAATTTAATGCTACTAGTTTGCTGCTAGCTACTGTTTCTGAGAGAACGAGGGACATGTCTCCGACTGATGGCGTAATACAGGAGTCTTTTTCTTGTGTGCATCAGTTTTTGAGATCCTATAGTGTGATATGGGGATCCTGTTCATACAGTCTGATAAGCAACAATCACAAAGGAGCATCAATATGTGTGGTGTTACTGAGACGCTAGTGGTTTGACTACAAGAGATCAAATATTAACTGACAGTTAGATGGATTAAGACAGACCATCAAGAGGAAGACAGATGGATAGACAGACAGCAAAGGAGTGTAAAAAGAGACCGACACAGCAATAAGAGACACACAAAAGAGAATAATGAAAAAAACCAAAAAGACAGCCAGATGGCTGATAAGACAACCAGACAAACCAACTGATAAACTGGACAAATAAGGTAGACAAATAAAAAACAGACAGACGGACAGATCACTCTACAGTAGAGGGCAAACCTGATGAATCAGCAATCTAGTTGATCGTTAGGACCATCAGCTAAAATCCATACTATAATGAAGCCGTCATTACGAGAGCGGCCTCTAGAGGCGAATCACTGACACACCACGTGTTGCTTGTTTTTACACGCGAGACACTGTGCGCTGCACGGCGAGCGCTTTACTATATTATTTGATGTGTTAATTACAATGTATATATTTATATTTATTAATTGATATATTTATATTTATTTGAAATTTAGCACATTTTAATGATTCAGTACTGTTTTAATTTTTTTGTATTTTATTATTATTTTTTATTCAGTATCCATTTTAAAAACTAGCGGGTGATTAATCGGTTTTTGGCAAGAACAATTCAACGTAGCTACAGGTATCGATAAAATCCACCATCACTCGACCTCTACTGTACTGACAGTCTGAGAGACACAAACAGATGAACGAAACAGAGACAGGACAGACACAAGAGACTGATGGAGAGACAGACCAATGAATGGACAGACGGACAAGACACATAGCTCCAATTAGGACTGGTTTCTAAATTGCACAATGTTTGGAATTTGGGACACTTTCTATACATTGTTTAAAAAAAAAAAAAAGTATAAGCAGTTTTTACATGTAAGGGGGAAAAGAACAAAAAGATGAGAAGATGCTGATTATGTAGCTATGGGGTGTCCAATCAAACAAAGGAGCAAGTGTGGGTGCAGGTTCTCTATTCCAATTTATTCTACCAGTTTAAATTGAAAGAATTTCATTTATTTAATGGACTAACTGGTGTGACTTGGTTAGAATGAAAACATGCACCCACACCGGCCCTTTGTGGAAAAAGATCGAACGCTACATCAAAAACAAAAGCAGATTTTGGATGCGAGAGAAAAAGAACAGGAAGACGAGACGATGCCGGTGCTGTAGATGAACCTGTTGCTGGTGAACTCGGGAAGACCTGAGGGGTTCGTCTCTGATGAGCTCTCAGCCGTATTCTCGGCATCCTTCGGTGCTTTCTGGATGTGGTCCTTGTGCACTAGTATAAATAAAAAAAAACAAAAAAAAAACAAAAAAACAAAAAAATGTTTACAGGACCAGAAATTAATATATTTTGTACCGTTATATACAAGTTATATATGAGTCAAACAAAAAGTTATAAATTTTTGACTTAATTTGGAGAACCTGAACTTGTGGAGGTCCATACTTTTACTTAGTCCTTTCTACTGCTCTCTTAAATATCTTTTCTACATCTATTCTGTAATACAGAGTGCTAAATAAAGGAATTAGGATTTTATTCCACAGTGTGCTTTTCCCCTGCTTATATACTCTAATGGCAAAAGTTTGTGGACACTTGACCATCAGATTGCTATGTTTTTTGTTGTTTTTTTTAACGACATGTAGGGATAAGCGGTATACGGTACTGGAAAAATACCGGTATATAGTATATTTTAAAATGGTATGATACCTATTATGCTAAATTCGGTATTTTATATGCTACTTTTCGGGGGAGTGGTGGCTCCAGCGGTTAAGGCGCTGGGTTGCCGATCGGAAGGTCTGGGGTTCAAGCCCCGGTATCGCCAAGCTGCCACTCTTGGGCCCTTGAGCAAGGCCCTTAACCCTTTATGCTCCGGGAGTCCCTTACGAGGGAAATCTCAAGGTCCGTGGGCGGGACCTTGAAGGCGGGGGCCTGCTTAGACTGCTGCCCCCGCGACCCGGATTACGGATAAGCGGGAGAAAATGAATGAAAATGAATCATATGCTACTTTTCCAAAATTCACCTATTGGACACCAGTGCTTAAGATCTTGTGATATACACAAGTGTTGTGTTACTCAGTTAAAATGTAACATTTTGTGTTTGCATTGAAAATAAAAGATTTAAATACATTTTCATTGTATTATTTCAGTTATACATATTTTTTTTTTCCAACATTAAAATGTAACCTATGCTCCCTGTAGGTTTTTTTGTTACAGTTTGACACAAAGATATTAAGAT
This sequence comes from Silurus aristotelis, assembly GCF_946808225.1. Classification (NCBI taxonomy): domain Eukaryota; kingdom Metazoa; phylum Chordata; class Actinopteri; order Siluriformes; family Siluridae; genus Silurus; species Silurus aristotelis. Next base: position 25,827,318 of record NC_139587.1, on the reverse strand, counting down.
ACAAATCAATTTATTATATAAAAAAATAGTTTTGATTTCCCTTATCCCGTATTGAGGCTTGTTATTGTTCACTTATGGTATGGATTTGGTATCGATTCCTAGGTATTACATTCTGGTATCGTACCGAAGCCAAAATTATATTATCAAACCGTCCCTAATCCCATTCCACATTTAGTCCCTGTTTGCAGGTTTAATGAGCTCCACTCTTCTGGGAAGATGTTCCACTAGATTTTGTAGATTTTCAGCCACAAGGGTGTAAGTAAAGTCAGGTACTGATGTAGGTGGTCTGGGGTCTAGTCAGCATTCACATTCAGATCTTCAAGTCCAACCCATGGAAAGCATATCTTCATAGAGTTGGCTTGGAGCACAGGGGCATTATCATGCTGGAACAGGTTTGGGTCTCTAAGTTCAAGTGAAGGGCAAATTGAATTATCCTGCATCCAGTGACCACATATGACTGTAAAAGTTACATTATACATTATGAGCTTATGTTTGAATTTTCACATATAATCCCAGTTAAGTGCATTATAACTACAAAAGTTCAATAGGGTTGGATACTTATGCAATGGTTTATGTAGAAAAACCCTATTCAAAACATTCAGATCTCTAGAATCTGGATACTCAAAAGGTCCATGAAGTGAAGCAGAAAGGACTGAAATGTTATTATTGTGGCTACAATGGCGTTTATTGAGTTATTTCTCTGTAATGTAATGTGAATAGGTTTAAACCAAACCTTGGAAATTTTAAAGAGACATCTAGGACAACAGGGCATTAGGTGGTGTCGAATTATAGAGGGTCCATCCTCCACCAATAGATCTGAATTGAACACTCAAGCTCTAAAAAATCTTGCAGACGCAGGCGGATCATACCAAATGGTAACTTTGAGATGGTATCAGAAAGGTTCGAGTGTAGTTTAGTAACAACATGCCAACAGATGGCAGCACAAGGCTACACGCACAGTCACAGGGAGCACCGGGCTTCATAAGTCAGTGTGCCAAAAGACATCATTACGGAGATCCAGAGCGAATCGCAGAAGGTGCTTGACACGCTTCCAAAAAAAAGACTTCCAGGACACATTCCAGAAGTGGCAGGAACGCTGGGTGATAGTGTGTAAACGTAGATAAAAAATAAAAACAGAGCCTGTCTCAAAACTTTTTGATACCACCTCACATCAATGCATCCTCAATGTCGTTTGTATATACTACACGCAAATAAATCATGGCTTACAGTCAAAACAATTTGAAAGTTTTACAGATAGACAACAGAGAAGAAAAGCCCCACCCCCATTTTGAGCACCAATGATAGAGCCGTATACGCAATGGGTCTAATGTATGCACGTCTTCAGACCGAGTTTAGGGGAAACAGGACTTTTAGTCGGACGAGACGCTTCGATGTGATAATCAGACACACGTTTTAGGTCTACAATAAAGATTTCAAAATATTACAGAAGATATTAGGAAAGGTAGCGGAAAAGTTACACGTGCGGTTTTAGGTGGAAACGTGTAAATGGGGGTGGTTATCATCTTATAGGCTGCTTAGCGTCTCAGTGCTGGTTTTTTCTCTTCGTATTTTTCCACATCGTGATCAGAATGGTAAAGAAAAGGCAGAAACAGAAATCAAGTTGAAAATCGGTTTATTTCATACTTACAGGAATTAAGTGGTATAAATTAGGAAAAAAAATACTTTTAAGAACATTTATCATGTGCCATGAAATGTACAGACGTGTAGGGAAGCTACAAATTTACAAAAAAAATCAAATAAAAATGAGTAAATCTAAAAAGTTATTTAGCTAAAATGGTGTAAAACGACAAAGATCCTTTGCTAAGTGGTGACCTCGGAGCAAGGCAGAGGTCTGGAGTGTGAGATGGACAGTAAAGCAGCCTCTGAGAGAGAGAGAGAGAGAGAGAGAGAGAGAGAGAGAGAGAGAGAGAGAGAGAGAGAGAGAGAGAGAGCGAGAGCGAGAGAAAGCGCAACGCAACGACACAGAAAGAAGAACAACAATTTAGGTTTTACAATGTAGGACAATTCTATTTGGATTGAGAGAAAAAAAAACAACAACCGTGCGAAAACCATAAAAAAACGGCGCGTTTTCACATGCGGGACCTTCGTGCTTCTGTTAGTGAGTTGGAGTTTGGGACGCGTGAATTTGCGATTGACGTGCTCATACAGAAGACCCATGGCGCAAGCGGTTACAGGCGGATGCGGCGAAGCGAGACCACACCCTGATCACCTGTCTCATGCGGGACGATCACCTTCAGGCGCCGCCGTTCAGCCGATCAGGGGCTCGCAGCATTGGAAACACCAAACAGACTAATGGTACAGTATGGTGTGGAACAGGATGGAGAATAGATGAATGAAGAGGAAAAAAAAGAAGAAGGAATATTCAGAGATTCTACAGCTGAATTGCACAGGAAACAGAACACTGCCACTCAAGCTTTTCTTTTGTGATACTGTTTGGCATTTTCACACACATAATTGTGACTAGGAATCAGATCACGAGGTTTAATCCGGCCTGCACAACACCTTAGGGTAGAGAAAAGTGCACGTAGTACAATTGTTATTAGTAAAAAAACTTGCAAAATATAATAAACGAATACTCCAGCATGCAAGTGCAACAATTTCCTCTCTACTGTGTGATTTCCACAAACCAGAACCTCATATACATATATATTTGGCAGAAGCCCTCATCAAAAACGACTTATTATTTATACATCTGACTAAGGGCCTTGCTCAAGGGCCCAGTTTGCCCATGCTGGGATTTGGACTCCAAACCTTTCTGAACCTAACATCTCTGAGCCATCACTTCCCTCCTTTCACTTCTTTTTTTAAACACAAAGTTGACAGCAGTTCTTGAATCAGCTCATTAAATACTTAAAACATTCACCTATATGATCAGACACGTTAAAACAGAATACACACTATTTCATGTGCTCCATTTTGCAAGTGTTTTTTTTTTTTTTTTTTTTTTTCAGCTTCTAAAACTTGGTCCTTGGGAAAATCGAAGGTCAAATTTCAACTCTGTGTGGAGAGAAAATAACCTTTTACTGTTTGTTACTAGAAGCAAATGCTCTGCGGCCTTTCCCCTTCAGTGAACTGGCTCTTATTCATGGCAAAAAAAAACAAAACAATGAACAGCAGATGCTCCTCCTTTGCAACAGTTACACTGTAGCGTCCAAGTATCCAAGTATGCTCTATCAAGTCCTATCAAGATTCTACAGATCCAGATTCCCTGATCCAGGGAGAATTCCCAATCACTAGTGCAATACAACAAGAAGAACAAAAGTCTCAATTCTTTATTCTCCACAAGCTACAGGAGGAACTATGGGTATTGCTACATTTAGACCTGCAACCAGACCAAATGCTCTGCATCCTTTTCCTTTTTGGTGCAGTGGCTTTTATTCTTTATTCCAAAAAACAACTGAACAAGAAAAACAAAAACCGCTGCAACAGTTACACAATACCTAGAAGTGTCTGAGTTAAGTTCTATCCAGATTCTCCAGATGCAGGGAGAAATTCCAACACTAGCGCAACATACTGGGAAGAAAAACTGTTCATGCATTTTGTTTTGTTTTTTGAGAACGATTCATGGCTATTCACCACAAGCTACTGAGTAACTATGAGTATTCTGCTGTATTGCTTCATTTAGACCTGCAACCTTTCCTGAAAATTTTACTAGAACCAAATGTTCTGTATCCTTTTCCCTTCAGTGCACTGGCTTTTATTCAAGAGCAAGAACCCCAAAAAACAAACCAGTAGATGCTCGCCCTCTTTAACAGTTACACAGTAGCTAGAAGTTTTTCGAGTATGTTCTGAGTCCGATCCAGATTCCCCGGATCCAGTTCGAGATTTTCCAACACTAAGGGAATACACCAACCTTTTTTTTTTTAACCGAAGGATTCAAAAAATTGTCTGAACTGGTTCTCTGTTTTCCAAAAGTTACAGGAGGAACTATGGGTAATATACTGCATTGCTACGTTTAGACCTACGGCGCATTTTACATAAACCCTAATACACTTCTCTTTTGATTTTTCAATATAAGAACTTTCATGTGATAATTTGTACAAGGATTTGGGTCTGGAAATCACACATATGTAAGTGAATGAGTATTTAAAAAAAAAACAACAAAAAAAACAACAAAAAAAAAAACCCCACGAGTATTCGTTTAATATTAAAAAATAATACTGAAAGGTTTTATCTATTTTTACACTTAAGTTTGAACGTTTTCTGTGATTTCAAACTCCCGCGTCATCAGATTCACTAACAAGTGCAAAAGTTCCAAAGTACCAAAAAAAATGAGCTCTGATTAAAGAGGCATGGAGGAACGTCGGCACAATCAAATACTGAGTAAAACATAGGAAGGTTCCAGGGTTAAGGATGAGTAGATACAGAGTGCGGCGGTCTCTCAGACTCCTGGCGTGCACTCGCACAATTATATACTCGCGTTTAAGAACTTCCCCTCGAGGCTAATCTGTGCTGTTATCTCATACAGAGTAAACAGCAGAGGGATGCCAAGCCCCAGAAGTTCGTAAAAGAAGGCATAGTCGTCCCACCGCTCTCTGAGGTGTAACCACAAAGCACAGGCCACGCCATGCATCCGGCCGGCCAGCCGGCTCACGTGCAGCCGTTTCCTAAATAGAGAGCTCGGGGTACCTGAAGGCTGGCTGTGAAGGCTCCCTCTGGCCAAGAACCCATCACCATCAGGATCTCCAAGCACGGACACGACGCCTCCGTAGACCTGGAACACGGGAATGGAGGGTCTCAGATATAACATTACTAGAATACAGTCCGAGTTGCTCTTATGTAACTCCGTGGTGATAAATTTACCTCTGGTTTCCGGAGCCTGTGGCTGGTTTTATGCTGGGAAAAGTGCAGCTTGCAGTAAAAAGTGCCTGCAACAAGCAAACGCAAAGAAATGAAATGGAAAAAAAAAGAAACGAAAGTTTGAGCAGTGTCACTGAGGTCCCTTACTCTGTACCGGAAATACGATTTGTAGTGTGTTGAATTGTGTATGCGTGAAATTGCGACAATATGGATATATTAACGTTATATTAACGTTAACTTTTCCTCAATCCTGACTATTCTATTTCCTACTGCTGAAAAACATCCCCACAGCATTATGCTGCCACCACCATGCTTCACTGTAGGGATGGTATTGGGCAGGTGATGAGCGGTGCCTGGTGTCCTCCAGACATGACGCTTGGCATTCAATTTTTCTTTTTCATGGTCAGAGTCCTGCAGGTGCCTTTTGGAAAACTTCAGGTGAGCTGAGGAGTGACTTCCATCTGGCCACACTACCATACAGGCCATACAGGTGTGTCTTTCCAAATCATGTCCAATCAACTGAATTCACCACAGGTGGACTCCAATCAAGTTGAAGAAACATCTTTAGGTTGATCAGTGGCGACGGGACGCACCTGAGCTCAATTTTTTATTTTTTATATAATTGCTTAGATTTCCAACAAACTCCACATTTTCAGAATGGTGTATTGTTTGTAGAAACATTTTTTTGGAGACTAATAAATGTAATCGATCCTGGAATAAGGGTGTAATAAATTGTGGGAAAGGTGAAGCACTGACACTCCTTTCAAGGATGCACTGTGAAATTGTTTTAAAACAGTAAACTGGAGGGTAACTCATTTTAATGATAATAAAATGACAAGCACTTAAGTTTTGCATTTCTTCCCCCCTAACCGTACTGAATATGTACAAAACCTTGACCTAAAAACCAAGGAACGTACAGAACAGTAAATTTTGTGTACCTTTACAACCCTAGGCATGTGAGGTTTAGAGTATGAAAATATTTGGTGCCAATTCCTATTTTTACTTTTTTTTTCCCCATCGTCATATGACATCTATATAAGAACATTTACAAAATTCTCGCACTGGAGACTCCTTCCACGCGAAATCCCAAAAATAATTTATTTTAAAAGAGCATTTCCCGTCCCTGTTATAAATCGTTCTCCCTGTATACAGTTCTGTATTGAAGAGCCTGTCAGATGATTAGTTAGGGCTTTATACCTTGGTCGAACACATGTCCTCCCAGCCTCAGGGTGGCGCTGCAGACTTCACAGCGGAAACACTCTCTGTGGAAGAAGTAACCCTCTGCACTCAGTCGCTCCATCACATACACACGCTTCTTACAGAAGTGGCAGGTGTCGCTGCCGCCCATCCCGGGGGCAAATTCTTTCCGAAGGCTAACCTGAAACAATAACGCACACACGTGAAGGGGCGGAGTCAAAGATCGATTGTGGATTCTGAGGGTGGAGATTATTGAGATTAGTGTTACTCACAACGGGGTTAAATTTGCACTCTAGCAAACTCCGTTACAGACCGTGTTAAGCACATAGAACCAAATATCAAAAATGAATTAATAGTTATTTTCCTGTATGAAATGGCGTGTAGGTGATTTTAGTTTATGTGTATTTAAAAAGAGAAACTCGGACCATCGGCATAATCTGCTGACAAATACAATGAAAAGATTCTTTTTATTATTATTTATTTTCTAAAAGGGTCCAAATGCATTGCATACGTTCGGATTAGAACATGGAAAAAATAAAAACACAAAACTTTTTTGTTCTAAATGTAAAATGAAATATGCTTTATTTATATTCTATTATACTTCTTGCCATCCAATATTTTGATTTTGAGTTATTCAGATTTGTGGTATTTGAACAACCCAGATGTGAAATAACTGATAATCCATCAGTAGCTTCAGCCATTATTTTGGCTTCACTGCAAGAAGTTCATACTGTTCTGGGGTTGGTTCCCTGACCGGGGATCGAACCCGGGCCACGGCGGTGAGAGCGCCGCATCCTAACCACTAGACCACCAGGGAACCTTAGTTTTGTTATACAATGATAGAACATTTTTAATTAGTTGTATAAGATTACTTTTCTCTAAAAACTAATACTTCGCTTGGGTAAATTTGATTAAAAACATTTGAGGGTGTCAACAGAGTAGAAGATTCATACTGTTCACTACGTGCTTTTCAAAAGCAACAAGAGAGGGACAGGAAATGGAAGACCCAGGCATGATCTCTTCTTACAGAACTATACCAATCAATCTTTACACACTCATTACAGAACAACCCCATCCTGCCCCGCCCCGCCCCATTCTGCCCCACCCCACACCATTCCATGTTCTACTAGACTATCCACGATCTCTGAATATGTTGCTCTAGTTTAAATCATGTTGCTATTCATTTGTGCAAATGGCTCCATAGGAACATTCCTTCCTAAGAAAAGACCTCCAATAAAATTCCTTTTTTACTTCCGGGTTTAGTGTGGGATGTTTGGTTGGATGTTAGATCGGAAATATTGTGCACTTTAGAGCATATTTAGTATTGAGAGATTTCCATGACTAAACGTTGTGTGATTAAATGGGTGTTTCATAAAATACTGTAAGACATTTTCTCTGTTTGTTTGGGAACAACAAAAAGCCGTTTTCTCCTTTCAATAAGAAATCGAAACAGCACGAAAGGCTACGTAATTAGCATTTTTGGGAAAAAATAAAAATAAGAATGAATCAAAACGACGTACATGGACCACATTATAGGATAATCTTTTTCTAGAAGAATCACGAACCATTTATTATGCTGTACAACTTTCCTGCATTCGAGCCCACTGCAGTTTTTAAAGGTTGGTTGTTTTAAACCTTGTACTTTACAGCATGGTGAAATTCGTTCTTTGCAGATCGTAGCAATGTACCGTAGGGAGCTGGGGTCAGAGTGTAGAGTCAGCCATGATACAGCACCCCTGGTACACAGAGGGTTAAGGGCCTTGCTCAATGGCCCCAGAAGGGGCAGCTTGGCGATACTGTGGCTTCGAGCTTTATCAGTAGAAAATCTATTTCCTGAATTTGAAACGTTCCATGGCCGGAGATCGTTTATCTCATTTTACCTCAGAACAGCTTGTTCCTTATTCCATTCATCAAACGACACTGCATTTGTAGCCATTTTGCATTGAGGCTCATTTTCCTGTATTGTGAACCAGTTCTAACTTGGTAGGTTTTTCCATACTGGTGTGATTTCCATTAAAACTATTTCCCAAACTGGTTTCCTTTCCTCCCTGAGTGACCCGGGTTGAGACTTCATGAATCGTGCATAAGTATTCACCCCTTTAGAACATTTCAACATTTTGTATTGTTGGAACTGAAATGAGGGAATGAGAGGAACTCATCCATTTTTTATTTACACAAAAGGCTATGTGCTGTTTTTTATGTGGACTCATGACACATAATCCAAATTACTCCTACTTCAGTTCCAGGTCAATACACACACTGTGAAATGCTCCTCGAGACAAAAAAAAAACAGTGTTACATAAAGCAGATTATGGTCCATGAGGGTTAATCTGTACGCTGATTAAAAGAGTGAAGGACGCAAAAGCAGTTATAAGATTCAGACGGTTAGTTCAGTTTACCGAACCAGACTGCTGGCATCTCCTGGCGTCGGTCTGTGGACAAAAAAAACAACAACAAAACGCTTCAGTGGTTACAGTAACCACCTTTCAGTCAGAAAACTGACTTCCATCGCAGTAGTGGCACCATCTTATCTCATGAGCACCGGCTGTTTTTGCAGGAAGAAACCCTGATAATATGCCATGAGCTCATACAAGTGACTAAACAAAGATAATCCAATCTAATGACCCAGGATCTAGAGATCTCATCATACACTATATGGAAAAAAGTATTTGGACATCAGTCTTCTCAGCCACGTGTGGGTCTTTCCCAAACTGTTACTACACAGTCAGAGGCACACAATTGTATAGGATATCTTTGGATGCACTAGCACAACATTTTTTCTTTACAATCCACTGGGAGATATTCTTTACATAAGTTGGAGTGGAAGATCTCCTGCTATAGAGCTCAGATCTCAACCCTAATGAACACCTTTGGGACGAATTGGAAGGCTGCACCCCAGGCCTCCTCAGCTCACCTACACCAGTACTTGACGTAACTAACGCCCTTGTATATAAATGAACCCAAATCACCAGAGTGGAATATCTTCCCAGAGGAGTGCAGCTTTTGTATAACAGCAAATGGGGACTAAATGTGGAATGGGATGTTCAAATAGAAGCCCATACCAATCTTTTTGTCCGGTGTCCACAAACCTTTGTCCATACAGTGCATTTGATTCAATCTAAGAGCTACCAGTGCTTACCAGTGAAAGAGTATAAGGGTTGTTGGGTCTGTGATCAGTTTCGTAAAGGATGGCGAGAGAAGCTGCTTTGACACCGATCACAGAGGAAACCTTCCCCACTGTCCTCTAATCAAGCACCCGTAGGGAAAAAAAAAAAAAAAAAAAACGTAATGAGGCAGAAAAACAGGAGGACAGGAAAGTCAAAGTCGTGAACATTAAATATCCAAAAGAGCAACGAAAGAGATTAAAGTCATTTTACAAATCATTTCAAAGTCAGAACAATGCAACCTCATGCACTCCAGCTGGTTCTAAAATTCAGATCATGCAGCATAAAAGTTTAAAACCCTTTTTGTCCTAACATTCCCAAAGCTATCAGGCATGCACCAAATTGCATGTCTGTGAAAACATCTGGAGCTCATTGAGTTACCGGGGAACAAAGTGTACAATGAGGTCAGCTAACAAAGATAACGAAGGGTGACGTGTAAAGTTTTCACTGAAAGAACGGCAAAACGATAAGGGGAAACTAAGGACTCGGCTGATATCTGTTATTATGGCTCGATGTATTTATCAGCTTCCAGAATGTCCTTCCAGTCATACGCTGTCCAGTTAAAAACCATCAAAGACTAGTTGTTTTGACAGGTGCTGTTTGCATGTTGGTTCTGTTTTCTATTTTGTTTATATAAAAATGTCAATTCTTTAATTAATAGAACTGGCAAATGCATGATTTTTTTTTTTTTTTAAGATTTTTAGATACAGTTAAGATGATTGTGTATAAATAGTGAATCTTGGAGAAGCAGAGTCTCTCGAAAGTAAAGATGGGCGGAGCTTCACCAATCTTTGGAAGAGCGAGTCTACAAATTGTGGAACAATTTCAGAATAATGTTCCTCAACATCAAATTGCAAAACAGTTCAATATCTCACCTTTTACAGCACATAATTACAGAATGTCATCAAATATTTCAAAGACTCTGGAGAAATCTCAGAGCACAAGCGCTCAATATCGGATGCCAGTGATCTTTAGGCCCACTGGATTTGGAAAACAGTCAAGATTCTCGGATGGGAATCACTGCACGGGCTCAATAACAGCTTCAGAAATCATTGTCTGTAAACACTGTCTGCCATGTCATTCACAAATGCAGGTTAAATCTCAATCATGCTAAGAAGGTTGCATACGTGAACATGATCCAGAATTGCCGCCATCCTCTCTGAGCCAAAGCTCATTTAAATTGTACTGAGGCAAAGCGGAAAGCTGTTCTGTGGTCATCCGAATCTAAAACGTTTTTCTTTTTGGAAACCATGGACACCATGTCCTCCGGACTAAGGAAGAGAGGGACCATCTGGCTTGTTTTCAGCCCTCAGTTCAAAAACGTTTTTGTATGTACAGTGTTTAGAGCCACAAATGCTTCCATCCAGAAAAAAGACCTTCTTGCATTCTGTTTTTATTAACATTTTCCACAGAGTACCAACTTTTTTGTAATTGGGCATATTAAAAAAAATACTAATAATGGCTGGTTCTGCTATCGATTCAAGTCAATTTAGCTGTATTTGTTTACCACTTTTAACAATGGACATTGTCTCCAAGTTGAAATGAATTTGGAATGTATACATTCAGTACCAATAGATTTGCTCCTTATAAAGGTTTTTTACTGACATGCTTTAAAGGGCCATTCATTTATTTTCACTTGTATAGTTTGGCTCCACTCATCTCCATTTGACTTATGCTATGATGCAACATTTCCGGTGGGCGTGTTCCGAGGAGACCCACGCCAACTCTCCAAGGGGTTTGAAAGTTGAAAATGATGCAAAATCACAATCAGTGCAAATACAGATGATCTAGCAATCACTAGATTGTGCCCCAAATGAACCTCTATATTTTTGGAGATTTTAGAGTGATGCTCTCTTCGCTGTCACAATGCTAAAGTTTTTGCGGGAAAAAAAAAAAGAAGAAAAAAAAGGGTTTAATACTGCAGCAGCACTCCAGAGACTTGCAGAGATCACTTTTTTCCTTTTATTTCGTCACACATGTACGATTATTATTTCCGTTTGAAAAAATGCAATCCAGAAGGGATAATAAACATGCGAAATCTCAAAGACAGATGAAATACCTGTTTGGAAGGATCGAGGCATTGTACACGTTTGGAGCAGATTTTTTGCCCGTGGTCATCGTGAGCGGTCTGAACAGACTCAGAATGTCCGTTACACTGCGATCAACAGGAAAGCACACTTGACAGATGATACTACAGAGCATTAATCGTTATGTTTATCTAGCCTCCTTCTGTTTTCTCCTGAACTCTGTGTAGAGATCGCTCTAAAGAGTGCTTTTAGTGGCTGTGGTTCAGAGAATGTTAGCAGCACACCGATCTCTTCCACACCCAATTCAATAACAGATTTATTCCTGTACAAGAACCTGACTTTACATCTAACATGTTTACAGAACAAATCGGCGTGCAAAAGCTTAGAACGTGGGTTAAAGGCAAAATACTAAATTGTGCAACTCCCAGAGAAACAACCTAAAGCACCATCAGGTTTTCACTTCACACACACACACACACACACACACACACACACACACACACACACACACACACACACACACACACACACACACGTCTGAGAAAGTCAGTAGGACTGGACCCTGATGATGTTACAGTACCTGCTTGGGCTGAGCTTCAGGAAGAGGAGAGAGCAGACAGGATAGGGCAGAAGGCTCAGGGAGAGATGGACACGAAAGAGCTTTCAAAGGAGAAGAAGCAGGAGATGGAGAAGTCCCAACTGCCTATTGAAAAAATAAATAAATAAAAAAAGGAAAGGAAACCAATTGAATGAAATGTAGAGAAAATAAATATTTTTCTATCAGAAAAGAACAAAAAGGAAAATACAATAAAAAAAAGTAAAAAGTAAAAAATAAACAAACAAACATCAAGCTAATAAAAAAGGAAAAAATATGATGAGCGGGAAATAAAAAAATACAGAAGAAAAGCAAAACAAAAGAAATAGAAGGGGAAAAAAAAAAAGACTAAGAAATTGTAGAAGCAAATAAGTAAACAATGCAAAAAAAAAAGAGAAAGGAATAGATACAGGTTGGGGGGGAAGAGGGCACGAGAAAGAGAGAGAGGGATGAAGTCGGTGTGGTGTGCGTTGATGGAAAAACAAAGACGGAGACAAACACGCAGGAATTTTTATAGACAGACAGATACTGTACACTCACAGACAGGAAAAAAGAGAGAGAGAAAGACACTCAGAGACAGAGAGACAGACACAGGGACCCTCACCGACAGGGTCAGACAGACAGACAAAAACAAACACTTCAGGAAATGTGGTGAAATGTTAGTGTCTCACTAACACATGGGCGTGGGTTTAAAACGGTGACTCAGAACCACACCGATCTAAAAACAAAGCACATGCAACAGCAGTTTGAGAAATGTGTGCCGTTGGATTCATGACTTTCACACAGCAACCCGAGAAACGGCGGAAAACTGTGAGGGTGTTATTCTTTTGCCGGAAAATCATTCACTCGTCCGTCAGTCTGACACGAGACAGGCAAGACCGGACCATCTCACTCTGTAAACAGGGGTGCGTCAAAGCAGGCAGGACTGTACCACAACATTCCAAACTTAAGCCACGAGCTTCTCTCAATCACCTGAGACGGAGTGCCAGAGAAGAGGACGCTCAGCTGCTCTGCTCGTTCTTTTATGCTTTTTTTGCTGAACTCGCGTGCGCTTTGCTTCTGGACCGCCTTCTGCACCGAGGCGAACAGGATGGAGGGAACAAGAAAGCAGGGGTTCATCTTTGCAGAGGAAATTAGATCAAACTAACCTGCCATTCTAAAAAACAACTTCTCAGGAACATGCAAACAACCGTTTAACTTCTGGCCCACGATGAGTTTCTCTAAACAGAGTCGACCTTTTGCATGCTGGCTGCATTCACCTGAGCGTTCTCGTCTTCCAGAAGCTTTAGTCGCTGCAGCATCCCTCCCAGTGCAGGCGCGGAGAACGGGTTTTCTGAGGACTTCGACGTGATCGGCGGTTGCTTTTTGGGATAGACGACGTGCTTCAGGGTCAACAGACGAGTAGCTGAGACAGGAAGGCATTGCAGACTGGTTCGAGATTCAGGGGCTGAGTAACCAGTCTGGGGGGTTGGGGGTTCATGGTGAGACCAGTGTTCTGTTGTTTGACAAGTAAACTGGGATTCTGGTGCCTGGAACCCTGACTGGTCATCCGTGGTGTGGAGAAATGACTGAATTTGTACGTGTGTGGTTTCCAGGTTTCCTTGTTTGTGAGCAGGCTGCATTTGAGACTCGAGGAGTCTCAAGTAAGGGGACGGCTGGAAGCAGGTATACACAGCAACATTCAGATATAATGAAGAAGAAGAAAAAAATTGTGTTTAAATTCACACATGGAGGTTTCATTTTTCATCCTAAAAACCGCACGATACACTCAGTGGACAGATTAGAGTGATGAAGCATGGTGGTGGGAGCATGCTTAAAAGTTCATGCCCAGATTTAGAGCCTACCTGCCACTTGGGTTTAGGAGGAGATAGGGGTGAGGACTGGAGCTTGGGTTTAGCAAAGCGAGGGTTTTCAGTCATGTCCATAGAACACGGATTAGACTCCGACTGATTTGCAAAGAGCGAGCAGAGACAAAAAAAAGAGAGCAGAGAGGAAAGATGAGGGTGACATGACCGTGATAATCGCAGGGCACGAGACATCAGTAAAAATACTGTTAGTCTGGAATGAAATATGAAACGCACAAAAAAACGAATAAAAATAAAAATAAAAAAAGATTGTGGAGGGGTTCTGTTCAACAGTGCAGTGAAAATGCTACCATTTTCTTTTCTGGTTATATAAACACGAATTAAAATAAATTAAAAAAAGAAGAGAAAAATTGTGTTTAAATTCACACTTGAAGGTTTCATTTTTCATCCTAAAAACCGCACGATACACTCAGTGGACAGATTAGAGTGATGAAGCATGGTGGTGGGAGCATGCTTAAAAGTTCATGCCCAGATTTAGAGCCTACCTGCCACTTGGGTTTAGGAGAAGATAGGGGTGAGGACTGGAGCTTGGGTTTAGCAAAGCGAGGGTTTTCACACTCAGGGTTTTTACACTCAGGTGTCCACAAACCAATGTCCCTAACTGATATATATTTTATTTATTTATTATTTATTAAAAAAATAAATAAATAAACCCCAAAAAACTGCATACATGTTGAGAAGCCTTCAGACAGGGCTTCTGAATTCTCTGTAAAGTTACACAAAGCCCACCACGTCTCACTGCACAGAGAGAGTAGGGATTATAGCCACAGCTTTGAGACAGATCTTGACCTCTACCTTTCTGTTCCATGTCTGAGAAAATCCTTACCGCATGAGCCCAAATCAAAACAGTGGAAAAAAAAGTGTCCAGGATTTGGAGATCAAATGCCAAAAGGAACACCAAGAGTCTCTGGAGACTTTTATCAAGATATACAGTTAATAATCTCTACACCTGATTTTTTTTTTTCCCCAACCACAAACTTGGCGCCACACAACTGTATGTGGCATTAAACAAACTAGGAGACCCAAACCTGTGCCCGAAGCCAGCTTTATGGAGATATTGCTTTGCATGGTTTGGAGTGGAAGATCTCCTGCTAAAGAGCTCTTGAAAACCTTTGGGATAAATGTGAATGCTGACTGCACCCCAGGCCTCCTCGCCTCACCTACATCAGTACCTGACTTGGGTAACGAATCTCACATGAATTCCCACAAAATCTAGTGCAACATCTTCCCAGAAGAATGGAGCTTTTTATCACAGCAACTGGGGACTAAATGCGGAATAGGATATTATTCTCTCTCTATTAATAGCTGTTAATAACGTATATGCTGTTTAATGCTCCCTAAATCCCAAAAATGTGTACGCCTCACCTGAGGGTTGGATCCGATGATTTATCTTGGAATAAATGGCTGTTCTTTATCCATTATATAAGCATCTGTACTTCAATGACCCATGTGTGGTTGTGTTTTGGCTGTACGTCCAGATATGACTTATTTCCACAATAAACCCTTAAACATTAAGAGTAGAAAGAGCAACCATGACACAGGAAGTGTTACCTGGCGACGCAGGACAGAGTTGGGTGCGTTCTCCTCGAACTTGGCCTGAAGCTGCGTCGCCATGGAGCGCACTTTATTCTCCTTTTGCTCGCCCTCCTCCACCGCAGTCGAAGTGCTCTGTTTGGACAGCTACAAGGAGGAACAAACTTCAGCAGGGAGAGGAAAGTCGACATACACCCACATACATGTGAAACGCAACGCTCAAAACTAATCGAGCAATAGTAGATTTTCCCGATAGCCGGGTTGCATCGCATTTGCCGATAAACCATTATTCAACCGACAGTTTTGGAAATGGAGACTGAATAAAAATGTAATTTACAACACACTATTGCAGAAATTGTATGTATGGATATGTATGTTTGTGTATGTATGTATGAACATACATATACATACATTCTAATAAATATAATATAGCAATCTCTATGCAGCACACAGTCGCACGTGTAAAAACTCGCCTCTAGAGGCCGCTCTCTTAAACCTTGCGTACTGAAAGCTGGGAAAAAAACATCGTGATGGATTTTTGCGATAGCCGGCAGTTCCAACATTTAATCGGTCGAACTCTACTTAAAACACACCTCTTCCAGGTAGATGGCTTTTCGTCTCTTCTTGTTCACGTCATTGTCTTCGTTCTTTCGAGAAAAGAAACAAAACACTTTGTTTTCAAAGAGAAACAGACAAAATGTTTTTGTACATTGGTGTTAACGAATGCCTTAAGATACACGACACTAAAAGTTTGTGGACACCTGACCCATAAGATTTATATGTGCCTCTTTTTTGAACATCTCATTCCACATATAGTCCCCATTTGCTGTCCCAATAACTTCCACTGAATTGTGTGGAGATTTGTGCTCATTCAGCTACTAGGATGTTTATAAAGTCAAGTACTGATGTAGGTGATGTAGGTACTGACGTTCATCCCAAAGGTGTTCACTAGGGTTGAGGTCAGAGCAATACAGCAATCTTCCACTTCAACCCATGTAAAGCAGATCTTCATGGAACTAATTCAAGTGAAGGAAAACAATTTCATGCCACCACATCCAAAGACGTCCAATACGACTGTGTGCCTCCAATTTAGTGTTAACAGTTGGGGAAGAATCACATATGGCTGGAAAAGCCAGGTGTCCCAAAACTTTTGTCCATACAGTGTAGGTTATTTTGTGGAAGACATTTCATTGATTTCTTTTTAGACCATTAATGGGTCAAATGACAGTCAAGATATTTGTAAACGTTAGATTTAAGTCTCCAAGATCCTTGTATTCATTATTCATGCGACTCAAAAGCATTTCCAGTGTAAATGTCATGCAATGAGGTCAAAGTTGGATGAAATGAATGACCGAAAAAATAACTACCTTTGGAACCCGTTTCCTGGGTAGCGTGAGGTTCATCAAATTGTAAACGGAGTTGGATGAAACGTCCTCGTTGTTCTCGTTGGCTTCTCTTGGAGCCCCTGCAAAACGAGTCAAACAACCAAGTCTGCTGTTATGTAGGTTGGGACCGAAGCATTTTCAACATTGACCGATATTTAAAAAAAAACTCTACATGCACTATATGGACAAACATTTGTGGACACACCAGATTCAAATGAGCTTTTTCAACATTCCATTCCACATTCAGTCCCCGTTTGCTGTTATAACAACCTCCACTCTTCTGGGCAGATGTGCCACTTGATTTTCTGGAGATTTGCGCTCGCTCAGGCATAAGTGTGTTAGTAAAGTCATGTTGTGATGTAGGTGATGTGAGGAGGACTGGGGTGCAGTCAGCGTTCACATTCATCTCAAAGGTGTTCTACAGGACACAGAAGGAATCATACCTGAAGCAGGAAGGGAGTTGCTGTGGAACATGTCGTAGAACTTCGACAGGTACAGCACCATGACCAGCTTGTCGGGCTCCTGCTCCTGCGCCATTTCCTTCCCCGTGACGAGAGGCTGGATGCTGAATGCCCTCTCTGCCACCTCAAAAGCGAGCTGGTTGTTCTTGGCGCTGTCCTCTTCATTTAGAGAATCAAAATCACTGCAAGAGAGAGAGAGAGATAGTTGGACCAAGCATAAGACCCTTTCTCCAATATTCTCTGCTCTTCTGGGAACTGGATTTTGGTGTTTCGTGTGGAGATTTGCGCTCATAAAATCAGATGCTGTAAGTGTAAGTGAGGTCATGAAGTCTGAGGTGCAGTGTTCACATTCATCCCAAAGGTCTTCAGTAGGGTTTGTAATCTACAGCAGGTTACTCTAGATCTTCCACTTATCCCCATATGAAGCATATCTTCATAAAGCTGGATCCGGTAATTTTCCTAAATAAAACATCGTTCAGAATCAGGTAATAAATAAAACGGAAATAATGTAAGTTATGTATTATTTCTGTGCGGCCCGGTACCAATTGACCCACGGACCGGTGCCGTTTCGCGGCCCGGGATTTGGGGACCACTGCTCGTTCGACAAACATCGTCTTCATACAAGGTGAAAACCCGCCAGGAGGAAATTCATTTGAATGTTACTTTCAATCCACATAATATTTGCATACATGCAGGAAGTTTTTATCAACTTTTGGCTCACAAAAGCGGAATATTTATCCGGTCTTTATTTTATAGTGGTGGGAGAGTCACGTTTCACCGTCCTGGTTACCAGTGATTCTTTTTTCATATTTTTTTTTATAATCGACGTCATTTATTTGAGTGCTTTTAGCTTCAGCACTGCTATTTTTAGAAATACAATAGTATACTGGACATCTGGCACTTTTCCAGTGCGTCTTCCCAATTCCTCATGTATTCCTGCCTCACAGCCAGCAATCCCGGGATAAACTGGGAATAAACCGCTTACTGAAGACGTGTGAATGTCAATGTAGAACATTGGCAGTCAATTTCATTTTTTTCTTATTGTGTGCTTGTGTTTGTCTCACATGAGGTCTGGGCGTTGGCGGTGGATGAGGGCGCAGAGCGCGAGGCCGCTCCTCCAGGATGTCGTGAGATCGGTTACGTTTACTCCTCTGTATCCTTGCGTCTGTTTCTGGCACCACAGCAACAAGCGGCTGGGCCGTACCTCTGATTCTGACCACACACACACACACACACACGCACACAAAAACACACCTTTTATTTTATTTGTGAGCGCTGACGTGCTGAATATTGGCAGGTCTACAACCACACCTAAACTCAGTACTTACAATTCCACTACATACAGTACTTTTTATAGGGATTTCAACACACACTCGCACACGGAGCTTCACTACAGCTCAGTCTAATCACATGTCATGCAGACATAACTATCACAAACCAACACTGGTAAGAACTGAAGAGTAAGCTCTTAGTCTTCACCTCGGTGCCGTCCCGTAGCCCGACGTGCATGTCTAACTGTTTAGACTGTAAAGAGTGATTCAGGATTTCATCAAATAACATTACAGACTTTCTTTCAAAACATCTGGCAAAGTAAGTTTCTTAAAATGAGGAAAAGTGCATAAATACGAGCCGCAATATTGCTGGCTTGCGTCTTCACGTGACTTGTGAGAATAGTGTGAATTAGCCACCTTTAGCACCTCTGTATTAAGGTACTACAGGACCTCTGCAGTTAGAGCTTCTTTTCTTGTGTTATAGTGGATGAAAGAGAAGCATTGCAGAAGCGAGCAGTTATTAACGGCAGTCACGTGGGGAAAAAGCCGTTGATCGAGGTTGGGAGCTTTAGGGCAGTGTACGTTTTGCACGTCCCGGGTCCTGATCTTTCTCCTAAGCCACTTCTTTCACTTTTCGGCGTAAAGCCAAACATGATTCGGTCGCATTTTCAAAAGTTTTTCTACTGAGTACCGACCACGCGAACGTTAACTATTGTAATCGAACCGATGTTACCAATTCAAATATATTCAAGTATACAGATATTTGTGGAACAAATGTACATGACTTTTCACACACACGTCATTTCGCATTTCCTCCAAAGTCTTACCTTTCCTAGAGATGGTGCCAGACCTGCGTGTAGATCCGCTACGCTCCAGCGAGCATGAGCTCTGCTCCCCGTTGATGTACAGATGCCGAACCTGAAGCACAAAAACACGGTTAGAGAAGGAAGAGGCGCAGGTAGGAAACCTGGTCGGAGGTGGAAGAAGCGGATTAAACTCAGTTGCACCTGCTGCGGTCGGACACAGGTGGAGTTGAGGTTGGGGTAGCGGGTTGCAGGATCGATGGTGTACTGCTCAAAGTTCTTGCTGATGTTCTCTGCCGTGGTTTGAGGCAGCAGCCTGTAGATGCTCTCCCTGTCAGGGTGAAATAACCATAAACACCGTCTGTTACTATCAAGTACAAAATGTGTGGAGATTTTATATAAAATTATCCATTCTGTTTGAACATCTCCATTTCACATAAATCCTAATTTGGTGCTCTTCAAGGGAAAATGTTCCATCAGATTCTGTGGAGATTTGTGCTCATTCAGGGAGTAAATTCGATGTAGGTGTGGTGAGGAGGACTGGGGTGCAGTCAGCGTTCACATTCATCCTAAAAGGTGTTCAATAGGGTTTAGAGCTCTATAGCAGGAGATCTTTCACTCCAACACATGGATTACAGATCTTCAAAGAGCTGACTGCTGGATCAGGTTTGGGTCTCGAGTGAAGGAGAAAAGAAGAAATTATGCCTGAAAAAGCCAGGGGTCTTTAATACCTATAGTCTGAATAATAATAATAATAATAATAATAATTTAAAGAAGAAGAAATTAACAAAAAAATAAGTAAATAATCACAGAATACGTCACAAAAATAAAAAGATCAGATAAAAGCCATCATCAAAAAGCAAGCTTCAAGAACAGATTTCAAAACCCAAACGATTCAGCCTGTCTAATCATAAAGTAATCAGATAAGTGATTAGTCTGACCTCTCAGACAGGGCCTCGAGGGGGGCTTTGCCCTGAGCCCAGCCCTGCACCATCCACACCGTGTCAAATGCAGCCAGGAAGCCTCGAGCACATCCTGTCCCCATGGGCCAAAAGGGCTGAGAGACACAAATACAACACGTTACACATGAGTAGGGAAATATCTAAGGATAAAACACAAACTGAGAAGGTGTAATGCTGTGTGGTGATGACTGAGATGACCAAATTGGTACAATGCTAAACTTCGGATCGCACCTCCAGGAGGCTATCTCCAACCAGAGCCACGAGCAGCTGGTGTCCGTTCTTCTCTCGGATGAGTGCCGCGTTTTCCGACGCGTACATGCAGGTGAAGTCGAACATGGCCACGTCAGACTGTCCGTTGTGGGTCATGGCGTAGTCCAGTGATGGCAGCTGGTAGTTGGTGCCGAAGTCAGCCGCCTCTCGGGCGTAGGAGAGCAGAGCTTCCTGATTGACGTTGTCACTGTGCAGGAGGCGTTCGGTCTCGATGTAGTCCTGAGGAAGGAGAGAAATAAAACAACCGAAGGATTCGGATTAATGAGCAATGAAGGGAGCACATTTATTGATACGGCAGAATTAGAGAAGGAAGATGATACAGCAGAACATGATGATGAAGATGGAGTACATGGAGAAGATACAGCACAATAAAAGGATAAAGGAGGAGAAGTTAAAACAGAATAAGATGGAGATCAAGAATAAGTCACTGAAGAAGATACAGCAGAACAAGAGGATGATGAAGATACAGCAGAATAAGAGGATGATGAAGATAAAGATAGAAGAACAAGAGGATGATGATGGCAACTGATGATTAGCAGTAGCATTGTTATACAAATTGTCCACCCATGAAAACATTGTGATAAACAAACATTGTGATAAACCAGTGTGTGTGTGTTTGTGTAACTATAAATCATGTGCACTTCACTGGATAAAGTTTTAGTCAATAAATGAAAATCTTAATCACTTTCTAATCCTCACAGAGACCAAAACATCCCACAGACATGAGAGAAACCCGGGACCACACACACACACACACACACACACACACACACACACAGCTGTAGTGAGTGAAGGGAGAATAATAAAGTATGGCCAGAGATGCCTAAAGTCCCAGTGCTCTAATCCAACACACACACACACACACACACACACACACACACACACACACACACACACACACACACACACACACACACACACACACACACACACACACACACACACACACACACAGGAGCTCCTCTATGCCGTCTGCATACTTCAGCACTAACGTTGTCTAGAATCAAAACGCCACTTACGTGAATAATAACTCCTTTATCCAGCAGACTCTGTTTCTTCGCGGTCATGACGAAGTAGTGCGTGTTGTCCCTGTAGTACACGATGTTCTCCAAATCAATCCCTGTTTAAACCAGATAAACTTATTTAGAGTTACTGAGAGAACAGGCTGAGTGTGGGGGCCTTGCGAAAGTATTCAGACCCCTGATCCATTATCTCCTTTTAATGCAGGGTTTCTGCAGGAGTCAAATTTAAAGACCATTGAAAAGGAAATTTAAAAGATCTACATCACGACATCAAAAA
The DNA here is from genome assembly GCF_946808225.1 of Silurus aristotelis. NCBI lineage: Eukaryota > Metazoa > Chordata > Actinopteri > Siluriformes > Siluridae > Silurus > Silurus aristotelis. The sequence continues at coordinate 25,805,665 of NC_139587.1, read as the reverse complement.
CGCACACAAATACGACGTTAGAAGAAGTACAGAAGAAGAAAAGCCTTTAATTGTCACATATACATTACAGCACAGTGAAATTCGTTCTTCGCATATCCCAGCTTGTTGGGGTCAGAGTGCAGGGTTGGCCATGATCTTTTTTTTGCTTTTTCAATCCCTGTGGAAACCCTGTACTAAATTACAAACAGCGCACCATTTGTAATTCCGTAATATGAGCTCAGAGGTCTAAATACTTTATCACTGTATACTGATGGTGAGACTTGACTCATGCTCCTGACTTTAGTGCTCGAGAATCTACCATTTAATTAGCAATTGGGTGTCAGGATTATTAATAAAAAAAGCAGATAAATCTTTAACCCTCAGTTGCTCAGAAATAAAACAAAATGAAGATCAGTTCAAGTCTTTGCTTCCAGCATAGTTGTTAAAATCACATGATGCAAAAAATAAATAAAGAAATAAATATATATATATATATAATTTTAATTTTTTTTTTATTAACATTGACCATAACATTATATTGCTGGTCGTTTTTTAATTTACGTAATTTAATATTATTAACATTTGTGAACAACAATTAACATTAAAACAATTGTAAATAAAATTTGTTAATATATAAAATAACATTTAAAATTTGTATAAAAAATAAAATGCAACACTTATTATATTGATTAAGTAAATCAATACATAATACATTTTCATTTCACTACAAGTTGCAAGTGACACTGCGCTAACGCTAGTTTCTTTTTACACCCCTGGCATTGTTGTGAATGTGAAAGTTAAATAAATAAATTGAAATTTTGCGCTTATAGTATGAGGCAGAGAATAAAAGACTTGCAGTCTGCCACTTAATATGTTCCTAACCATGTTCCGCACATAAAAAATATTGAATTCGAAACCGAAAGCTCTGTACCAAACCATTTCGGTACGAATATGTGTACCTTTAACCACCCTCATATGAATGTATAAAAAATTTTATATATATATATATATATATATATATATATATATATATATATATATATATATATATATATATATAAAATTTACTTTTTTTTTTGGCATTTTTTTCCTCATAACAGCGAAATGAACTTAAATTACTCTGTCTTTTGTGATGCGAGCAATACATCATTCAAATCTGTAAAGGGTCTAACTTTTCTTTGTATACACTCATAATAATACGCTGTGCTTTTGAAAAAAAACTCTGTTTATGTAATCCGCATGAAAGTTAGAAGAGGTACAGTTTCCTTTTATTGAGGTATCACCTCATTAACCGTCCGTGTGGAAACATAGCAAAGGTTCCGGTTTGGTATCCTGATTTATGTCATTTAAAAACACCATAATTACTTTTAAACATTTACAAGAATAGTTTGTTCTTATGCTCTATGCTGAGTTTGGTTTCACTAATAATAAACATACATTTGCATAAACCATCAATATTTGTTCGTGTTTATTTTAATTGGAACATTAAAAACTTGAAAAGTATTCATTCAGGGTAAATTTGGAGCAGAAATTGTGCGATTAATCACTTGTTCCAATCTTCCACTAGAATCCAATCTTTATGCTCCTTAGCAAATTAAAGCCTTTTTTCCTGATTTGACTCAGTGATGAGTAGTTTTTACTCAAGGCTACACATCTGTTTATACCCGATCCCTTGAGTTCCCTTCACATTGTGCGTGTGGAAATGTTTTTACTTTCACTATTAAACACAGCCGTGAGTTCTACTGTTGTTTTTATACAATTTGATTTCACCCAACGTTTAAGTGCTCGCTGATCACGATCATTCAAGATTTATATCCGCCACATTTCTTCCTCGAAGATACTGGATTCTTCTAGTTTTTAATAATGCATTGGACATTTCTTAACCCAATTTTAGTAAATCTCCTTAGATGGTTTCTTTGATTGATGCAGGTCAATAATTTGACCATTTTGAGACAGATTTACATCTTTTCCATGACCAGAGGACGTGTCTTCCATCACAATCATCCATGCAGTAATTATCCAATGGAAGGCTCTTACTCATTTGCTTAGTTAAATCCAGACAGACAGACAGAGAGAGACAGACAGAGACAGAGAGGGAGAGAGAGAGAGAGACAGAGAGAGAGAGAGACAGAGAGAGAGACAGAGAGAGAGAAAGCGAAAGAGAGCGCTAGATAAATGTATGGAACTCACCAGTCTCTTCCTTTAGCTCCAGGAAGAACTTCTGGTTGAAGATGAAGGCCACACCGCTGATCTCCTCCACTTTAGCCTCCGCTGTGGTGTTGCGGTTTACAAAGTTGGCTGTGATGGCGATGGCCAGCTTACCACGAAACTCCTTTCTTCTGAACCCTGGAGCCAGGAAACAGAAGAATGAGAAGAAGCAATTTATTTATTTATTTTTGTTTTTTATTTATTTAATTTTTTTTAAGAGAGAGAGAGAGAACCCTTTCTTAACTCTCATGGAAACCTAGATATTCAGTCATGGTCTCACAACAGGCTCCTATAGATAAAAGTGCTGGGACAGGACTTTTTAAGCCATATGTGGTTCTTCCTCAAACTTTTACCACAAAACTTTTTACCAGTTGAAGGCTCACAATTGTAAAGGACCTCTTTTGATGTGGTAGCATTACATTATCCTTTCACTTGAACTAGGAGGCCCAAACCTGTTCCAGCAGAACAATGCCCTTATGCACAAGTGAGCTCCATGAAGATACTTTACATGGGTTGGAGTGGACCTTGAGAGACACCACATGTGGCAGGGCATCCAGGAATCATGAACTACAAGACAACTTTACCTGCTTGTGACAGTGACTCCTCCCTCCCAGATGCGCTGAACGACTTTTACACCACCGGTTTAAGGTTCATAGCAATGTGTCGGGCAAGGAAGGACCCCTTCTCGCAAAGACCAACATTCCTAGCAGAGTGTTCAGGGACTGTGTAGAACAGCTATAGGCCATCTTCAATGACATCTTCAACATCTCCCTGAGCAATGCCGTTGTTCTTACATGCCTCAACACAACCACCATTATCTCCATGCCAAAGAAGTCTACAGTGTCCTGCACTCACAACCAACGTAAGTGCTTCCAGAAGCTGGTCATGAGACATATCAAGACTCAGCTTCCACCCTCACTGGACCACATGCAGCTTGCGTATCGTCCAAACCGTTCCACGGATGATGCCATCACCACAACACTTTATCTGGCCATCACCACCACACTGAGCACTGGGGCCCCTCAGGGCTGCGTGCTGAGCCCACTGCTGTTCACTCTGCTGACTCATGACTATGTAGCAATGCACAGCTCAAACCACGTCATCGAGTTTGCCGATGACACGACCGTGAGGAATTTCATCAGCAAGAACGACGAGTCAGCATACAAAGAGGAGGCGCAACTGCTGACAGTCTGGTGTAGAGCCAACAACCTCTGAATCTCTGAACGTCGACAAAACCAAAGAGATGGTTGACTTTCGGAGAGCACAGAGCAACCATTCTTCACTGAACATCGACGGATCCTCCTTAGAGATCGTCGTGAGCACCAAATACCTTGGTGTTCATTTGTTGGAGAACTTCACCTGGTCACTCAACACCAGCTCCATCACCAAGAAAGCCCAGCAGCATCTCTACTTCCTGATAAGGCTGAGGAAACCTCATCATCAAAATTAATGAAATGAAAATGAAGAAAACACAAAACAAAAAAAAACAAGTCATGACCTTAGTACTAAAGTCACTGAGAAAACCGGTTTGGAAAATGGACTTGCTTGTTTGGTTTTGCCTCCTGTCAATCATTTTACAGATGCCCTGTGGGCACATGGGTGGGAAGTATTCCTACGTAAAAAACCCACCCAATGTTTAGAAACCTAATTGTGTGTGTGTTGGGGTGGATGAATTCGAGACGACTGGATAAGGCAGAAACAAACCCTACCTACTGCACCTTGTATGTGCTTCTGAAATATTTTTGGTGAAGAACCACAGGGAAAAGTCAGGTGTCCAAATACATTTTTCCAGACTGTATAATTGCAAAAAACGCTCCATATAAACTAAAAGAGAAAAAGAAAACAAATTAGCTTATATAATAACACACTAATATGTTAGCGTTACCATAAGGAGATGCCAATTCAGCATTTTTGGGAAGAGTCTCCAGTGTCAGTACTTTGCGAGAGTCAGAGGTTGAGTTTTTGACCTGGATTGAAATCAAATCTCATCACCTCCATATGTTCATTCAGTTTTGAAGATAATTCCAGCATCATTTGATTAAATCAGCAGTTTCAGCAGTAAAGGCGACACAGCAGAAAATATCACATATTTCACACTGTATAATCGACTGAATCAGCACAGCTGAGCTCAGACAGAGATTGAATCTTCATGGCTGATATATTCACCATGACCTGTTAGATTCCAGGAGCAGGAGAGGTTCATGAGGATTTTTGATTGGTCAGGAAATTCCAGGCTGGAAGCTATTGGGGCTTCAATTCACCTGATGGAAGCGAGTGTGTGTGTTGCTTACCATCTAGCGTGCTTCTGCGTCCGTCAGCTCCTATTAGCACATCGAACTCGTAGTCAGAGACAGGGTGGCCGGTGGGATGTATTTCTGCCTTCCATCCAGGTCCTGCAACATACACATGCACACACACACACACGCCCCATTGAAAATAAATAATATTTTGAAATAATACCGTTAGTATTACCAAGAAGTATACAGAACCCTAGAACCCTAAATTTTCCCAAAAAAATGTAAACTTCATGGTTCTATAATAGTTCTTGACGATGCACTTGCACTGAAACGCTTCTATCCGGCCACTCTGCCATACACCAATGATCTGGGTTCTTAAGCAGTGATGAATAACCTTCAAGTTTCTTCTACCTCCATGAACTTTGGAGCTCAATCAACTTGAGCAACCATCTCCCAGGTCCTGGTCAGTTCTCTTACCAAAACCCTTCTCGCCCAATTGCTCAGATTTAACGTGTAATTCAGGTCGTTCCGAACTTCTTCCGTGTAGGAACTCATAATGGCCACTTTGCTCTTAATAAGCTTCACTGCAGCATAAGTTTCATGTAAGTGTCACAGGATCTAGAAGGTAAGAGTCACTGCTAGAAACATGCCAGTGAGCTGGGTGTATGGTCAAACGGCAGGAGCATCTCTCCTTAGTGTTTCACTTTATCAATCCTGGAGGATCTTGTGGTGGTGGATCGGGGTTAGAGTTGTCTCCTAGAGTTGCACCTGGCCTTGGGACCTGGTCCTTTCTCCACAACGTGTTTGTCTGTAGAGCCAGATCCAGAAGCTCTCCACGATTCACAGGCCAAACATTTAACTAACCCAGGACTTGTTTTTTTCCGCATTGTCGGCTGTTCGATCTTGTATAGACGCGTGTGTGCGCCGTTCCAAATCATTTCCAATAAATAAAATATGGTTGGACTCCAATCGATGGGTAGAAACATCTCCAAGATTAGCCAAAGAGATGGAAGCCATCCGACCTACGTATGCTTCAAGTGTCATAGCGATGAGATGAGATCTTCTGGAAAATGTGATTATTGTATAAGGTGTTAAAAGTTCCCACAAATCTGTTGTTTGCTGTGAACAATGAAGGGCTCTGACGTTGATGCATCAAACGCATGAATAAGAAAATGGAAAGCATACCGAGATAATAATAAAAAAAAGCTTCTGGACAGGCTGTGATGGCAGGCGGTCTATATATAGCACAGCTGTAAGCTTATCGTCTGCACACTACGTGAGCGCAGAGTGGCAATGACGTAAAAAGCTTCTCAGTATCTTTTCCAACCACCCACACGTTCCTGCGAAGCAATAAAGAACGCGAGTTGAAGGAGAACATGCGGTCCTGTTGGTCCCTGATATTAATTAGAATTAAGACTTGCTCTATTCCATGTGATTATTTTGTGTGCATCTATTGTGACATGTGGTGGGTTTTTTTGTAATTGTGTGTGCGGTTCGCGGCCTAATCGGAGTTTCCCGGCTGCCCTTGCCAAAGCATCCTCCCTATGATGACATCACTATCGTCAGCCATATTTAAAGAAGGAGAGGAGGGTCATAGAAGTGGTTTCCTTTGTGGTGGTTAGGAGATTGGTTGTTGACACACACACACACACACACACACACACACACACACACACACACACACACACACACACACACACACACACACACACACACACACACACACACACACACACACACACACACACACACACCAGTGACCATCCCTAATATATTGTATTCCTCAGTTCCGGAATGTGGCTGCCATTTCCCTTGAGGCAGAGGAATGTTTTATTTTTTTTGGATTGATACTGGGATCTGCTAGTTCCTTGAGCAAAGTCACAAATTCAAAACACATTGCACTACACGATCTATTGAAAAGTTTGCGCACCCCTGTCCATCCCACTCGTGTTGTTCTTCCTCAAGCTTTCAAAACAATGCTATTGTATAGATTCCATGCCATAGCGTTATAATTTCCCTGGAAATAACGGATTTAACACTATTCCAGCATGGTTCGCCACGGTTACGCTGGAAAAACTCAAAACCTTGTACTGTAGGTCTAATTGGATGGTTAAATCATGCCCAAATAAGTGCTTATGAACCATCATTTCTAAAAGCACATCTGTCCATCTGCTCACCCTCATTCTCCTGCTCTGTAGGCGGCTCGCAGAGTTTGAGGAACTCGACGTTCACGTGCACCTCCACCCCGACGATGAGGCTTACCTTCAGCAAGATCAGCTGCAGCTGGCGAATACCTGAGTGCACAAGAACACCACAAGCACAGCTGAAGTTCCAGCAGAAAACCCGGGAAAACACTACTGAGATTAGCAACGTTAGCTATTTTTATTTATTTTTTTTTACAGTTCAGGTGTGGGCGTGGCTTTCTGCTGCCTCGAAAGAGAAAGGTGTCGCCTGAGTACGAGGTGATATCAAAACATGTCGAGACTGGCTCCGTTTACTTTATTAAGTACTTTATTTTTCTATGTTTACACACTTTCACCTTTAAAACTAAACCCCTTGCACAGCAATACTGAGCTCCCAGCGTTTCTTCTGGAATGCGTCCTGGAGGTCCTGGAGGTCTTGTCAAGCACCTCAGCAAGATCTACGCAATGGTGGCAAAACGGCAAGCTTTGAGTTGCCGTCTTCATCTTCAGGAAAAGGGGGCGAAGTCTACAGGAGGCAAATCTGGCGAGTAGGATGGGTGCGGAAGTGAGACCGTGCGGCTCGTTTTCCGGCGATCATCATGCGCAAGTTGCTGAATGGTTTCGAGGGTCGAGCTCCTCGAAGGTGTTCCTGATCCCACTCGAAACATTTCGAACGACTCGTTGCAGCATCATCGTATGTCAAACGTCTCTGTAGCAGGTTTTGCACTGTTTCACGCAAAATATCACGTTTGCTCTTTGCTCTAACTTGCTGCCCATGTTGAAATCGCAGACGTGGTAATGCACGTGGTCAGAACAGCACAGAAAGTTTTTGGATACCACCTCGTACTGCAAGACTGTCTGCTTTCTGATTAGATACACGCTGCTTGAGAAACTGATCTGCATTTGTTTTTTGCCAGAGGCAAGATATATTTGCATCTTTTTTGGCTTTAGGGGGTGTGGCCTAATCTCTGCATGAAAATACAGATGCAATGATAGACAGAAACAGTTAGAAATGATATAAAATCCTATAAATATATATTTTTTTTACAATAATACAAACAATATAAAACAAAATGGATTAAATATAGAATAAAAATAATTAAAAAAACACTATGGCAAAAGTTTTTTTGGGGGAAAAAAAAGACATGTAATATATGCAATATTTATAGTGGCAGTTATTTTCTTTCAATGTCATTACACAGAGTTCACACTCACTGATATGGTCTATGGCTCCGGCGCAGAACTTGCCGTAGAACTTCTTGGCGCCGAGGTTCCTGAGGTCGTGAATGGTGTAAGGCCAAAGGTGGAGAACGTTGTTCCTGGAGAAAGAGTCTCTCTTCTCGATCAGCACCACTTTGGCGCCGAGAAGAGCCAACTCGATGGCTGTACGCAATCCGCAGGGTCCTCCGCCGATGATCAGACACTGCAGGGGGAACGAACAAACGGAAGAATAAACCTGTTGCCCGGACGCGTTTTAACTGGTTTGGTGTCTTTTTTGGCCAACATTCTGATTTCTCTGACCTTGGTCACTGCATACGACCTTGGGATCTTTATTATTCTCGTATTGCTAAGACTTTTCTCTCATAATGTTCGATTTTTTCTTTTACATGCCACTAAAATGCCTTTTAAAGACTTATTTAAAAAAAAAGTTTTAACGTATGATATGATGAAACCTGCCCAATAAAAGACTGCCCTCTGAAATGACATCATCTTGGTTATGACAATTTGGCCACATAGATCAGCTTAAGATACTGTGCCAAGTTGAGACATGCGTTTGTATACGCTATCAAAACTGTTCAATGGGTTCACCTTTGGACTGACCCTTGCACTTTCCACACAATAGTCACAAAACTACACTTCCACAATACATTTTACAGTAGCACGGTGTGTAGCCTTACAAGGAGTCAAGTCTTGCAGGAGACCTTTAAATGGTGTATGATTAAAGCATGTGTCATAAGTGAGGTTCATCTTCCAGACCATAACAGCTGCATCACCGGGTCCATAAAGTCTTTATGAGCAAGGAGTAAACACCTGAGGAAAATTATAAATAGATGATCTGGGATTATTTGTCAGGCAGTTGTGGAAGGCATTTGACTGTTGCTGTATGTGCAAACATCCAGCACACCCACACACACACACACACACACACACACACACTGCTGTAAAAGCTCCTGACCTACTTTTGACCTGTATATTGACATATAAATGTCCAGGTAGGCAGGTGTTCAAAGCTTTGAGGGAAAAGCTACACTTCTGAAGAACACAATGACCTCATTGTGTCGGGGTTTTTTTTTTTCCATTAAGCTCGGTATGCGCTATACAGAACACCTAAGCATAAGATTGTTATGTGCTACTTTCTTGCCCAATTCCACATTTAATCCCAGTTTGCTGTTACAATAACCTGATGTTCCTCTAGATTTTGTGGAGACTTGTTCTCATTCAGATACAAGAGAGTTCGACAGGTGAGGTGAGGTGAGGAGGCCTGGGGTGCAGCCCTAAAGGTGTTTAATAGAGTTATAGAGCTCTTTAGCAAGAGATCATCCACCTCATCCAACTCATGTGAAGTATATTTACATTTATATTTATGGCATTTGGCAGATCCAAAGCGACTTACATCTCTCTCATTTATACTTTTAAGCAGGGGAGTGGTTTACTCAGGGGAATGTGGGAGCTTGGTGAGGCTGGGATTTGAACTAATGACCTTCTGATCCACTGCCTTAACCACAAAACTAGTTCATCAGACCACAATATCTCAATGACCACTGTCAAGCTGGAACAGATTTGGGGCTCCTAGTTTAAGTATAGCAAAAATCTCATGTTACAATGTCTAAAGACCTCCTATATTACTTTATGCCTCCATTTCTGTGGTAACATTTTGTGGATGAACCACAAATGTCTGTAAAAAATCAGGTTTCCCAATACTTTTGTTCATTTAATGTAGCAAAATCACTTTAAAACAGGTTTAGAAAGCTTCCAGCATGTTCGAAGGGATTCACAGTTATTCCCAAACGGGTCCTGGATCTGCTCAGGAATCTCAGTCAAGTGAGACGTGCCTGATCCATATCTTCCACCAGCCACATCAAGAGGCTTCTCTCAAATCAGAGGATCAGCGGCTCCACTATAAGACTCAGGTGAGAGACACAGTAAAGACCTGGGACACAACAAAACCTCTTTGAATATCTAGTAACATTTAAAAAGGAATCAAGAGCTACTTTGCCTACCAAAACTGTACCTCCACTGCAACACGCACTCGATTAAACAAAACGAAGGCTGTCAGACTGAGGTAAACAACGTACCCATTTATTAGATACCAAAAAAAAAAGGAAAAAAAAAAAAAAAAAAAAGTCATGCACCATGAATATCTGCTAAATTAAAAAAACATATTTTGCTAAAAACCTACAAACTGCAGATAAAAGAATTTGCTCATTTTCTTATCCTCACAGCTCTTTATCAAAGCTATAGGAAGAGGTGACCACAGTTATGTGATTAGAGGCGCTCAATGTGGTGAGTTACGTTATACTTTTAATGGAATAACGGTCCATCTTTAACAAGCCACATTTATTATAAGTAAGTGTACGAATCTTCGATGCATAGACAACAATACGATACGCTAAAGATCCATAGGAAGCAGCTACTGATGCGATTCTCCTCTAATACGAGGCAGTGTGAACCAATTTCTATTTGCGTGAACACAATGCATTTCAATAAGATCTCTGCAATTCAATATTGAAAAATCATAAGTGCTTTCTGACCAACGCATGGCCTCTTTCACAAACACGCCTTTGTAGTGCAAAAAAGAAAAAAGCCAGACGTTCTTTTCCTGTTCTGTCTGCAGGGCGATGCAGCTCTACCTCTGCCATGTTAATCTGTATTCTAGGTGACTCTCAGGACACGCCTCGGTCTCCGTAGTGATTCGGTACGTCATTTTCACGTAGTCAAGTCATGTTCATTTCTACTGCGCTTTTCACAACAGACATTGTTTTAAAGCAGCTTTACAGAATTTGACAGTTAAGGTGAACGATGTGTGTTTATCCCTGATGAGCAGCCATGGCGACTGTGGCAAGAAAAAAGTCCCTTAGATGTTATGAGGAAGAAACCTTGAGAGGAACCAGACTCAAAAAGGAAACCCATCCTCATTTGGGTGACATCAAGAGTGTGATCATAAATCTTTTAAACAATACTATAATGAGCTTCATTAAATATATATTTTCCCATAACCTACTGTACACGGCCACTGCAGAGAAACTACTTAAGAGCACTGTTTTTGTATTTTGACGTAATATGAATGAGTTTTGTTTTCACCGATATTCTTGAATGCAATTTCAGCAATAAGCATGTACATTTTTCAAAAAAAAAACCAAAAACCAATGACGTTTATTCTAAGAGACCCGTCTCATTTTCTCTAATTTAAAGAATTTTTTTTTTCTCTGAAAAAAAAAAAAAAAAGAATACTTGATAACTAAAATACCATAGCATCTGTTTTCTTTCTTTCGTTTATTACGCTAGCGTTTCAGATCAATCTAATTTAAATATTAGTAAAAAAAAAAAAAAAAAAAAAACAAACAAGTGAACACAACATGCAGTTTTTAAACGAAGGTTTATATTATTGAGTGAAAACAAAATCCAAAACTACATGGCCTTGTGTGAAAAGGTATTTGCCCCCCTGTTAACACCCAGGCCTGATTACTGCCACACCTGTTCACAATCAAGAAATCTCTTAAATAGGACCTGCCTGAGAAAGACCAAAAGATCCTCAAAAGCTAGACATCATGCCGAGATCCAAAGAAATTCAGAAACAAATGAGAAAGTAATTGAGATCTATGAGTCTGGAAAAGGTTATAAAGCCATTTCTAAAGCTTTGGGACTCCAGAGAACCACAGTGAGAGCCATTATTCACAAATGAAAAAAACATGGAACAGTGGAGAACCTTCCCCGGAGGGGCCAGCTGACCAAAATTACCCCAAGAGAACAGCGACGACTCATCCAAGAGGTCACAAAAGACCCCACATCATCATCCAAAGAACTGCAGGTCTCACTTGCCTCAGTTAAGGTCAGTGCTCATGCTTCCACCATAAGAAAAAGACAGCAAAAATGGTCTGCATGGCAGAGCTCCAAGACCAAAACCGCTGTAGATCAAAAAGAACACAAAGGCTTGTCTCAATTTTGGCAGAAAACATTTTTGGGAAAATACTCTGTGGACTGACGAGACAAAAGATGTGTCCCATTACGTCTGGAGTAAAAGTAACACCGCATTTCAGAAAAAGAACATCACACCAACAGTAGAATATGGTGGTGGTAGTGTGATGGTCTGGGGCTGTTTTGCTGCTTCAGGACCTGAAAGACTTGCTGTGATAAATGGAACCATGAATTCTGCCGTTTACCAAATAAATCCTGAAGGAGAATGTCTGGCCATCTGCCACTTTTGGGCACCTGATCAAGACCCGTAACCCATCTGTGCTCCAGGGGCGCTGTATCATGGATGACTCTGCACTTTGACCCCCAGCTTTTAAAAAGGCAATGCTTTAAAATACACATCATTAGTTACTTATGCTACACAAAAAAACATTCCTGGGAAGTATTGTGTACTAGAAAAACAATCAATACCTGATGCATGACTTTGTGTAAATACATAAGCTGCTGCAAAACGTGTTCACACACGCTTAGATTATGTACATGAGGAGGATTATAATAGGCATTTAGTACCGTCGGTATGTCAGATAGGAAACATCCCTGTCCATCAGGTTTGCAAATCAAACTGCCAAAATGTTCAGCGATGTTAAACACGCCAATGAGTTCTGCTCTCTCATAACTTCATTCAGTCATTCTGACTGCTGTCATGAACTTCGAAAAGCAAAATAAATCTTTACTAATCTAAAACGGCTCCAAAAGGCTTTTCTGCAGGTTTCAAGCAACATGAGTTTTACAAACTTCAAAGGAAATAGTAATAATACTCTTTATTGGCTGAGAATAGTACAGAACGCCATTTAATTGTGGATTGTTCGAATGCGACCCCCAGTAACAATACAAAAAATACAAACCTCCTGCAACACTCATTTTTTTATAAACATGACAAAAGGTGGCCTATTCTGAGGAAACCCCCCCATCAGAAAACACTGTGCTGGTGTGAACACAGATTAGCTCGATATTTCAACACAGTTCTTGCCATCATTTTAAAATCTGCACAAGCGGCTAGTGTTTTCAGGCAGGTCCTAATCCTGCTTGTTCTTGTGCACTAGTAAAGTGGCTTATGAACCACGGGTTGTTTTTTTTTTGTTTTTTTGGAAACGATACGCTTTTTTACGTATCTGCACTTTACTGAAGTGTTTCCCGTTTGGAGAGATTTACTTAAACTTCACTACATTTCAAAGCCAATATCTTACTTTATTATTCAAATACATTTTGTGAAATTAGTCGTTATTTATTCAACAGCAAGCAGACGATTTTCAGAGGAAAAAATATTTGAACTATTTTTTCTTTTTTTTTTTTTTTTTAAGTAGCTCATGACAATTTGAATAAATATCAGTGTTTCAATAACAAGTGTATCACCTGTTAATATCATTTAATTAATAGACTGGTGTGCTGAGAGTAACATTAGGAGTCATAGTATTTTGGATACGTTTGAAAGCAAATACTTTTGTACTTTTACTCAAGTGAAAGTTCAAAGGGACACTTACTTTCACTGGAGGCGTATTTTACCTGCTGTATCTGTAATTTAACGCAACTACATTGTACATGTGGATATACATACGTGTACACACACACACACACACACACACACACACACACACACACACACACACACACACACACTATATTTTGAAGGCAGATCAAGTTCAGCCTTCAGGAAGACTCAAATATACCACTGGGAATCCCAAAAAAAAACACGAACTACTGACCTCCAACAAGTTCAAAGGTCATTTCTGGTAGCTACCTCTAATGACGCTGAACTGTTGTGAAGGAAAAAAAAAGAAAAAGAAAAATAATAATAATACAAGAAATATCAGATGTCAGCCAGTGAACCTTGTAAAAACCTAATGTAACTAACAAATAGAAGAAAATGAGTTCTTTTCCTCATGCTGCTTATTTTGCTCCGCTTGGTTACGCTCCTGCAGCTTCAAGACGACGATTTTACTGAGGAGTTCAAGTAAGAAATTTATTTTACATTTACGGCATTTTGGCAGACGCCCTTATTCAGAGCGACTTACAACTGAGCAGGGAAGGGTTAAGGGCCTTGTTTAAGGGCCCAGCCGTAGCAGCTTGGTGGTGGTGGGATTTGAACCTGTGACCTTCTGAGCCAAAGTCCAATGCCTTAACCACTTAGCTACCACCTCATTTTACTTCCAAAACATATGATCTCATTACCACGATGACTGACCTGAAGCAGCCGTTAATGATTAATAGTTTCTTTTATATTTCATATATTTAAAATATCTATTTTATATTTCATATATTTAAAAATAAATAAATAAATTAAAAAAAGGCTATGATCGACTAAACAAATAACGCATTGTATTGCGTCTCCATACCTTGATGTCTGCACATGCTTGGCCTTTCTTGTACTCCTTGTGATTGGCTCGTTTGTCCAGCTTGGCCCACAGGGCTTTGGCCTTCCAGGAAGTGACGGCCGCTTTCAGGCTGCAATAGAAGCCTTTGTGATCGGCCGGGTCGAGCTCCAGTAGCCTGCACAGCAAGCCGAAAGCCTGGAGGGTGCCTTTACACGTGGAGGCCTGAACAAAGTTCTCAAAGAGCTGGCTGGCCTGAGAGCTCCTCTGGTCCTCCGTTTCCCCCATCGCTCCTCTCGGAGCTCGCTCAGGGTGATTATGCCGCGCTGAGGCTTCTCATCTCTGAACAGTGCTAAAAAATAGACGGACGAAAGTGAATCGAGTGTTGTCATTCCAAAATAACTCGGCATACATTATAGCAAGAAGGAAAGGAGAAAGAGGCTCAATGGAGTTGAGGTTCAGAGATCTATAACAGGAGATATTCAACTATCTTCATGGAGCTAGCTTTCTGCCCAATTATGCGCTGCTGGAACAAAATGTCATACTTTCCCATCTAATGATGTCCTAAACAAATGCCTCAGACATTGTGATAAAAGTTTGGGGAAGAACCACACATGGCTGGAAAAGTCAGGTGTTCCAATGCTTTTTTTTACTGTTTAGTGTACATGACCGTACACAGCATGACATGCAGGGAGATGCTTTATATGACCACTAAGGTACATACATTAGAATAGAAAATAGATAGAATTGGCAGAAAAAATATATAAAAATCATAGAAACTACTATAAGCCCAATTTCAAAAAAGTCTGAACATTGTGCAAAATGTAAATAAAAAACACTGAAACCATATCAAATGTTTAAACTGAGATAATGTATCATTTTAAGAAAAAAATAATTTGAAAAGGAGAAGAAAAAGTTGGGACAGGACTATGTTTATCACTGTGTAGCATCATGTCTACTGTCTATAAACATCTGGGAACTGTGGAGACCAATTGCTGAATTTGATAGAGAAGAATTTTGTCCCATACGTGTCTAATTCAGGATTCTATCTGCTCAACAGTTCTGGGTGTCCTTTGTTGTGTTTTTCGTTCCATGACACGCCAAATGGTTTCAAATGGTGAAATAGTTTAGATGGTTTTTGTTCCCGTATAAATGAAATATGGATTTATGAGATTTGTTAATCATTGCATTAAAGTTTTTATATTTACATTTTGGAATTGGAAAACAACACCACAGTTTCAATAGTAATGGAAATAAGTTGCAGCATTATATCCATGGAGGCAGGTAAGGTGCGAGATTGAGTACCTAAGAAAGTGAACCTGTGCGAGATGTGCAATTGAAACGCATGTGTGTAAAGAGGTAGTATGAGGTAGTGTAAGTGTGTATCTCTCATATTCACTTTTGAAAACTAAAATACATTTACATATGACCCATAGGTGTTATTGATTAAAAAAAATTGGGAAGCCATTAAAACAAACAAACAAACAAAAAAAGAAACAGGCAACAGACATGTGCCTGTTAGTTTTTCCTGGTCACAGAGAAAAATCCTATGTTCACGTTCAATCAAACATTTGATACAAAGCATACAGTGGTTGTATTCTTTTCCACTGGGTTTGGTTGCGACTCTTGTTCAGGCACGTTTCCCAGTCATAACTAAAGCCTGGACGTTTTTCATTCTCAGGTCTTTGTGATCTTTTGATATGCCTCAGCCTCAGCCTGTGCTTTGAGTTTTCTCCATCAAAGCGGCATGTACACGTCCCAGAAGAATCGACACTGAATACGACACAAACTTCACGTTAGCCGGGGATTCGCGAGAGACGGGTTATACGGTAATAACGGTGACTTCGTCACACAGGAACGAGATCGCAGTGTGGTGCGTTTTCATCCTACATATAATGTTGGAAAATGTCAAGCAGGACGTAAATGTAAGTCTTATGAAGGAAGGTGTTCGATTACACCCAGGCTTATCCACTCGTAACTGATAGCCTGAAGCTCTGAAAGAACTACCGGATAGAGATACAAATACAATCCGTATGGGCATGTATCCGGTCCAGGTATAAGAAATGTGACCAAAAGATCTGGGGGTGAAGGAAAAAAAAACAACTGAAAAGCTGTTACGTGTACTGTAGCTTATGCTGGAGGGCTCTATATGAAATGTATCTGGAACCATCTTCTTCCTGGAATTGCATCCAATTTAAGTGTTGTTCATGTATTCATTGCTTTCCTACTAGGGGTCCAAGCACTTTAGTAGTATTGAACTTCGAAAAACTCAAATGTGAAGAACTATGTAGTGATAATATGTTTAATTAGGGGTCCAGGGTAAGCTTATGAGACCATCTACGCTGCACCTTGGTCCTGTTCTATACCGGGGATATTGATACGTGTTTTCGCTTCTGGTTTGGACAGAAGTGCACTTGATTTAAAGCAGAGATTCACTCGGGAATATACGACTCCGCTAAAAATGTGCCCTTAAACTGTCACTTAAGTAAAAGTACAAAACTATTTTGCCTTCAAATGTACTTAAGCATCCAAAAGTACTATGATTTATTCGGGCTATAATGTTCCTATCATTTTTGTCACAAGACTCTTAACTTAATCAACTCAATTTATGTGAAAAGACTCAAATAATAATTTTACCGATCGATTAATAGAATTATAATAATAAATCAAACACGGATTGATATCTATTCAAATTATCCTGAGCCCACAGCGGAACATCCGTCTCCATACCCCGTCCTCTACATCTGCCGCTTTCAAACCAACTACCTGCATGTCCTCCTTCACCACATCCATAAACCTCCTCCTTGGCCTTCATCTTTTCCTCCTTTCTGGTGTCTCCATCCTCAGCATTCTCCTACCGATATACCCCATGTCCCTCCTCTGCACATGTCCAAACCATCTCAATCTCAACTCCCTCACCTTGTCTCCAAAACGTCCTACATGCGCTGTCCCTCTAATAAACATTTCTAATCCTGTCCATCGTCGTCACTCCCAACGAAAACCTCAACATCTTCAGCTCTGCTACCTCCAGCTCCACCTCCTGTCTTTTACTCAATGACACTGTCTCTAAACCAAACAACATCTCAGGTCTCATCACAGTCCTATAAACTTTCCCTTTCACTCTCACAGATACTCCTATCACAAATCACTCCTGCTATCACTCTTCTCCACCCACTCCATCCTGCCTGCACTCTTCACTTCTCTAACACACTCTCCATTACCTTGCCCTGTTGGCCCCAGGTACCTGAACTCCTCCACCTTCTCCACCTCTTCTCCCTGCAATCGCACCCCTCCACTGCCCTCCCTCTCATTCACACACATTTACTGTGTCTTACTCCTACTGACTTTCATTCCTCTTCTCTCCAGCGTGGACCTCCACCTCTCCAGGCTCCTCTCCACCTGCTCTCTACTCTCACCACAAACCACAATATCATCCACAAACATCATGGTACAGTGAAGAAAAATAGAACATTTTATATAAAATAAGGATGAAATGGGTGGCGTCTTGCCACTTTTTACTTCAGAGCTCTGCTGGGGTTAAAGAAACCGGCTCTATTTTGGCTGCTCATGCCGAGGCAGGTATCGTTTTCACTGAAGCTGAAAGCAGTGGCTGTGGAAATGCTGAGTGTGCAGCTGCTCCGAAAAAGAAGGTAGGAAAAGGGGATAAAGTGGAAATCATCTAAGCATGAAAAAGACGGGCTGACAAATAGCCTGCCAGCCAGCGTGGTCGGAGAATAACAGGAAGATCTAACATATAGCTCAGCTGCTGAAGAACATTTCATTCCAGGGACACCAAGAGACCCGAGTGGTAGGTCAGACTGTCGATGTGTTATAAAACCGTTTGTAAAAGTTTATTTGCGTTGTAAAATCCTGTGGTGGGAAAATAATTCAGAGCAGACCGAATATGTAAATTCTAGAATTGTCAAGAATGGATGAAAGACATCTGGCAGCACTTGGATATGTTTTGGGAAACCTGCTCTTCAGAGGAAGTCTTCAAAACAGAATAAGAAGCAGAGAAGAGCATGGATTAGCATTTCCAGCCTCCATCTCTCCTTGTGCTCATCTCTTTTAAATCATGACTTCTGAGATCTGTTCTAACAGCAAACTAGACAACACCTAATGTTTTGCAGACATTTTTCCAAACCCTTTAATCAATCGTTGACTGGACCTCCCTAAAAATATACAGCAATCAGAAGGACAGGAACTAGAAAGGATTTATTGCTATTCGTCTCAAACAGATATCTACATACCGGAAAGTATCCACTGCACTTCACTTCTCCAACATTTTGTTATGTTACCGTCTCCTTCTTCTTCTTCTTCTTTCGGCTGCTCCCATTAGGGGTCGCCACAGCGGATCATCCGTCTCCATACCACCCTGTGCTCTATATCTGCCTCTTTTACACCAACTACCTGCATGTCTTCCCTCACCACATCCATGAACCTCCTCCTTGGCCTTCCTCTTTTCCTCCTACCGGGTGGCTCCATCTTCAGCATTTTTCTACCAATATAATTCATGTCCCTCCTCTGCACATGTCCAAACCATCTCAATCTCGCCTCCCTCACCTTGTCATCAAAACATCCTACATGTGCTGTCCCTCTAATAAACTAATTTCTAATCTTGTCCATCCTCGTCACTCCCAACGAAAACCTCAACATCTTCAGCTCTGCTACCTCCAGCTCCACCTCCTGTTTTTTACTCAATGCCACTGTCTCTAATCCATACAACATCTCAGGTCTCACCACAGTCCTATAAACTTTCCCTTTCATTCTTGCAGATACTCTTCTATCACAAATCACTCCTGTCACTCTTCTCCACCCACTCCACCCTGCCTGCACTCTTTTCTTTACTTCCCTAACACACTCTCCATCACTTTGCACTGTTGACCCCAGGTACCTGAACTCCTCCACCTTCTCCACCTCTTCTCCCTGCAACCGCATCACTCCACTGCCCTCCCTCTCATTCACACACATGTACTCTGTCTTACTCCTACTGACTTTCATTCCCCTTCTCTCCAGCGCATATCTCCACCTCTCCAGGCTCTTCTCAACCTGCTCTCTACTCTCACCACAAATCACAATATCATCTGCAAACATCATAGTCCAGGGAGACTCCTGTCTGACCTCGTCCGTCAACCTGTCCACCACTGCAAACAGGAAAGGGCTCAGGGCCGATCCTTGATGCAGTCCAACCTTCACCCTGAACCAGTCTGTCGTACCTACTGCACACTTTACTGCCGTCACACTGTCCTCATACATGTCCTGCACCACCCTCACATACTTCTCTGACACACCTGACTTCCTCATACAATACCACAACTCCTCTCTCGGCACCCTGTCGTTCGCTTTCTCTAAATCCACAAATACACAATGCAGCTCCTTCTGTCCTTCTCTATACTTCTCCATCAACATCCTCAAAGCAAATAAGGCATCTGTGGTGCTCTTCCTCGGCATGAAACCATACTGTTGCTCACAGATGGTCACCTCTTCTCTCAGCCTGGCTTCCACTACTCTTTCCCATAACTTCATGGTGTGACTGATCAACTTAATTCCCCTGTAGTTACTGCAGGTCTGCACATCTCCCTTATGCTTAAAGATCGGTACCAGCACACTCCTTTTCCATTCCTCAGGCATCCTCTCCCCTTCCAGAATCCTGTTAAACAATCTGGTTAAAAACTCCACTGCCATCTCTCCTAAACATCTCCACGCTTCTACCGGTATGTCATCTGGTCCAACCGACTTTCCATTCTTCATCCTCTTAATCGCTGCTCTCACTTCCTCCTTACTAATCCTATCTACATCCTGCTTCACCAACTCCACATCCTCCAACCTTCTCTCTCTCTGATTTTCCTCATTCATCAGCTGCTCAAAATACTCCCTCCATCTTCTCAACACACTCTCCTCACTAGTCAACACATTTCCCTCTCCATCCTTTATTGCTCTAACTTGCAGTACATCCTTCCCAGCTCGGTCCCTCTGCTTGGCCAATCGGTATAAATCCTTTTCTCCTTCCTTAGTGTCCAACCTCTTATACAGTTCCTCATATGCCTTTTCCTTGGCTTTCGCCACATCCCTTTTAACCTGCTGCCGCATCTCCTTGTACTCCTGCCTACTCTTCTCATCACTCTGTCGATCCCACTTCTGTTTTGCCAATCTCTTTCCCCTAATGCTCTCCTGCACTTCCTCATTCCACCACCACGTCTCCTTGTCTTGCTTTCTATTTCCAGATGTCACACCAAGTACTTTTCTAGCTGCCTCCCTCATCACTCCTGCAGTAGTTGCCCAATCATCCGGCACCTCTTCACCACCACCAAGCCCCTGTCTGACCTCTTCCCTGAACCTCACACTACACTCTTCCTCCTTCAGTTTCCACCATCTTATTCTTCTTTCAAACCTTACTTTCCTCCTCTTCTTCTTCGCCTCCAAAACCATCCTACAGACCACCATCCGATGCTGTCTAGCTACACTGTCCCCCGCCAACACCTTACAGTCTCCAATCTCCTTCAGGTTGCATCTCCTGCACAGAAGATAATCCACCTGTGTGCACCTTCCTCCACTCTTATACGTCACCCTATGATCCTCCTTCTTCTTAAAATACGTGTTCACCACTGCCATTTCCATCCTTTTAGCAAAATCTACCACCATCCGCCCTTCCACATTCCTCTCCTTAAAACCATACCTACCCATCACCTCCTCATCACCTCTGTTCCCTTCACCTACATGCCCATTAAAGTCTGCCCCAATCACCAATCGTTCTTTCCTAGGTACACCATCTACCACTTCATCTAATTCACTCCAGAATCTTTCTTTCTCCTCCATCTCACAGCCAACTTGTGGAGCATAGGCACTGATGACATTTATCATCATCCCTTCAACTTCCACCTTCACGATCATCACCCTATCAGAAACTCTCTTCACCTCCACTACACTCTTACTGTACGCTTCCTTCAGAATCACCCCTACACCATTTCTCTTCCCATCCACACCATGATAAAACAGTTTAAACCCACCTCCAATGTTCCTGGCCTTACTCCCTTTCCACTTGGTCTCCTGAACACACAACACATCTACCTTTCTCCTCTCCATCATATCAGCTATCTCTCTCCCTTTACCTGTCATAGTACCAACATTTAAAGTACCAACCCGAACCTCTACTCTCCTACACTGCTCCTTTTCCTGCCGTCTCTGTAGACGCCTTCCTCCTCTCCTTCTCCTCCTTCGGCCAACAGTAGCCCAATTTCCACCGGTACCCTGTCGGCTAACGATACCTGTGGCGGTCGTTGTTAACCCGGGCCTCGACCGATCCGGTATGAAATTCTCATTTGTTACCGTCTCCTTCATTTCCTCAATTCTACAAACAATACACCATACTGACAATGTGAAAGATGTTTCTTTAAAATCTTTGCTTTAAAAAAAAATACAAAACACATCTACATAAATATTTACAGCCGTTGCCATGATACTAAATTGAGCTCAGGTGCATCCCGGTTCCGCTGATCATCCCTGAGATGTTTATTTAACTTGATTGGAGTCCACCAGTGGTAAATTCAGTTGATTGGACATGATTTGGAAAGGCACACACCTGCCTATATGAGGTCCCGCAGTTACAGTGCATGTCGGAGCACAAACTAAGCCATGAAGTCCAAGGAACAAGACATGATCCAAGGCACAGATCTAGGGAAGGGGGATGGAAACATTTCGGAAGCACTGAAGGTCCCAATGAGCACATTGGCCTCCATCATCCGTAAATGGAAGAAGTTTGGAACCACCAGAGCTCTGTTTTAAACTTGTTTTAATTGGCACTTGATGGTTTCTACTCATCAACATACAGTTCAGTATCTGTTCAACAGCAAGCAGAACATTAAGAGAGGAATAAGTGATGAAGGCACTCCAGACTCGAATTTACCACAACACACGTGACCTCATTTACACGATAGGCTCATGTTCATTTTAATAGAAATCAGTGTTTGACTTATTAAGATCATTCTATTAATAGATCAGTGTGCTGAGAGTCACATTCGAGTGTTTTCACATAAACTGAGTTGATGAAGCAAAGACAAAAATTATAATAAGAACATTATAGCTGTAATAAATCATCATGCTTTGGATACAAAAGTACATTAAAAAAGTTTACTTCTGTACTTTTATTCAAGTAAAGATTTAAAGGGACACTTACTTTTGCTCTCTACTACATTTACTCTAGTAAATAGTTTGTGAACTTTGTCCACCACGGAGACAATATGGTAATATTTGTGCTCATTTAAATACTTTAAATACTTCGAAATCAGGCCTGTAGTTGTCGATTGGAGATACTGTGTTGTGAATGTTGGAAAATCGATTGAAAAGTGTTTTCTTGTGCCACATTGGTCTTGACCTCGACATCATCATGCACTCAAATTGATCTTTTCCCACAATACAAAAGTCACAAACAAGTGTTGGGCCTGGGGTTACAATTGGGTCATTAGTCTGCTTTCGGTTCATGTCAATCCTAAAGAGTCCTGATTCACTGATTCCAGACATTCAAATCTAAAACTGACCCTTTCATTTGAATGTCTGGAATCAGTGAATCGAGACTCTTTGGGATTGACATCGGCATGAACTTAGGCTTTATTTTAAACCTGTCTGGTTGCAACTGTAAAGAAAAAAAAGAAAAAAATGTACAAAATACTGTCATCTTACACAATCACTTGTTGTGCCTCATGCTTGGACAGATTATCTGATAAAACGCAGAATCTAACGTACTGTACGCTTAGAAGGTTACGGTATGACAACAGCTGCTGTACATCAGACCCTGCAAATCCTAAAAAACTAAAATCACAAAAGGTACGAATTGATGTCAAAGCACATTTTATTCTTAAAACATCATTTTATTTTAATATATATATCTATATATATATAAAGCTCAAATACCACTGACTGACTCATTCACTCATCACGAAATCTCAAAAACCACTGAAGGGATTGCAATGAAATTTGGAACATACCTTCCTCTTGGGTCTTAGGTGCTCACTAAGAAAGGGTTTTGAAAAATTCGCCCTGGATCGCGGCTAACTCGCGAGAAACGCGATTTCTCACGCATTGTAAATTCTTCGAAATAACATTACGGATCCTAATGAAACTTACTACATTGTTTCTTATTAGATGTTAGATGCACGATAAAAATTATTTTCAAAGTAGTTTGCCCTGTATCGCTACTACAAAGGGGTAGTACGTTATTTGTTGACGTTACGTTCTGATCTCTGATCATCCAGTCCTGCTCAGTGCTTACTGCTTATTGCCATATTGCTTAGCGTTCTGCCTTCCGTAGCAAAGCACGCGTACTTTCCGCTAGTATCATATAAACCGTTACTAGGGATGTAGGGAAATATCCATTCGCAGGAGTATCGCATTATTTTGCTCGCCGATACTGTATCGATTCTCAAAAACGCAATATCGACAAAAAAAATAATAAAATTCAAGATTCCTGGCAGTTGTTTTGAGTTTAAATCCTGACCGCTAGACAGACATTAGTCTTCTTACCTCTGAACATAAACAGTGTACAGGAAATCACTAAAGTAAGGGTACACCACTGATGTTAGCATTAATATCCACCCGTTTCCTACGCCCCATGAGGCTTTGCGCAAACTAGAGCTGGAACTTCTGATACGACAATCATTTGCTGTACACAATTAGCATCATTTTACCGAATCGATCATTTTTATTGTATTTTTTTAATATTTATTATTTAATTAGTATTACCAGTAGTATTAAGCTAGGGTCCCTGGTGGTCTA
Source organism: Silurus aristotelis (assembly GCF_946808225.1). NCBI lineage: Eukaryota > Metazoa > Chordata > Actinopteri > Siluriformes > Siluridae > Silurus > Silurus aristotelis. Next base: position 25,781,788 of record NC_139587.1, on the reverse strand, counting down.
GTGGTTAGGATGCGGCGCTCTCACCGCTGCGGCCCGGGTTTGATCCCCGGTCAGGGAACCAACCCCAGCCACTCTTAGTGCCGGCCCCAAGCCCGGATAAATGGGGAGGGTTGCGTTAGAAAGGGCATCCGGCGTAAAAACATGTGCCAAATCAAACATGCGGAGGATCCACTGTGGCGCCCCCTAACGGGAGAAGCCGAAAGAAAGTTTACCAGTAGTATTAAGCTTGTAGTGCGACGCTGCAAAAGTCGACCGTGTGCGTTTTGTCTAAAACATTGTGTCTGTAGAAGCTCTGCGTGTTCTACCTTTCATTTTCACATCATCTACTACGTATAGTGCATGTTCGATCCTTTAAACTGGAAAAGAACGTGTGGAGTTTGTCTCATTGGAACCAGAAACTATATTTATTAGAGATTTCTATTTCTAATTCAACACATTAGGAGTTGATGTTAGTGCTTAGACATATCATACATTCATTTTTTTTTCTAAAATCTATTCCAAAACCTAAATCAAATCATCTTCTGGTTGCAGGAACAATTCCATACAAATCCTAAAAATGTCTGTTCACTCATTCCTTGGGAACTCGTTACAGGGACAGAGCCTGGGACAACCCGAAAGCAGGAAAGGACACCACCCTCAAACCCCCTGTGGAGGTCCCAGAGTGAGACCCGAATCAAATTTGACATAAGAAAAGACGAACAGGTTTTCCATCAGCTGCCATCTTGGCGTGGCTGTAATTCCCAAAAGTGACTGTAAAGCAAAATTTTTTAGCACGTCACAGCACCTCCCTCAATTCCTATGAGCGCGTCTTATCCAGGAGCTTTCAGATGTTCCCTCGGCTCAGAATAGCAGAGTTTCATATTTCAGTTTCCAGGAGGGTGTGATCGCATTGCCGGCCGCCAGGTTACAGGAGGTTAGGACACCTTTTCTTTTTTTTTTTTTTTTTTTTAAAGCAAACAGAATTAAAGCGAGAAAAACTTCCCTGGTAATTAAAAAGATTACTGTGTAAATTTCATTGAATATTTGGACGTTTAAAAAGGGTCACTTTCTCTCAGGAAATCGTTGTGCTTCACAACATTTATGACCTACTGAGAAATCTGCAAAAATGATGGATGATGAATGGGATCCTGGTTTTACTTCCTGCTTGCTTGCGTTTGCAATTTTCCCGCCCTACAGGAAGTCGAGGCATGTGCGACGCTAAATCACGTGCACCGGCTGCGCAGGTCAAACAGCTGGGCGGTGACGCTGGAAATGCAACTTGTGTTTACTTTGGATTTAGGCTTTTCCGGTATGCCAAGACTGTTTGAATGCGATCCTGATAATTCGGCTCTGGGAACCCTCAGGGTTAAACGTGGATTAGAGTCGTGGTGAACTGTGCAGTCTCAGTCCCGTTCTTCCTTCCAGTACGTGAACTCACTGACACACGGTACATACAGCGAAATGTACATATAATACATAAGCATTGTCCACTCCTGAAATACAAAAACAAAAAGTCTCTGAAAACCCCAGGGAAAAAAAAGAAAGAAAAGAATTCGGTACTGCAGGGTTCCTGATTCGATCTCGAAAAGATGCTTATCCGTGTTTGTAGAAGCCAAAGCGCACACACGTGTGCAAAAAGATCACGTTACACCTCATGACAGCTGGAGACCAGCGCTGAATACACAGGAGAGAAAATACTGAATTATTTAAGCCACCATGGTGTACAGGCTGCTGTTGCAAAAGTTTGTGGACACCTGACCAGGTTGGTTATGTGCTTCTCTTCGAACGTCCCATTCCACATTTATTCTCCATTTGCTCTCATAATAAACTCCTCACTAGATTCAGGAATTTGTTTATGGATATTGGTGCTCATTCACCCAACAAAGGTGTTGGGAAAGTCAGGTTACTCATGTGATTCACATTCATCTCAAAGGTCTCCGATAGGGTTGATGTCTTGGAGAGGAAGATCTCCTGCTGTAATCACTTCTTCATAGAGCTGGTTTTGTGCAACCTGAAACGGGTTGTGGGTCTCCTAGTTCATGTGAAGCAAAATTTTTATATGGCCCAGCATCAAACACAACTGATACAATTGTGTGCCTTTTAAGTTTGTGAGAACAGTTTGGGGAAGAACCAACATGTACAGAATGGGCTACGGAAAAGTAGCCTGACTCCGGCGATAGCATGATGAGATGAACGAGCATGAATATTTTGTGACCCACACACCACTCTACAACAGATGCTCAAAGCGGTCCCCGTCTGCGCACCTTTAGGGACGTCTGAGCGTGTTGGAGGATACTGTTAGCGGCTCTGCAACGGTGATGTGCACAGAAGGACTGAACAGGAAGGCGAAATAAAGCTGCACAAGGGGGCGACACCACATACGCCAGACAGACGGACAGTCAGCAGACAGAGAGCATGGGGACTACGGCCTGTCCTCAAACAGCCTATATTCGGGTGTTTTCTCGTATCATAGCTTGTTAGGATGCTGGGGTCAGAGCCACGATTAAAGTCTTTGCTCAAAGACCCAACAGTGGCAATTGGCAACACTGGGATTGAACTTCCAACATTTTGATCAGTTACCCAGAGCCTTTAGCGTTGAGGCCAGTCTTCGGATCCGCCTTCATCCCGATGCCCTCCATCTGGACGGAGTTTGAAGACACTGAAGATTGATTTGGGTCTGTAATATCGCCGGTCTGCTACAATGGCTCACGACCACAGTGTGCACGAACAGTTCTGCATTTATTGCGCAACTCAACAATGGAACTGCAATGAATGGACATTCGGTGATCAGGATGGGTTCCATTTTGAGTCTGGTTTCATGCTCATGCCATCTCAGGGAGTTTTTTCTTGCCCCTGACTCCACTTTCTCACTCATCAGGGATAACCTATTAAGGGACGGCCTTACAGGCTATATACATTTTTTTTTTACAACCTTATAACCGCTTGATCTCTGATCTTGACCACCATACAATTCCCTCGATATACAAAACCTTTACTATAAATAAATGCATTAAAGAAAGCATCTGAACTTTACTAACAGAAAAACAATCAACACCTCCTGACCAATCAGAATCGTGATGAGAGAACCGTTCTATCAAAGAGCCATTCAGACAGACAAACGACTGAGCTAAAGCAGAAGTTCCTGTGGGAGGCTCAGAGCTTTATTGCGTTCTGCTGATGATTAGCGCTAATTATGACATTTAGCGCAAAGCCAAGTCTGTCCCTCGGTGCGTTATAGCAGAGCTCTCCTCGCGCCTGTCCTGAAACACGGCACTTCGCTGGACTTGACCGCGAGGCCGGTGTGCCGGGGTATTTTTGTCATGCCGGTTGCTGATATGCTGCACGGCCCTTATAAGTCGGAGTGACTCTCCTGGAAACTGCTGCTGCTTGGCATGAAGGAAGGAGGGGGTATGGGAAAGTTCATATGCAAAACCAAGAAATGCGCCTGCCGAGTGTACGTTCAAAGCGAGGTGTCGCTGGAGATGCTGAGTGGAAGCGGCACCTTGGACCAGGGCTGCAACATCGGATTTTAGGCTAAAGGTAATTCTTTTTATCTAAACAAAGGTTCCTGATTATGAGGTTCTTCCCTGAACTGTGCATAATTGTACAGAACGCTCTTCCAGCATAACGTTGCCCTGTGGACCAAGCAAGCTCTCTGAAGACATGGTTGTTGATGTTGTCATGGTCGGTAATAAGATCTTGAGGGTCCTGCACAGAGCTCTGACCTCCTTAACCCTACTAAACTTCGGATTAATTTGGAACTGGAGTGTTCCCAGAAGAGTGGCAATTATTAGAACAGGGAAAGGGGAATAAATGGATCCTGAACTGACTCCTTGCAATGTATCAAGTCCTATACAGGTATGAACTAAAATCTTTAAAATGCTCTCTGACTGGTAGCTTTGTTTCGTACAAGAATACGGTTAGGAACAGACTAAAGAGGGCATACGTAAAGCGTTCGCTCAGACCTCTGCGAATCGCCAAGTTATGCAAAAACTGGACGAAAGACAGTGTGTGTCCTTTTGTTCATTTGCATAGCCAGAAACATTCAACCAAAACCTCTAAAAACGGATGAAAAGACATGGCAGTGCTTTCGATATATAAAACAAGCCAGGACTTGATTGCCAATTAAGAGCTCACCAACAAACAGATCAGTCCTCAATGTGGACATGAGGTGTGAACTCACATTTTAAAAACCACTTACAATGAACAGGGTCATAGGGGAGCCTGGATCCTATACCAGGGAATTGGGCCAATCGTGTACACACCCATATCTCCTATCCATTATACATGAAGACTTTGGGAGGAAACGAACACCTGGAGGAAACCCTCACAGCATGAGGAGAACATGCAAACACAACACCTGCGGGGTAAACGTGCGAGACAAACGTGCTAACCACGAAGCCACCGTCTATAACGCCAATTAACACAAATAAACCCATTTGGCAGAAGCGACAAAAACAAATAAAGCCACAAACAACGCACTCAAGTCTCAATCAGTGAATGTGAAGACTTAATACGCTAAAACATTTCCTGGTTACACAAGTGCAATTTTTACCACCTAGTGCGCAGTTATTGTGAACTAAGAAGTGAATTATTTATATAGCACACTATCCAGTGGCCCCCAGATGAGGACCTGCCCCCCTTTGGAGTCCGTGGCCTCTCAAGGTTTCTTGCCTTATATAGTTTCTTCTCACCACGGTCACTTTCCTAATAGTTATGGATGAATATTTTGTTGCTTTGTGTTGGTAAAATCACAACATAAACGGAGGCAAAGCAGCCTCATGCCATCCCATCCGGTTTGCACTTTGCCATCGTTTGTTTTCCGACAGAACAACGACCCCCAAACACACCTCTGGGTGCAGCACTCATTTAGACGCCCCTGGTCTCCACAGTCACCCGATCGTAATCAAGGTAAGACGGATTGTTATGAGTCCCAGGTGACTACCTTACGTGAAGCGGTCATCAATGGAAAAAGGTGAAGAAATACAAATACATGTTATTCCCCTCCCAATGTTCTTTCATAGTTTCGACTTTACTATTAATATACAATATTGAAAATAATAATAACATTTTAAAAAACAAAACACATTGAATTAGAAGGTGTGTCTAATTTATGACTGGGGGAAAAAACCTTCTCCCCTCTTGTCTGTTCACTCAATTACCAGCTTCTGGATGCCAGATGTTCTATTGGACGACCATTTAAATGTACTGTAAGAGTTAAAATTCAATTTACAGCTATTTTTAATGCATTATATTGTATTTTTGTGTAAAAGGACGAATAAACTGACTTACGAATGTGCTTTCAGAACGGAACTCATTCATTAGTGGAAGACTTTTACTATCTATCAAATTATACACACACAAATTATACACACACACACACACACACACACACACACACACACACGAAGTTCATATCAAGTCAAACCAGCCTAGAAATGGTAAAGAACATAAACATGCTGGAAAACCTTTCAAATAAATAATAATAAATAAATAATTTCCTAACCAAATAATCTCTCAAAAATAATACAATAAAATAAGTTTGATCATAATTGTGAACACATTTAATGCCTCCATATTTTCCATGTGTTGAAATATTCAGGTTACCAGTGCACTTGATACTTCATCCTGACCAGACACCTGATATCTTCACTTTAATCAACTCTTTTATAAATATAAGCCTCTGTTTTAAGAATAAAATCATATAAAAGTAACACTCTGCTCATGCAGAAGTACATGTAACGAGTAACAGTGTAACACTGACCCACAGAAAAGCCTCATGTCAAACACTCACCGGCTTCATAGGACCTCCAGCTTCTTCCCAACGCAGAGTCTATCCTCTGAACTTCACATATAACCCTCAAAACCTTCTCAAAAGTGGGGAAAGTCTTTAAAATTAACTTAACATAAAGAAACCGTGGGTTATTTATGTGCTCTTGTTTCCCCTCCAACTGCTCTGAGCGCTTCTCCAACACAGACTGAGCGCGTCCACGCTTTTTATACCAGGAGGCGGGGCTTTGGAGTAGCATCGTCCAATCAGAAGCGAGGACGAGTTCAAATCGACTTCCGAAAGCTTTCTTTTGTAGTAAACAAAACAAAAAACAGCACTAATAATAAAAATATGTATAATATATAATATATATATATTTTTCATTTTAATATTATATATATTATATTATTTTATTATTATATTATTAACAATTAAAATGAAAAATTATAAAATATATATATATATATATATCTTTTTTAAATAATAAATTCTATAAATTATAACGCTATTAAGAAAAAATTAAGGCAAAACCTCATCCTCCATTGCACCCAAGCACACCCAAGCAAGGGGCTGATATTTGAGTGCATTTGCCACATAGCAGCTGCTAAAGAAGGGCATCAGTTTTCACAGGCATGTCACCTTGTCACCACGAACATGCCACAACATAGAGTAAAAATCCCTCCTAACAATTAACACTAATGCACAAGTGTATTTTCATTCATTAGAATTATATCTTAATTTTTTTTTTTTTACTATAGTCTTTTGTCATATATAAATGTATTAAAGTTATCCAAATGGTATAAAAAAAATGATCTTTGCTTAGAAATTGTATTAGTGTATCTATTATGTAGTATGTGGACCAAAAAAGAAATTGTATGAAGTAGAAATGTGTAAAAAAAATTTTTGGATATGTATGTAATTATATAAATTGTTTTAGATATGAGCCCAATTTCTTTAATTGGGCCTATTGTCAGGTCCTTCATTAACTAAATACCATTTTGTCAAAAAAATTGTAAATTAAAATACAAATAAATTCTGGTTAAAACTCTAAAGATTTGGAATGCAATGACAATCAAACTTGTATGTTACCAAAAAGATATAATAGTATTATATTCATGCCTTCACTTAAATAGAAAAGCTATTTCTATTAAAAAAAAAAAAAATAGGGGTATTTGATAGCCTGTATTCCTACTGCTTGTATAAGTATTTAATTGAATTATTATGACTTGAGTTGAATAAGTGAACTATTTCAGAAACACTAAACAGCATCTGGACTTTGTCTCTGGGTGTTAATGTGGCATGAAATAATAATAAATAAGAATTTATGGAGAACTGCTGCCATCTACAGGACAAAAAGTATATTGGTCATTTATGATTTCATGTGTTCAGTGGAAACCTTTAAATCAATAAATAAGTGTTTACTAGTGGAAAATGTTATGGCATTTATAGCCCGAAAACATTGTACCAAACTGTTTATATTAATTACAGTCCAAATCCATTTTCATGGTTTCTGAGTTTTACCCTCCCACAGCAAACTCCACGCTGTTCCTGTAGATCTTCCACAGCATCTTCATGGGCCTCCAATTGTAAAGAACTCCATCCAGGAGTAGAAAGCAGGACGAATCAGGCAGATTTAGAAAGAAGAAAAAGACAGGATTACTGGTACTGGTTAATTAATTATTAATTAATTATTCTAATTAAAAAAATAAATAAAATCGAAGGCTGGACATTATTATTTTTTCCTACTTTTATAGTATACAGCACAAAGTTTTATTAGCCAGCTAAAGCCAGTGAAACCTCAAAACCATCCTGTAGATTATTTTAAATAAAGATGCCATAAAATAAGTTTTTTTTGGTTCCCTGAAGGCTGAAGAACATTTCGGTAAAAGGTTATTTTATTATAAAAAAGGGAAGCTGGTAGTTTAGTGGTTAAAGGTCTGGGTTCCTGAATGGAAGGTCAGGAGTTCAAACCAGATTATCGCCAAGATCCACTAGTGGGGGAACAAAACCACTTTTTCAAAATCCCTCGAAAAAGTATGTGAAATAATTATGTGAAATATCTCATATGGAATGATGTAGTAAACAAAAATGTCCTCCAACATTGTCCATTTAGAAAACAAATTGTACAAAGTGAGAACTCGATTCTCTCTCTCTCTCTCTCTCTCTCTCTCTCTCTCTCGCTCTCTCTCTTGTTAAACATGCTCCTGAGGTTCCAGTGACCACTGGTCCTGCCCCTCTTCCCTCCACGGTTCTTCCCACTTTGTCCAGGGTTAGGGTTAGGGTTAGGGTTAGGGTGCCTCTGGATGGTGTTCTCTTCGTTTGGAGGCCACTCTGTGCAGCTGGGGACGGTTTCTCATCAACGCCTTTGGTGGTTCCATGAAATTCCAGAGTAAGAACGGGCGCTTTGAGGATGGATTTGGACTGTAGTTAATGTCAACATCTGCTACATTGATTCAGGAATACAGTTTGCTTCTGATCACCATCACTGCACCACAACATCGTTTATCTGCAATAAATGGACATTCGGTGCAACCCAGATGAGGATGAGGTTCCCTCTTGAGTCCGGTTCCTCTTAAGGTTTCTTCCTTATGCCATCTCGGGGAGTTTTTCCTTGCCACAGTCGCCACTGGCTCGCTCATTAGGGACAAACTTACACTTATAAAAAACATCTTATTCATTATTTATCAGCACATTATCAGTGTAAAGCTGATGAAAATGAATTGAATTGAATTATACAGTACACTATAAAATCAGTATACTGAGGTGATATAAGTATTATATATCTCCAGCTCAAACACTGAGGTGATGCTTTGAAGAAAACCAAGAATGCTGCTCTGTCACTTTAATAACAGAGGCATTTAGAAAGCCAAGAAAGTTCTTTCTTTTTTTTTTTTTTTCCACCCCTTTCGTCAGTTTCCCTTTAGTCTGCTCTCTGAGGTCATACTGGAAGAGACTCTCAACTACAGCACACACCACCATGCTGCTCATGACCCTCATGTCTCTCTGGATTAGCCTCGTCAGGGCAGATCAGAGGAGACCCTCAGACCTCAACGAGACCCCGGGGAAACATGAGGCTCTGGGACAATTATCTTTAAATGAAATGTTCAGAGAGGTGGAAAAGCTGATGGAAGACACGCAGCAGAAACTTGAAGAGGCTGTGCATCAGGTAGGACACTTTCAATCTCTCTCCAGCCAGGACAAAGCAAGTTCTCGTTCATTCACAACTCCTGAGGTGGAAGAACCTGAGGTTCTGGAGCTTCAGATTATGAATATATGAGAGGCATAAAAATCTGTCTTGAGAGATTTAGGAGTTAAAATCACATTAAAATGCTTTTTTTAAGAATGGATGAAAATGCTAAGTAAATTTCACATAATCAAACATACTGTACCACAAAAATGTAAATTATTTGTGTATTGGTAACATTTTAAAGGTATTTGAAAATCCTAAGAGATCTACATTGACACCATGAATAAAAAAAAATAAAAAAAATGAAAAACTTGCTGTAGTTTTTCCATACAATAGATCGAAATTTGTTTCGTATTTCAGGCTTCTGGTTACAATTTTCTGGCTACAATTTACAATTGTAAATTAGCTCCGCCCACACCTAGAAAAAAAAAAAGCGTGTGAAGTGACTTTCAGGGAGGAGCAAGTCTTGTCAAAGATCGCTGATGGCGATTAAATGCTTTTCTTTTTTTACTCTATGACGTAATAATTTAGTTTTTTACCGTTTTTTTTTTTTTTTTTTTGTTGCTTTTTAGCATTTCCTCGAATCGTTCTAAATATTTATTATAATAAAAATATTTATTATATCCATGATATTTAGATGGCGAATGAGACATCCAGATCTTTTTATGGACAACGTCTGCCTTTTCGACATTCATCTCCTGATGGGACCAGAGACATGGTGGGTTTCACTCCCTCACACACAGAACTGACAGAAAGAAATCACTAAATATAAATGTTTACAAATGTATACAAATAAAATGTTGATTTGAATGGAACTGAATTGATCAAACTGTCGATAGGGTGAAACTTTCTGTGAGCATTTAATTAACATTTACGAAGGAGTCTCTAATTTTAGGTTACAAACTATGAGTCATTTCGAGTAGTGGAATTTGATGAAACCCCCCCAAACACACACACACACACACACACACACACACACACACACACACACACACACACGTGTCAAAACCCTCAACTATAGATTGGTTTGAGAGATTTGAAAACTTGAAATTTGAAATGATTGAGATGATTTTGATGTTGGTTCTTCTGTAGGACTCTGAAAGTTCGTCAGGAGATACATTTTCTTTCACACCGCTCATTCAGGAGAGCCGTTGGAACGAAGTGGACCATGTGAGCACACACACACACACACACACACACACACACACACACACACACACACACACACACACACAACCTTATATTAACAATAATTTAAATGTTTGTCTTCCAGGCTATAAAACAAGTTTATTTATACAAACAATGTCATTATTAATGACACCCACCCACATAATACACAAAAGTACAAAAGTATTGGGACACCTGCCTTCTCCAGCCATATGTGGATCTTATCCAAATTGGTACCACAAAGTTGGAGGCACCCGATTGTATATGACGTCTTTGGACGTGGTGGATTTTTGGAGTGGAAGATCTCCTGCTATAGGTCTATAAACCCTATTGAACATCTTTGGGATGAACGTGAACAATGATTGCACTTTAGACCTTCTTGTGGCTGAATGAGCTGAAATCTCCATCAAATCTATCTCATTATACATACTCACCCCTCCCTGCCTTATTCTTATATATCAAATTTGTATTTTATCCTTATTTTTTATACTTTACAATATACTTTTTATACTTCTATACTCTATTTTATAGTATTTCTATTAACACGTTGGACTGGCGTAATAATGCATTTCACTACATGCCGTACTCTGTAGGATTGTAGAATCTGTAATAGGATTTGAAATCTAGTGGAACATCTTCCCAGAAGAGTGGAGCTTATTAGACATTTACCGATGGTGCGTATCATCGTCCTTTATTTATTTTCAAATTGTGTCTCGGAGTGCTTCATTTCCATTTCCAGACGGAGTTCGATGAAGTAATCAGCGGATAAAGCAGATGGCACATGTTCGACGCTCTAACCACTTTCCTGTCACGACTTGCACAATAACAAAGTGCTACATGACTCACACGGCCCCTGATTCAACATTTCCCCAGGTTTTGCTGTTTTTTATTAATTTTTTTGCTTGTAAACTCGAGATTTTTTTAACCCTCAGGACAGACTGGAAAATAGTTTTACTGCTGTAACTGTAGACTCCAGACGCTTTAATAGCTTACTAGCCACTGCCTGTATTTACACCCACCCACGTGCACACAAGATGAAGTCAACCTTTCAACAAAACTAATTAGAAATGATATGAATTTAAACCACTCCATGTGTCTCTGTGTTATTAGCAATGACGCTGTCTGGAGCCGGAGAGAGAACGTTAGCAGGAGTTTACCTCTACACCCTGGTCGCTAGTTTGCCATTAGCAGTGGTGGTGTGGTCAATCGCTGGCACTTGAGCTGAACTATACTGTGATTAGGCAGACTGGAAGGAATGTGTGGTGAAGGGATGACGCGTGGCACAAAAAAATCCTGCCACTGGATCTCAGCTTTAGCATAGCGCTAAGTAGCGACCCGTTGTTAAGTGGTTTCGAGGAAATGGCGGCGTTCGGGAAAACAGCTGGCTACTGTATATTCTCTGGGGGTGCTCGATGATAATTGGAAGTGATGGCAATCTGATTGGTTTGATGTGTACGTTTACAATTGTGCTCAGAGTTGAGGAGAAAATCTGATAAAAACTTCTAAAGGACCAGAAGATTCAAACCTGATCTTAAGATCTGGATTCCAGCATGCACAAAGCCATCTCCATGAAGATACAATATAAGTTGGAGTGGAACTGAACCAACTGAAGACCTTTGGAATAAATGTGAACGCTGACTGCACCTCCAGACCTCCTCACCTAAATCACTACCTGACACCCTTATATCTGAATGAACATAAATCTCCACAAAATCTAGTGGAACATCTTCCCAGAAGAGAAAATTGTGACTAAATGTGGAATGGGATGAGATCTTATGGTCAGGTGTCTTCAAATATTTGTCCATCTGGTGTACGTGTGTGTTGCTACGGCTGAATAGCTGTGTTCATGGTAGTGACATGCAGGAAAATTTTTCCAGCTTTCTAAAAGTCTCCCACGCTGGTCTGTGCTCTCCAGCAGAGCTTTGATCTCGAGTGTTTGATGAGGTAACAAGAGCAGAGCAGATCTTTCCTCTGACTGCTTCCTACTTACATGAAACCTCCAGCTAATGAAGCACTGGAATTGAAATGCTCCACAGCACTGCATAAACAAGACACAGGATTCGCTGCATAACATGGAGGCACGTTCCTTAGATTTAAGGATTTAATCTTTCCAGATCTGCCTGAGTCATACTGGATGGAGTTCTCTTCGATTGGAAACCAAAAGATCCAAGGTTCAGCCTAAAGATCCATAGGACACAATGGCTTGGGGCTGCAACTGCCATGTACAGTTTTACACTGGAGTCTTTATCATTAAACATTCGGTGTCACCTTTTTCGTTTGAGTTTGGTTCCTCTCAAGGTTCCTTCTTCATACCATCTCAGGGAGCTTTTCCTTTCCACAGTCACCACTGGACCAAAAGATTAGGAACAAATATATGATGATTTGGGACAATTGTTAAAAGCAGTAAAAAAAATTTGAGACACGAGCTCAAAGATACAAACCCCAAATGGTTTGCTTTACGTTCTTGCTGGAACCGTGAACCACCTAAAACAAAAACTCCAACCAAATGAATGAATTCTTTCAAAGACATCATGATAATCACAGCTTCTAAGTGTTCACAGCTGCGCAGCCTCGTTGGCCATGATGTCGGGGTTTCCCCATAATGCATCGCTTTTAAAAACTGAGCAATTATACGTACAGTGAAAGTACAGATGTTTTCAAAACTATACAAATACAAGCTAAAGTAAAAAAAAAAGCAAAAATCTAAAAGAAAGCAAGTAAGTGTATTTAAACGAATAAGAAAAGTCTTTAAATGTCTTATTGTACTCAAGTTATTTATACCCCTAATATCAGGGGGCTAAAAGGGAAAACTCTGAATTTGTTAAGCTACATTGACAAAAGTATTGGGACACCTGACAATTCTGCAGCTATATTTGGTTCTTCTCCAAAATTGTTACCACAGGCACATGATTGCATTGGATGCGGTGGAATTGAGGTTTCCCTTCACTTGAACTAGGAGACTCAAACCTGTTCCAGCATGACAATGCTCCTGTGCACAAAGCCGGCTCCATCAAGATACGCTTTTACATGGTTTGGCGTGAAGATCTATAGAGCTGCACCCCAGGCCTCCTCACCTACATCAAAACCTTTCCTAAAATGTATTAAAATAATCACGAAAATCCCCTCAAATTCTAGTGGATCATCTTCCCAGAAGAATGAAGCTCATTCAAAGAGCAAATGGGGACCAAATTTATTTATAACCCCAATAAACTCAAATCCATTCAGCTGGCTTATAACAGATATTATGACATGTATATTGGGTGATATAATCTGACAGGAAATGACATCACTGACACATTTATGATATAATTCTATCAGCTTGATGGCACGAGGTTTATATAAAGTGTTGAAGTTGTAAAAATGGATTGTTTTTCCTTCAACAGAAGTAGAGTAGTAGCGCTGTTCCTTTTTTTTTTTTTTTTTTCGGGTGGAGAATTAATCTTTTGGAATTTCCTGGTCTGGGAGTGTATACACAGTCACACACGCACGAGTAAAAACACATACAGACACACACACACACACACACACACACACACACACACTTCAGCATTTTTTTTTTTTTACTGAATGTTTCCTAGGCACTTTAACATGAGATTATCATTATATTTTACTGTATTTAGGAGAATAACCTAGGAAAATAGTGTTATATTTCTCTCTCTCTCTCTCTCTCTCTCTCTCTCTCTCTCTCTCTCTCACACACACACACACACACACACACATCTTCATGGAACCAACAACAACAAAAAAAAAAAAGAGAGCCTATTATTTACTCCTCCTTAATGTCTTTCCCTTCAAGTGCCAAAAATTCTGTCTCTCTGGTCTTATTAACTTTCCCTCTTACAAAGTCAAGGAAACATAATGAAATGCCCTCTAGGATTCTTTTCCATGCAAGGAAACAAAATGAGGTACCCTCTATGGTTCCATTACATGCAAGGAAACACAAAGATGTGCCCTCTGGGGTTCTCCAAGTGCAAAATAAGGTGTCCTCTAGAGTCTAGGATTCCCCAAGTGCAAGGAGAAACAATGAACTGCCCTCTAGGTTTCCTTTACATGCAATAAAACACAATAAACTGCCCTCTAGTGCTTCCCAAGAGCAGGAAAACAAAATTAAGTGTCCTCTAGAGTTCCCTCTAGAGTCTTTTACACCAGTGGTCCCCAACCCCCGGGTCAATTGGTACGGGGCCGCACAGAAAGAATACATACCTTACATTATTTCCGTTTTATTTCTTATCTGATTCTGGTTTTGTTTTGGAAAATGACCGAATTCTCTCCACCACATCTGTCTATGACTCACTCTTGATGCATGTCATGATGCCTCGGTCACATGTCTTACGTCCATCCGCTACCTTCTTAAAGGGGCAACATTAATTGTCCGACATTAATCCAGTCCGTGGTGCAAAAAAAGGTTGTGGACCACTGCTCTAGACTTAGTGCAAGGAAATACAATGAAGTGCCCTCTTGGGTTTAACGACGTGAATTGAAAAATGATATAGTGGAAATGTGATACATTGCACTCTATGGTTCTCCTAACTGTGAAACAGAATAAGGATGCCCCTTTCATGGAGGATATTTAAAAAAGCTTAAATAAGCTTTAAATAAGCTTTATAAGGTTCCTTTCATGTGAGAAAATGGAACAAAGTGCCTCCTAGGTGATTTTTGGTGAAAGAAAATGTGCCTCTGGATTGTCAAATATAGTAGAAAAAGAATCAGGTGCCTGCAGTATTTTATATGCCTATTTTGCCCTCTGCCCCTCAGAAAGCCGCCGCCTTCACCTGCATGAAGACGTACTATATGAGGTAACAATAATAGTGTGTGTGTGTGTGTGTGTGTGTGTGTGTGTGTGCAGGAATGTCTGATTGATGAAGACTGTGAGGAGAACTGTTACTGTCTCTACAACATCAGCAGCTCCAAATGCGTCTTGTGTAAATCCACGAACATGGTGAGGAATTTCTCTTTAAGCTGAGCTCATGGTGATCTCAGAGTGGTGAGTGAAGACATTATCCCACTCAGGTGTTCCTCTGATGATGTCCTTCATCATGTTTGCAGGAGTGTGTGAAGGATGAGGAGTGCTGTGGAAAACAGCTGTGTGTGTGGGGCGTGTGCACACAGAACAAAACCCGAGGAGATTCAGGGACCATCTGTCAGTACCAGAGCGACTGCAGTCACCTGCATTGCTGCGCCGTACACAAAGGTACCACAGGGGTCCTCGTTCAGGGTTTCCACACAGGGGTCCCCGTTCAGGGTTTCCACACAGGGTCCTCCTTTAGGGTTTCCACACAGGGTTCTCGTTCAGAGTTTCCACACAGGGTCCTCGTTCAGGGTTTCCACACAGGGGTCCTCGTTCAGGGTTTCCACACAGGGGTCCTCGTTCAGGGTTTCCACACAGAGGTCTCACACAGGGTCCTCCTTCAGGGTTTCCACACAGGGGTCCTCGTTCAGGGTTTCCACACAGAGGTCTCACACAGGGTCCTCCTTCAGGGTTTCCACACAGGGGTCCTCGTTCAGGGTTTCCACACAGAGGTCTCACACAGGGTCCTCCTTCAGGGTTTCCACACAGGGTCTTCATTCAGGGTTTCCACACAGAGGTCTCACATGGGGTCCTCCTTCAGGGTTTCCACACAGGGTCCTCCTACATTGTTTCCACACAGGGTCCTCCTTCAGGGTTTCCACATAGGAATCTCATGCAGGGTTTCCAGACTTTGGTCTCATCCAGGGTTCCCACACAGGGGTCTCCCACAGGGTTTCCATGCAGAATTTCCACATAGAAGACAAGGACTGATGGAAAAGGAAAAAGTGAAGGAAAAGAAAGGATGTAAGAGAGGAAGCAAGGATGTGAGAAAGGATAAAATAAGGAGGAAGAGAAATAAGGGGAAAAAAGAAGGGGTGAAGGAAAAAAAGGAAAGAAGGTAGAGAAAAAAGAGAAGGAATAGAAAGGATGTACGGGAGGAAACAAAGACAAAAGATTGAACGGAAGGAAAGTAGGGAAGGAATGAAGGACAGTTTGAAACATAGAAAAACTAAAAAAAAGAATAGGATAAAGACTGAAAGAAAAATCAAGTGAAAATAAAACGAGAAAACAAATGTATAGACAGAAACTTTGATGATTTTTCATAGTTTGAACATATTCTTAATAAATCACTCCTCTGTGTGTGCGCGTGTGCGTGTGCAGCGTTGCTGTATCCGGTGTGCAGACCACGGCCTGTAGAGGGTCAGATCTGCCACGAGCAGCCAAACGAGCTGCTGGAGCTGCTAATGTGGGATGACGAGGCTCCTCATGAACACTGCCCATGTGCTGCAGGCCTGAAGTGTCAGCAACTGGGGTAAGTGTACACACACACACACACACACACACACACACACACACACACACACACACAGTATATAGACGTGTACTATTGGAAGTCTTGCAGCACCATCTGGTGGTGTACAGCTCCATTGCACCACCTGGTGTATTTTAGGAAATACAAAGTAAAAGCATTAAAACTCTTTTATTTTGTATTTTTTATATGCTCATAAAACGTACTTTTTTCAGGATAGCCTTTATATGATTAATTTTTATGATGTAGTCTGTGATGTTTATTAATTTTTTTTATTACTTTTATTTATTATAATATTGAACTTTTTATTTAATTTTTTCTCTATGCTTGGAAAGCGCTTTGAGATGTAACTTTTAAAGGCGCTATATAAAATAAAGAATTGTATTTATATATATATATATATATATATATATATATATAGTCAATTTCTAACCATTTAAAAAAATAAAAAATAAATTATAATTATTAAATATTATTATAATATACACACAGTGTTACTAACTCCATTAGAAATCTATGGCCTCTATAAAATTGGAAAAAAAGAGAATATATATATATATATAAATATTTTTTTTAACAAAAATTCAATATATTGTACATCTATCGAGATCGTATTTTTGTTTTCCAGCCAAGAGTCCCTGTGCCTGATGAAAAAGAGCTCATCCAGAGCCACGAGCCCAAGAGACTCACATTAACCCCAATTAAGGGGAAAGACAGCGACCGGCCCACCAATCCAATCAGTTTGTCCTGCAATATTACACATTTATAACGTTTATAACGTGCGTATAAATGCATTTGAATTACATTCAGTCACCTGCAATACGCAAGTATTATACAATTTAATTTATTTACTCAAAGAAACCAGAATAACCAATAAACGTGTCATGACATGACCCTGAAAAGTTGCTGTACACCCCCATTCTTTACAAATAATCATAATAAATAATAAATCATAATTAAATGCTACACTCTACAGACACCTGACTATAAGATGAGTATGTACTCCTTTACTAGATTTTGTGGAGATTTGTTTTCATTCAGATACCAGGGTGTTAGTAAAGTCAGGTACTGATGGAAGTGAGGTGAGGAGGCCTCCATCTCATTCTACCAAAGATCCAGACAACCTATAGGATTGTGTGCCTTGAAAATTTAAGGTATCAGTTTGAGGATGAAGCAGATACGGCTGGAAAAGTCAGGTGTCCCAATACTTTAGGTCATACAGTGTAGATTTATATCTCTAATTGCTTCCTTGTGTTTTTTTTTACTATATATACAGTAATCAGGCGTAACATTATGACCACCTGCTGATTATTGTGTTGGTCCCCTTTTTTCTGCCAAAACACTTCTAACCATTCGAGCATCAATATTATGACGTTCTTCCCCAGTTTGAGCTACAGGAGATCGTCTGTTGGATCGGACCACACGGACCAGCTTTCGCTCCCTACGTACATCAATGAGCCTCAACACCCACGAAACTGTCACCGGGTTCACCACTGTTCCTTCCTTGGAGCACTTTTGATAGACACTGCAGACCAGGAACATGCAGATGCTCTGACCCAGACGTCTAGACGTCTCCATGCTGAGATATATCGGGATATATCAGTGTTATTCACTTCACCTGTTCTGTCCATTCATGTCCACCTGGTCATAAAATTATGCCTGATCGCTGTATATCTGCAGAACTGTGAAGGAGAAGAAAAAAAATAAAATAACACCATACAATAGATCACTGTTTTTATAAGAACAATCGGTAATAAATTCTGGAATCTGACTGGTGAGCAGATTCGGGTCTTGGGTGTTAGATCATTTTTTTTTTTTGTGTGGACATCCTATAGAGGTTATTATAACAGCAAATTGGGACTAAATGTGGTATGTTTAAAAAAACAATCCCATACTAATCTCAGGGTCGGGTGTCCACAAACTTTTGTCCATAATTATTTATGTATTGTTTACACCATTATACACAGATCCTGTTGGTTTTGATGTTTTTATTCAAATATTTGTTAGTTCTTCACTTTTCTGTTACATTGTTTAAACCCTAAATCCACTAGAGGTCAGTGTTATCTAACCCGATACACACATACGACATTTGGCATGTACACAAGGCTCGGATTGAATCCCGCTGAAGCATGTGAAGCACATGACCGATCAACTCGCCGGTATCTATTCCAGTCACGGCGCTTTCGGTATCTCACGCTGTACTGTTTCCAAAATCAGAGCTCTATTAAAAGCATTTTTTTTTTCTTTCCAAGAACCGGATTTAACACACGACAGGCCCAATTCACGTCTTTAATTTATTCCATTTTTATTTTACAAATACAAGGCACCCATTGTATTCTCCCCCATCGACATCAACTGTGGCATTTATTAATTCTCAGAGGAAACAGATAAAAAAAAAAAAAAATCGCCTGATTAAGATTATCAGGAGGAGGAGGATAGATTATTTCTTTTTTTTGACGTGAGGTTCAGGGGGAAAAGCGTACGGCACGGAGGTAAGGCAGAACAGGGCGATGAGAGTGTGTTGGCTTGGTCGAGGCCTCGGGATCAGATGTGCTTCAGCAGCAGGAGGGCGAGAGCTGTGAGAAGATCGCAGCTGTGAGACGGCCTTTGAAACGAGGACGCGACCCGAGCGAGGGGAAAAGAGCGATGGTGGATTATCCTACAGGAATTTCACTCGACATGGATTTGTTTGGATCCGGAAAAAAAATAAATTCTGCATTCGTTATAAAGTTTACATTCGTCACAACGTTATATTTCTTCATCCTAATCTACATTTATGGCATGTGGCAGACGCCCTTATCCACTTGTCTCATTCATACAACTGAGCAGCAATGGGGTTAAGGGCCATGTTCAGGGGCCCAGAAGATGCTTTACCTAATGCATCAGCCAAAGACACATTTTTGTGAAGAACAAATAAAATGTCCTTAACATCCTATAATGTCCTTATCTTCCTATAATGTCTCAATTGTTTTTTCCTTATAGATATATGCTGTATGAGCAAAAGTATTGGGACACCACTGGGGTCAGCCGTGTTACTTTGCTTCCGATCAGTAAACCAAAAACCTTAACCACTGAGCTTCCACCTTTTCCTAATACCCACATGGTCATCCTAGTGTGATACTATAATTACTGGTAATTCCTGTACAGCAGACACGGCACATGATCAGGGTGTTAGTAATGTCAAGATGTAGGTGAGGTGAGACGACCTGAAGTTCAATAGGTTTTAAACTCTACAGCAGGAGATCTTCAACTCCAATCCATGTAAAGCATATCTTCATTGAGCTAACTTTGTGCAACAGGTTTTGGTCTCTTAGTTGAAAATTTCATTCGACTGCATCCAAAGACAAGTTTGTAGTAACAGATTGCGAGAGGAACATCGATGGCTGGAAAAGTCGTGTCCCAATACTTTTGTCCTTATAAAGTGGCAATAAATGGTTCAAATCGATGATGTGATGCAAGTCTGGAGAACGTGTGGTCAAACGGGAGGCGGCTCGTGGTGAACCACCTCGAGGTCATCATCGGGTTTCTCCATAATGTTCATTTTACATCAAGCACTTTCCATCTCTCGCTCTCGTCCTCACAGTTGGAGGTCAGGTTTCCTAATTATTATATAAAATGCTCAGGTCGAAAAACCCGCATTTTTTATTTCCTCTGGCTGTGAATGAATGTTTGTTAGTAGCTGCGTATCGCTCAATAAAAAAAAAAAAAAAACGCTTTTAAAAGTAACGGCACCCTACGAATCTACGCTCCAGGTGTAATTCCTTTTGAGCTCGGGCCTGACTGTCGCAGTGTTTCCCCAGCTGCTGTTATGAAAAAGCAAACATTCTACGAACGGCAGGAATATCGACGGGAGCTTTACTTTCGCGCGACGGAAAGCACCGGAGCTCAAACTTTGGCCAGACTTCGTTACGGCAATCTTCAGGCCGGCTTCTGCCCGGGCCCAGTAAGGTGAAACGTGCGTGAGCGGAGCAAACTGTGCGTTGAGAGTTCCTGAAGTCTGTTTACGTCATAAGTAAATCGGCCCTGACTCTAGAAATGCTCGGTATTCGAATCGAAGCGATACACGAACACTTAAAAAATAAATAAATTGATTTGCGTCCATAAAATTGAGCAGTTGGGCGATTTGGATCGTGAACATTCTGGAAAGAAAAAAAAAAAAAAAAGGTTCCGTAAATCACACAGAAAAATTTCACGTGATTATATGCTGGACAAAAATATAGTTGTATATAAGATGTAATGATTAGTAATTCCAGGTATCTACATAAGTTGTGTGTGTGTATATATATATATACACACACACACACACATATATATACACACACATATATATATACATATATATATATATATATATATATATATACATATATACATATATATATATATGTATATATATATGTATATATGTATGTGTGTGTGTGTGTGTGTGTGTGTGTGTGTGTGTGTGTGTGTGTGTGTGTGTGTGTGTGTGGGTGTGTGTGTGGGTGTGGTCTGTGGTCAGGTAGAGCTTCCTGTATCATCATCATCATCATGGAAATGTATTATGGGTCAATGCAAAATGTGTGTGTGTGTGTGTGTGTGTGTGTGTGTGTGTGTGTGTGTGTGTGTGTGTGCGTGTGTGCACGCGCGAGTCTGTGTGAAAGAGCAACGAGAGTTACCTACATCACCATCACATCCTTTTCAAATAGTTATAAATAACTTAATGATTTAAAAAAAAAAAAGAAGTTATTTAACCAGGTGAGGTAATCAGACTTAAAGAGCGTATCATAAAACAGGAAATATGCACCGAGCAGTGAACTAGCCATCGCGTCCCTATATTCCCGCCTTGGGCTTGATTCTTTGCTGGGGTAATCTCTGACGGAGAATCGTTTACAGCGCACGGCCTGGTCTCGAACCCTGTCGCGCCCTGTTTTCTACGAAGCAAGTCATTAGTATCTGACCCTAACCGGGGCGCTCTGGAGTGTATGCATAGCTATTGTAGAAAATAGAGAGAAGACGAAAGAAGGAGAGAAGGGAGCACGGGACAGAGGGAGAGGATGAGAAAGAGAAGGAGGTTCAGTATCTCATGGTGCTGGATGCCCTGAAGTAGGACAGGAACTTGAAGCACAGGTTGACCACGAAGTACCAGATGTTGCGCGCCATCTGCGAGCGTGCGATGAACACGCGCCAGATCAAGACCACCAGGACCGTGTTAAAGACGTAGCGGATGTTTCGCAACCTGGAGGGAAAAAAACAAAACAAAAAAAAAAAATGATGATTTTACAGAAATGCTGATTAAGAAAAAAATTGTTTATTGATTATTATTCTTATCGGTAGTTTACAGTTACGAAGTAAATGAACTTCGTTACTGTAATTAAGTAGCTTTTTTCGCGGATCTGTACTTGTACTGTATGGTCATAGAAATCCACCAATCAGGTTTGAGCGTGCGCATCCGTTTTGAAACCGTTCTACCGCATCCGAAGCTGTCCAATACAATCGTGTGCCTCCAAACTTTGTGGTAACAAAAAGAAGTGCATATGGTCTGGAAAATTCAGGTGTGCCAATACTTTTGTCTATAGAGTGTATACTGACAAGAGACAGAACACTGTGTACTGTACAAGACAAGTTCCTATTAATCAGCAACTTCTGAATCGAACTGTGCCAAGACTTTATGGATTACGCATTACTTTAAAAGCTACAGCAGGCTATTAGAAACAGCTCGGGTTACTTTAGCTGTAAGTAGAAGCCGCTGAGGGAACACTTACTTTACATGATGGAGCAGTCACATATTTCATGCTTATTTATTTGATAGGCTTCGTAATTAATTGGAGCTGTTGTTTTGAAGCGGAACATCCGCAGTCGATGCTTTTGAAGCAATAGGAGTCGGGATGTAATCCGCGTTTCTGTTTAGACGCCCGGAAACAACACGTTTTTTTTTTTGTTTGTTTTTTTTTGTAGCAGGGAAATGAAATCGATCGGAATGGAAAGAGCTGGAAAGAGGAGAAAGATGCTGACTGACTATTACGATCGGCAAAAAGTATTGAGGGAAGAAAAAAAACGTAAAACATTTATAAAATTACCTAAAAAATATTAAAAAATGCAAAATAATTAAAAGAGAATAAATAAATAAAAATAACATTACAATCTTTAGTCTCATATTTGTATTATTTCAAATATATAAATGAATGTCAAAAAGCTTAAATAAGAAAAAGAAAAAACATTTAATAAAATAAAATAAAAAATAGGGAAAAATGCATTGAGGCCACCACGTAAATTATTATTATTATTTTTTAGATTAGCATAAATAAAAATGCATAAATATATTATACATATATTAAATTATTATATATATATATATATATATATGTAATATAAAAAGAGAGAAGGGGAATGAAAGTCAGTAGGAGTAAGACAGAGTACATGTGTGTGAATGAGAGGGAGGGCAGTAGAGTGGTGCGGTTGCAGGGAGAAGAGGTGGAGAAGGTGGAGGAGTGTATTGGAGTGCAAAGTATAAATAAAACAATATATATATATAAAATTGTTGAGCAATGGACGTGTATTATATTAGAGGCAACGTGAGATTAGGTGTCGAGGTCATTTTTTAGGGTTAATTCGATATTTTATGAATCTTCCTGCACAAATCGATGGCGTGAAGCGTGGCGTTTCTGTAGAAGCTGATGGAGCTGATTCGAGGTGTAGAATTTAGATTGCAAATGAACCTACAGGCTGAAAAATTCCAAGTTTGAATCATGAGGATTCAAACTGGTTATGAAAATGGGCTGTGCTCTTTAAATGGGAGGGGCATAATCTGTCTGTTTAGCCAATCAAATTCCGGCTATCTGTGGGCTCAAATATGCAGAAGAGGGCAGATGCCTGAGGGAGTCCGTAAAGCAGCACGAGGAGAAGTGAATAACTGGCTTAATGTGTTTAATAGGATGCATGTGCCAGACTTCACCCTCGCTTGCCCGTGTCTGTCATATGATCAGGAAAGCTCTGACTGGTGAGTGGACTCTGTCTGATCCTCATTTGAATAGTTACTGATGCAGTGATGAAGCACTGGTGCGTTCTAAGTGGACTTGCTGTGACTCATGCTCACTTGTTGAGGTGTTTGCGTGCAGCAGGGAGGCCTGATAACTCCTCGTTCAGCACATACTGCTTCGTTCCCATGCAGTAATTCTCCATATATTCAGCCCAGTGCAACTGTCTGACGTCAAAGTTGAACACCTGTGCAGGAAATAAAAAAAATAAAAAAATAGGTCGAACCAAATTTCGTGAGTCAGTAAGGGTACAAATTAAATACGCAAAAAAACCCTGGTCCCCAGCAGGTCTTAGATTTACCTTAAATACTAAATAATCTCAGATTAACGACGCCGCGTGACACCTCGGATCTGCGGGTATTTCTGACCTGCTTAGGACCGGAAGGATCTTTATGGTCTCCTGATACTTAAAAATTCAAAAGTTGGCGTTTTCCATGTTTCCATAATCTCGTTTTTTTTTTATTACATCTATAAATAGCAGAAGTGTCTGGTCTAAAGTGATGTTACTACAGTAATCCCCGCTTTACCGCGGTTCGTATCTGGCGCCCCCGGTTTATCGTGGAGAGCACGACAGACCAAAAAACTTAGAGAATTGTTTTTATGGAGTAAAAATAATGAAATGTATTAATTAATATATAATTATTATTTATAAAATGAAGTAAAATGTTTTTACGGTACAGTACTGTAAACATAAATGGGCGGTTTTGAACGTAACCACTGCGATAAACGGGAGAAATTACTGTATTAATAAAAAAACGGTTAACAATTTCCAATAGCTGATTACTTTCCAAAAACAGGATGTCCCATAGTGTGTTATTCCATATATCCCATAGCAATAAGGCAAAAAATTTTTTTGAAAGAACATAATTCTTCTGAAGTTATAAAACAACTGCACAAGCAGTTGGTTTCTTTTATCACTTAAGCTACAGCAGCTGTAAACAGTCATTCTATGACCAGCCGCTTTTAATTCGTTTAAAGTCAGTAAGCCATAAAAACGCAGCTCAATATTTTACAACTAGAGTTACAGCTCTACCTCTGTCTTTTATAAAGCCGTCTGACCAATCAGATTTGAGTATTCAACATTCGAAAATAAATATTTAAATACATACAAAACAGCAGTCTATACACAGTGTAACATTGTGCAACACCCAACACAATATGGCATTTGATGTCCGTGTGTGTGTGTGTGTGTGTGTGTGTGTGTGTGTGTGTGTGTGTGTGTGTGTGTGTGGAATGTCTGTGGTGAATAAGACCTGAATGGAGGCTTTGTACACACAGAGCTGAAGCAACATGCTTCAAATTCCATAAGAGAATGAGTGTGTGTGTGTGTGTGTGTGTGTGTGTGTGTGTGTGTGTGTGTGCACGTGTGTGTGTGTGTGTGTGTGTGTGTGTGTGTGTGTGTGTGCACGTGTGTGTGTGTGTGTGTGTGTGTGTGTGTGTGTGTGTGTGTGCGTGCGTGCACCTTCTTATCCTCAGCTCCAAGCTGGTTCATGAGCATGGTGACGTTGTCCGTGTTCCACTCCCATGAGTGGCTGGTGAAATACTCCAGCACCATCATGGCCTTGTGAAGGCGTGTGATCGTCTTCATCATCCTGCATCACCAGGGAAACAGCTTTAGAAGACAAAGACAATGATTCCTGCACCAAGAGCGAACCCCAGGTAGCTATGCGGATTATAAAATGGCCTGGTTAATGACATGCTGCACCGGGGGCCTTGTGGTAAAAGTGCTGTGTTTCGGCATTATGGCGATACGCTGAACATTCTCCAGCAGCTGATTCGATGAAACAACAGTTCGGTTCAGTTTTCAGAGCGTCATATTGATTGAGGCGATGATGGAACAGATCAGTCTCACGGACTGGGTGCGATTGAGTGGTCTTGGAAAGAACCTGGGTTTGGAAGTTTTCATATTTATCTAAAACGAACGAAAATATCCTGATCATATTTCATGGTCCGTATTCCTTCTAAACGTTCCATTATTTTAGAAAGAGATTATGAAAGTCATCTTCCCGTTTTTCTTTGTGGATGCACGGAAAAGAAAATCGAAGGGAAGCAGAAGTGGGGAAAAAAAAAGCTTATACTGTCTATAGAGGTATATGCACCTAATACATTTCTTTTATTTGGCATGATCTAATTAGCAGGGATTTTGATCGGACCAATTATCGACAATATTTGTTGAAAATTGTTTTTAATGACAACACGAACATATGCATATGGGCCGTCAACAAACCAGAATCCACGATGACATAAAGCCTATTTACACCAAATCTGCACTTTCACTTGCATCTTAAAGAGTTCTCCTCCCATAGTAAACAAGTAGAAAGAAATACATCAAGCCACATTCAGCGTTAGGACAGCGATACTACAAGACCAAATTCAGAATATGACGAAAAGATGAAAACGGCATGCAACAATCTCTACAGAGTGCATAAGCTCCGCCCACTTCTGCTCTCAAGCTGCTGGCCTGGAGTCACTGTCCTGAAACTGATGTGACCTATTGCTTCTTTCATTTCACAATCAGACATAAAAAAATTAAATAAAAATCCAATTAAAAAATTCTACAAAAAAAACCCCATTAAGCATTTTTTTAATTCTTTTTTTTTTTCTCTTTGATTTTCTTTACCATGAATCCAAAAGGGAAAATGACTTTTTTTGTTTTTTTTATAGTTTGGTTCTGGAGTATTAGAAGATGCATTCCTAAAATGAATATCGAATGACCCGAAGGTACAGTCTTTCATGGTGAAAGACATTCGATTTTTTTTCATTTATTCCATTTGTTGCTGAACCATTCATGTTGGGGAAATTAGGAAAAAATCCTCCAAATGGCTAAATTCTGACATTGCCAACATTTCTTTCTTTCGGCTTCTCCCATTAGGGGTCGCCACAGCGGATCATCCGTATTCGTGATCCGCATGTTTGATTTGGCACATTTTTACACTGAATGCCCTGACCGACACTAAGAGTGCACTGGCTTGTGCAACCCTAAATTTCCAGGTACTACAGGTTACTGAACTCGAGTTCTCGCATCGCATAGACTTGTTTCTTTTCTAAAAGTGATATATGGACATTATTTGGACACCATACAGACGTTAGCGTTTGGCTCCTCGCCCAATATGGCAGATCATTTTTGGGGGTCGTAGTATTTTATTGTCATTACTACAGATTTGCTTTTTTTTTTTTTTTTTTTTTTTTTTTTTTTTAATAGAAACCCCGACTCACGCTTTTTGGCCAATCAGAATTAAGAACTTGACAGCATTTTTGCCAAAAGTATTGGGACGCCTGACCTTTGTGCCCTTTCTTGTCATATGTGGTTCTTTTCCAAACTGTTACCACAAAGCAGGATGCACTCAATTTCAGAGGACATCTTTGTATATGGGAACATTAAATTTTGCGTTCACTTGGAGACCCAAAACCTGTTCCAGCCTGGGAAGGCACAAAGTGAGCTCCTCAAAGATCTGGTTTACAAGGTTTGGAAAGGAAGATCTTGAGTGGCCTGCTATAGAGCGCTGATCTCATCTTTACTGAACACCTTTGGGATGAATGTGAACGCTGACTGCACCCCAGGTCTCCACACCTACATCAGTTCCTGATTTTACTAACACCCCTGGGGCTGATGAACACATATATCCACAAGCACTATCCAAATTCTAGTGGCACATCTTCCCAGAAGAGTGGAGGAAACTAGAGCAAATTTGGACTAGATGTTGGATGTGATGCTCAGAAAGCACATACCGTACTCATGACCGTACTCATGACTCATATTTTATCAAAATAGTGTATGTGCAGTGTTTTGTTAAAAATAATTAAAAGGTTTAGGTAGAGATCATCTAAAGCCATTAAATGTGCAAGAAAAGATTGCACGTTTTACAAATGAACACACAAATCACTTGATGGGACAATATTGTTATAGATAAAGTAACTTCTGCACCCAGGTTCCCTCTAAGATGTAATAAAGGCGAATGACGCATGCATGAAGAACATGGTTCAGTGAAACAAAAAGATGTTACTTCGCCATACGGCACAAGGAAAAAGAACAAATCAGATGCTTTCAGACCAGAGACCATGACCGCTGATTATACAGGATTAACACTCACGTTTTTTTTTTCCAGCTACCAAAACAGATGCCATGCCAATAGAGAAATATATGATCTCACTTACAAGAACTGGACAAAAGTATCAGGACACCTGGACCTGGTCAGGGACTTTTCCAATGTGTGGTTCTTCACTAAACTGTTACCACCAAGTAGTAGGTACATAATTGAAGAGAATGTCGTTGGGTTAGGTGGCATTAAATTATCCCTTTATTTGAACTAGGAGACCAAAATTTGTTCCAGCATGACAATGCCCTTGTAGAAGATATGTTTTACATGGGTTGGAGTGGAAACCCAGGGTTCCTCACCTCACCTACATCAGCACCTGCCTTTACTAAAACCCTTGTGGCTAAATGAATAGAATAGAAGAATCTATGAACATCTTCCCAGCAGAGTGGAGCTCAATATAGCAGCAAATGAGTACTAATTGTAGAATGAGAGGTTCAAAAAGCACATACCGATCTAATGACCAGGTGTCCACAAACTTTTGTCCATATAGTGTATGTTCTTGGAAAGCCAAATGAGAGATCTTTTGGTCCTCATCATTGAGGTGGCTCTGATGGATGCTACTGTTTTGGCAATAATGGCTCTCTGATATACAGGCAGAATTGCTTGATATCTGGTACACGTTTCCAACGTCGGTAAACTCAAAAAGTAAAAAAATTAAAATAAAAAAGGAGCAAAACATCATTCCCAGGTCAATCATCAAGACTTCATGGTGTGACTCACCAAATAAATAATCAAATAAGCAACTTGATCCATGTGCTTCCAAATTCAAAACAATCGCAGAGTAGCATAAAGTCAAGCAAGATGTTATAATTCGATGTTCTACTCGTGTGATGCTGGAGCCTAAGCGGAAACTCAAAATCAGGTTGGACCTGAGAAACCATTGAGGTAAGGAACTAATTGTTTTGGTATGAAAACTGAATATAGGTTTAAGTTTAAGACAGTCACCAGGACACGATCACAATGTCAGATTTACGGTGGAACTTAAAGTAAAAGTAAAGTAGAGATACACAGCTAAATACGACTCCAGTAACATTAAACGTGTCTCTTTAAACTTTCACTGGAGTAAAAGTACAAAAAGTATTTGGCTTCAAATGTACTTAAGTATCCAAATTACTATGATTTATTATAACTATAATGTTCCTATTATCATTTTTATCACAAGACTCTTTTCTTAATCACCTCAGTGTATGTGAAAAGACTCAAATGTGACTCTCAGCACACTGATCTATTAATAGAATGATATTAATGACTCAAACACTGATTGATCATCATGAGCCCAAAAACCTCCTTTGAACTACTTACTACAAAAAAGTGTGTTGTGGCAGGTTTGAGTTTCTTCATCATTAAATGTTCTGCTTGCCGTTGAACTGATGCTGAACTGTATGTTGGTGATAAGTAGATACACCAAGTGTACCATGTGTTTGACCAGTTAAGTTTTTATCCCCATAATTAAAAAGGAACGACGGATTTGCCGGAATGCAAAAAATTGGATTATGTAGTGAAGTTACGGTAAAAATCTCGCCAAATAGAAATACTTGAGTAAAGTACAGATTTTGGTCTAGGACACTCTTATGTATGTCATCTACGTTTTAATCGTTGTCTGAACAAATGTTGGTTCAGTCTGCTTTTCAAAGCTAAATCAAACAAATAACTAAACACTGAATTTGACACTCCTTCCTCTGTAACCCAGGAGGTGGAATGGCTTTTTTCATTAAACCTCAGCTTGTAAACTCAGCTGTAGTTAAATTAGACCCTTATGTATTAGTAATAGCATAAAGCTGCTTTACAACAAAGCACTTTTGTAAGCTGCTGTTGGGGGGAGGGGGGAGTGTCTGACAAATACCTACTGCAAATGTTCCACCAAAAAAAAAAAAAAAAGAAAAGCAACCTAACACTGGATTGGAAGAATTTTGAAACTGGCAACCCCAGTGGAATACCTCTTCACACTTGGAAGTCTAATTTGGAAGTACATGACATTGTGCCAACATGAAGAGTGAATGAATGACCATTTATATATTCTGACAATCGAAAATGAAAAAGTTTTTATTTGTTTTCAATTGAAGATTGGATCGCTAAGGATAGCTGGCTAGCTTCTTTCTAGCTCATTAACTTTGTTGCTCAAACAATGCACACAAAAACAAGCTTTTATGAAGTTGTTCAACTGCGAGTTAAGTCGAATGAAACCTGACGGTATTTGCTGAATGGGTTAACCCTAAACCGCCGATGACTCCAGCACCACGATGTATAGTTTTGAGTAAAACATCATTAAAATAACACCACTTACCTTGACCTTAACACTACTAATTTAGGATGAACGAGATTCAACCAAAAACCTTAAATATCAAATATTTACCATTAACTTCCCTTGGATTGCTTGAAACCGAGCAGACAGAAAACCAGGACGCCGGCGAAACCATGCCTCGCACAACATGCAAGAAGCCTTTGGGAGGGGGAAAAAAAAATAGAGGTGGTCCGAGGGGCGTGGCTTTGTGGACCTTACCTAGGCTTCTGCCCTGTGAGCCACAGATAAGCGTCGTAGAGCAGCGCGGGAATGGTGTGGCTCACCGTCGTCCAGTACTGATTGGTAAACGGGTTGGAACGCAGGTTAACATTGGGCCGCCTGAACGCTTGCTCTAAAGGGTTCGTCTTGAACGTCATGTTTATACAGTATTCTGCAGGGAGGCATACACACGCATAGAGACACAGAAACAGGACAAACGGTTTAGACCGGACCGAGAACGGCAGAACGGGACAGAGAGAGAATGAGAGACAAGAGAGAAGTGACAAGTGTGTGAGAGAGAAAGAGAGAGAGAGAGAGAGAGAGAGAGAGAGAGAAAGAGAGAGAGATTGCAGAATCCAGCAGGTACTGTCTGGCTTATGCATTCTCCCCAGGTCTGCAGTAAGCAACGACAAGACATGTGTGGTTAGACTGAGCACGAGGGGAGGCGGGGATCGAGACAGATAGACGGCCGGCCGGACGGGCGAAGCGGTTTACCTGGGCTCCCGTCCCGTTATCCTGAGGAAGAGATCATAGAGAAATGCTGGCGCCTTGTGGCTCACAGCAATCCAGTACTGATTGATTAGATGATTGGATGTGAGATTTACATTGGGCCGTCTGATAGCTTGCTCGAGGGGGTTCCTCTTGAAAGTGGATATAACATGGTATTCTAAGAGACAAAAGTGAGGATTCAAGTGGGTAAACTTTACACAGCAGTAATGACGATTTAGTATCTTAAAAAGATAAAACAACGGCCAGTTCTTCGGAGACCGACCGATTTATCAGTTCAACCAAAAGTGCTCAGTGCTCGCCGACAGAACTGATCTCATGCACTAAAAGCGAGCTTGCTTTAATACCGCATTCTTACAAACACACTGTAAATACACAGATCAGGCATAGCATTATGACCACCTGCTAAATATTGTGTTGGTCCCCCTTTTTTGCTGCCAAAACAGTCCTCGACAGCAGGAACTTCTTCAGCAGTTTGAGCTACTGAAGCTCGTCTGTTGGATCGGATCACACGGACCTGCCTTTCCACGACCCTGTCGCTGGATCACCGCTGTTCCTTCCTTGGAGCACTCTAGATAGAAACTGACCTCTGCAGACTGGGAACATCCCACAAGAGCTGCAGTTTTGGAGATGCTCTGCCCCAGTCGTCTAGACGTCACAATTAGTCAAAATCGTTCAAATCCTTACGCTCGCCCAGTTTTCCTGCTTCTAGCATCAACTTTGAGGACAAAATGTTGCTGAATAACAAATATATCCGTCCACTAACAAGCGCCATGATGAGGTAATCAATAATTTTCTCACAGGTCACAATGTGATGCCTGGTAGGTGTATTTAAATCGGTCAGGCCGTAGATTGTAGTACTGTTTTAAACAATGTAAAAAAGACGGACGTGAGGCAGAATAAAGCTAATTACGTGTTAACTCACGGACTTTGGACTCAAGAAACCCGTAGTGGGAAAATGTTAAACGATTACAGAGTTCTTCACATCTAAGGAATTTCGTTCAATTCCGATTTGCTTATTAAATGTTAAAATCAGACTCAAGTAAATTCACACTAGATTCGCATCACATGGGTTCTTCTGGATGAGACAATTTGCAGCAAAACAGGGCAAAGTTTTAGATACATCCAGTCAATTTTAGTGACTGTAACAGATCTGATTCTATTTAATCTTCTTTACAGTTTTATCTATACCTAGGTTAACATGAGTGATGTCCGTTTGGTGGGTTTTTCATTATAACTATAAAACACTGAGGGAAAGTAGTGACTCTGAGGCGGTTATTCGGAACCTTTTGTACAGTATATCTGAGGAGATTTGTAAAAAAAAAAAAAAAAAAAATCATCCAAGCTTCCTTGCAGCTCATCCAGTTCCCACCTTGTATAGAATGCAAGCTTGCATGTAGGTGACGTTGTTTATAAATGACTGCGGGTGTTAACGTCTCCACAGGGACACGCTTTTTTACTAATCTCTGAAATCTAGAATTCATATCCCTCCATAAACTGAAGCAGAGGAGCAGAAGTGCAACTAACAAACGGAAAATGTAAACGTTTTAATTTCAACTGGACCAGTTTCATTTTACAGTCTGTGGTAGTTACTACAGAACATCTACCACTCAATGGGCAATAAAGAACTAAGAATAACCCACAGGACATCAGAGTGGGTCTTTCCACCAAGCAGGTTGACCTGGTGAAAATGGGCTACCAGGTTAGTCACCTGGTCAAGTCACATCCTGTCTTGTTATAGATAATAAGGCAGGTTTTGTTTTAGGCTGCAAAATCACATTAACAAAATGGACTTTTAAACAAGAGCTGCAAGAAAAATACATTGAAAGCTATAAAGAAGCGAGGATAGGGCTGAATTCTTTCTACACCAGACTCTAGATTCATGTGGCCTATTAGCAATAACAGACTAAAACCCCAATCCTGTAAAAGTACTGATCCCCTGCGTAAATGTGACTCCATTTGACACCCTCCTTTTACATTTCTATCGGAGTAAATACAATACAAAAAGGTCCCGCGTTTAGAGTAACTTATTTATGACTCTATATGAGTAATTAATGCAGTTCAGTGCTCCATTTTCCTGCACCTCGGACCTTTATAAAGAGAGAGCGCTTTCTGTAGTTACACACAGTAAGAGAAAGTAAAAGTAGACAGACTAACGTTTTGAGCGTTTCGTATTCAGACGTGGCAAAACTTAAATCCATGGACGTTTGGGGGGAAAATAGAAATCACTCATTATTTCCATTCATCTATCTGCCATTAAATCTGTGGGTGTGTATAAAAGTTTTTGCCCTGCATCATTCTTAATATTCCTGTGATGTGACTCTGTGACATAATTACAGTGGCTGAGAAGTTCAAAACTAATTAAGAAATCCAAAAACAAAAACTAATCGGAAAACAAAATAAATCCAAAAACAAATCCGAAAAACAATCTGAAAACAAAATAACAAAATAAACAAATCGGAAAAACGAATAAACAAATCCAAAAAAGTTTACGTTGAACCATTGTTTTTCCCCTAATAAGGAACTTTGACACTTTTACACAGACTTGGCAACTTTTTTTTTTCTGCCACAGCCTGTTGCACTTACTGCATATCTTAAATAAATATCTTATGCAAATGAGCGAAATGTATTTCATACGCAAACTTTACATACCTTTTCTGGATTGTCTGAATTGTCATTGTGTTTTGTGTAGGGCTGTTAAAATGAATGCGATAATAACGCTACAACGCAAATGAATTTTAACGGCACTAATTTTATTACCGCACGATTAATGCAGCGCGGTAATAATATGATATTAATACGAAATTAAAATCTTTAACGCAACACACATTTACTCACAAAGTCCATATATACAGTACAGACCAAAAGTTTGGACACACCTGCTCATTCAAAGAGTTTTCTTTATTTTCATGACTATGAAAATTGTAGATTCACACTGAAGGCATCAAAACTATGAATTAACACATGTGGAATTATATATGGAATTATATACATAACAAAAAAGTTAACTGAAAATATATGTCATATTGTAGGTTCTTCAAATTAGGCAGCAAGAGAATGCCAAGAGTGTGCAAAGCAGTAATCAAAGCAAAAGGTGGCTACTTTGAAGAACCTACAATATGACATATTCAGTTGTTTCACACTTTTTTGTTATGTATAAAATTCCACGTGTTAATTCATAGTTTTGATGCCTTCCGTGTGAATCTACAATTTTCATAGTCATGAACATAAAGAAAACTCTTTGAATGAGAAGGTGTGTCCAAACTTTTGGTCTGTACTGTATATATATATATATAAAAAATTCACTGAAGATTCTTTTTTAATCAGTAAAAAATGTTTTAATGATGCGCAAAATTCCGTTTGGTGTCCTGATAATTTACGTAATTTAAAACACCATAGTTACTTTTAAACACTTTAGTCTTCATGCTCTATGTTGATTGGAGTATTAAAAACTTTAAAAGTTTGGATTTACGGTACATTTGGAACAGATAAAAATCAGTTAACTCATGACGATCATGCGATTTATCACGTTTACATATTTTAATTGATTGTCTAGTTTTCTGTTTCTGCTTATTTACTGATTTATTTTTGTGTTCTTTGATTTGTTAATGTTTTCTGATTTGTTCATTTATTTTCGCATTTTTGTTCATTTATTTTCGCATTTGTTAGTGTGTTTTTGGATTTGTTTATTTGTTCTCGGATTTGTTAATTTTGTTTTTGGATTTGTTTTGTTTTCTGGTTTATTTTGTTTTTCGGATTTTCTTCATTTGTTTTCGGATTTGTTTATTTTGTTTTTGCATTTGTTTATTGGTTTCGGATTTGTTCGTGTGTTTGGATTTGTTTATTTGTTATCAGCCACTGTACACAATGCAGTGCTGAGGTATAAAAGTCTTTTGGTTGAGCTACATACAAAAACGGAACACTGTCTCTTCATGGAAATAAAATTTACAGCAAAAAATTTAAAGAATGGTTCATACCGACTTCACCCCAGTGAAAGGGATTGATTGCGCCGGTCGTGCAGTTGTACACCAACAAACTTTTTGGCCTGTAAACAAACAGGAAAGACTCCATTATCAAGTTCTTATTAGTGTCTGACTCAATATTGCTCTTTATAATATTATACATTCCTAATAACGAAAAAGAATTACAACTCATTTAGACTGAACACAGATACCGTCATTGGCAAAAATAAAAAAAACAGTTCTCGGAAAATTGTTCCAAATGCAAACGTTTTGGTATTCACATGCTTATTGTTTTTGTTTGCACTGCAACAACACAAAGAAAAAAAAAAACTTTTCACACAGAATTCAAAAATGGACTGGACAAAATTATTAGCACCTTGTCAAAATTGTAAGAAATGATTGCTTTTCAATCTCGCAATTGCCAGAAATGCGTCCAGATCTGAATCTCATAGAACACCTGCGGAAAAATCTCAAAACAGCAGTTGTGAGCAGGCATCCTTCAAATATGAATGACCTGGAGCAGTTTGCAAAAGAAGAGTGGACCAAAATTCCATTAGAGAGGTGAAACTCATTCATGGTTACAGGAAAGGGGGTGCTACCAAGGGTAGCCAAGAATTTTTCCTTCAGTGCATTTTTTTTTTTGGGGTTCTGTGTGGAATTGTAGCAGATTCAACTTTTCCTATGCGAACAAAAATGGCAGGGGTGCCGATATTTTTGGCCATGACTGTATATGCAGCTGTACATGTAAAGCCTGTTTGACCTCTGTGTGGTTTGTGAGCTGTTATCACACTGACCTGGTGTGTTTCTGTGAGCCTGAGTGCCAAGCAGCAGCCAGAATTGTGTTTATGACCACATCGACCGGCACGAGGTCAGCCACAGCGCTGTTAGAGGCTCTCATGGTGCGTAGGATGCCTTTCCCCGCCTGCGGAAATAGAAGAGCTTCGGTAGAAGAGTGTGTTTGTATTGCGTATATACGTTTTGTAGTGCGTTGGGGTGGTGATGATGAAGATGTTGGTGGCAATAATAATAATAGTGAAGATGATAGTGATGATCACGCTTATGTTGGCATGTGTTGATGATGATGATGATGATGATGATTGATGCACTCACAGCAATAAATATCCCACTCGGTCCATTGAAATTATCAATCCATCCCTGGTGTGGGGAAAAAAACAACACCACCACACTATTAGGATCGAAATAACACTAGTGATGTAAACGTTTGCAGGTAGATTACAGGAGTGAGAGCGATATTTACAGGAAAGGGCTCTTTCCAGCTGGCTCCTACTATAGAAGGCCGCACAATGGCCACGTTTAGATTCCCACACTCCTCCTGGACCAGGTACTCGGCCAGGGCTTTGGTGTACGTGTACGTGTTGGGTCGCTCGCCGAGCAGCTTGGGGGTCATCAGACTGACCAGCTTATCATCCATCCACCTGCATATAAGCACATGACACAATTAAACTTCATGTAAAGTCTCATCCAACTGTATTCAAAGCAACCATCATTATGGATATAAAATCAATAAATGATTTCACAACGGTTACAGAAATGGCATAGTTATACAAAATACGTACTCCAGCGTGTCAATGAGCTTCTTGTAGTCGACAGGTGGTGGGTAGACGACCTCCTCAATGAGCTCTCGGTCACAGTTAGCGTATGCTGTGGAGATGTGAATAAACACCTCCAAATGTTTCATCCCGTGAGCTAGATTCAGCATCTTCTGTGTGGCCAGAACGTTCAGCTGCATGGCATCTCTGAGCAACAAATACATAAATAGTCAAAATTACAGCTCCCTTATAGTCACTAAACTCATGATATCAGAAATAAAAAGACTGTGGATTTTGTGGATAAAAAAAAAAAAAGTTTCAGTTCTCCAGTCCAGAACTCAGAAACCAGAGTCCTTAATAAAACTAGAAGAAGTAACATGTTGCCCCCCACCTCAAAACATCTAATCCACACTTAACTAAATCTGAGAATAAAAAAAAATAAAAAATCACATTGATAATAAAAATAAAAATTTGAATCTGCCATAAATGAGCACGATTGCGCAGGCTATTTATTAGTACCTAGAATAATGATTCAGGTACAGAGCCGGGAACTCAAGGGATTGGGAATACACAGATGTGTAGCCTTAAGAAAACCACTCATCACTGAGGCTGATCAGGAAAAAAAGGCTTCAATTTGCTAGGGAACATAAAGATTGAATTCTGGAGCAATGGACGAAGGTCATGTGGTCTGATGAGTCCAGATTGACCCTGTTCCAGAGTCATTGGCTCATCAGGGTAAGAAGAGAGGCGGATGAACCGATGCACCCATCATGACTAGTGCCTACTGTACGAGAGTGTGGGGGCAGGGCTATGATCTGGGGCCGCTGCAGTTGTTCAGGTCTCGGTTCAGCAGCGTTTTTGTACACAAAGAATGAGGTCAGCTGACTACCTGAATATACTGAATGATCAGGTTATTCCATCAATGGATTTTTTCATCCCTGATGGCACGAGCATATTCCAAGATGACAATACCAGGATTCATCAGGCTCAAATTGTGAAAGAGTGTTTCAGGGAGCATGAGTCATCATTTTCACACACTGTCCACCACAGAGTCCAGACTTTAACCCCATTGAGAATCTTTGGGATGTGCCGGAGAAGACTTTGAGCAGCGGTCCGACTCTCCCATCGTCAATACGAGATCCTGGTGAAAAATTACTGCAACTCTGGACAGGAATAAATGTTGTGACATTGCAGAAGTTTATCGAAACGATGCCACTTGCTTGGACGGGCAGTGAGTGTAATAAACTTCGTAAAAGGCAAAAATACAAAAAGAATAGCAGAGTGAATGAATGTGAAAATGTTCCGTCGACAGATCTGTTCTGTTTATGCTCGAACAGAAGATCTTGTGTAAAACGAAGTACAGGAGAGAAGATGTGATCAGACTGCCTCACCCCCACAGTCAAACATGGAGGATTGTGTTACCAAACTTTCATCAGGCACACAGGTTTTTTTGCGTTTAAAAACTCCCAAATTGTGAAACGGTCTTGGCAATAGTGTGATTTGCACATAGTCACAATCTTTAAATCCAGGCTGAAAACCTATTTCAGTCAGTTCTTTGATTATTAACTTTTAGTTATTGCCCAGAGGAGAATCGTGGGCATAGAATCATATTAAATCTGAAATATTCCTTCAATATTTTAAAGCTGCACTGCAATTAGACGACAGACTTAAGTAAGTTCTGAAACGGTTATTTGTATATAACTTTAATTATGATGTCACCCAGCTGTTTAGCACTGCTCCCAATTTCACTATGTTTAGTTTATATACAGTGCCACCCCCCCCCCCCCAAATGAAAACCACGCCTACTTGAGAGGCTCGTTGAATCGGATGGTGGCTGCGCAGTGGAAGACGACGTTGATGCGCTCCTTCAGCGTGTCCTGGTCTTCTTTGCTGAGGTCTAACTCGGGCTGCGTGAGGTCACTGTTTACCGGCACGATCTTCTCCGCAAAACCTGGCTGCTCTTCTCTTAATCTGTCGAAAAGCTGAAACGGGGACACGAAGCAGGAATAATTACAGAGACGAGTTCAACTGTGAGGGCATTAAATAAATCCAAACAGCAGCTGCTTCCTGATCCGACCTCTTTCTTATCAAGATGAATCAATGTGTTACTTCACTGTTCTCTGAATTCTACACATAGGCTCACTATTGTATAGGATGTGGACATTTTCCCCTCACTTGAACTAGGAGACCTAAACCTGTACCAGCATAACGATGCCCCTGTGCGCAAACCCGGCTACATGAAGATATGGGTATGGAGCGGAAGATCTAATATTATACGCCTCTGACCTCAACCCGATTGAACACCTTTGGGATGAATGTGAATGCTGAGTGCACCCCAGGCCTCCTCACCTCCCCTACATCAATACTTGACTTTACTGACAATCTGAATGACCACAAATCTCCACAAAATCTAGTGGAACATCATCTCAGCAGAGTGGAGGTTATTCAAACAGCAAATGTGGTGGAATGGGGTGTTAAAAAAATCAAATAGTGTCAGGGGTTCACAAACTTTTGTCTATCTGGTGTATGTACACTGTATAATTTAGACACAGATACGTGCAAGCTCCCGAGTCAAGCGACCGAGGTCATGTACTCACCCTGCAGTTGATCATGTCTGCGATGCGGGCGCTCGGAGACTGACCCGCTTTGGGTCGCACGAGCACGTAGGCCTGTCTGGTGCCAGGACAGGAGCGAAGCAGCTTTTCCAGCAACACTTTGCCCATGAAACCTGTAGCGCCCGTGATCAGCACGTTCTTGCCCGTGTAGTACTCCGGAATGGTGACCATCCTGAGTGTGTCCAGTCCCTTAAATGAGTCACAGCCACAAATCAACACCAAAGAAACACATCATCACACTCATCCTTTTACGAGTCCCCACGTACTCCTATTAATCAACAAAGTCATCCCTTACTGTTAGGTAGTTTTTCCTATTCGGCTTGAAGGACCGAATGTTAGGAAGTTTTCCTCTCTACCTCGAAGGACCATATAAGGTTTTTTCACGATCTGATGTGCGCTGATCAGGGAATTGTACTCGCTCCAGCGCGTCAGTAAAAACACCGTACAGGATTCAGAACACTTAACTTTACTGGGTATAGACTAGATCGTATATGAGGTGATTCTTGCCGTCTTCTGGTAGCTGCTGTTCGGTAGGTTGCGTGATGCATGCTGAAAGGCCACCGCTGAATGGTCACTGCTGAGTGACAGGTTGCACAATGTCGAATGGCCACTGGTCAATGACGACTGCTGCTCGGTGTTCTGGCCTTTTATACTCTTGATGGAGGACAGTGCACTGTAATGTCATAGGTAGCTTGTCAGTGCTTGGTAAACTGCATGTCTGCCTCTAGTGGTGAAGCATGGAAATACAACTGAATAGGAATCCTTTCTTACACTTACAAATATCATCATTTAAACATACTGCTATCTCCTGTCATCAACTTAAAATACAGTAACGTTACAGCTGGGTAAAATGATGCATCATTAAAGAGAGATGTTGAGAATAAATAATTTGTAATACTCTGCTCCAAGATACACTGTATAGACAAACGTTTTTGGACACCTGAGCATAAGATTGCTATGTGCTTCTTGTTGAACACATTTAGAAGGTCAAGGAGGAGGTTTATAAATGTGGTGAGGGAAGACATGCAGGTAGTTGGGGTGAAAGAGGCAGATGTAGAGGACAGGGGGGCGTGGAGACGGCTGATCGGCTGTGGCGCCCCCTAATGGGAGAAACAGAAAGAAGAAGAAGTAGAAGACATTCCACATTTAGTCACCTTCTGGGAATATGTTCCATGAAATGGAGATTGAGCTCATTCAGCCACAAGATTAGTAAAGTCAGGCACTGATGTTGGTGAGATGAGGAGGCCTGGGGTGCAGTCAGCATTCACATTCATCATGGTTAATAGGGTGGAGGTTCAGAGCTCTATAGCAGGAGATCTTGGAAAGCAGATCTTCATGGATCTGGCTCTGTGACAGGGGCATGGTCATGCTGGAGCAGGTTCAGGTCGAGAAATGTCATGCCTCCAAGTTTGTGGTTACAGTTTGGGGAAGAGCCACATATGGCTGGAAAAGTCTGGTATCCCAATACTTTTAGTCCATATAATGTATTTTTCATGGATATTTCTCTTTAAACAAGTTTCCAACTTGACTGAAATTGAAACTGAAAACACCTGATTCTCACCTGACCCTGTACAACCTCTCATGGTCACGTAAAAAGCTAGCTCCAAACTAAAACTCCACCGGCATGTGCGTTAATACAATTCTACAAGCCTGAGCAGCTTGAATGTAACTTTCCTTCACAATGATTTCAGGCCTCCTGCACGTTTGGCAGGTGAAGCCTCCTGCCCAGCAGCACTTCTAAAACCCGCCATGAAAAGTGTGGGAGGAAATGAGTGTAATTGTGTGTGTGTGTGTGTGTGTGTGTGTGTGTGTGTGTGTGTGTGCGTGCGTGCGTGCTTAGACCAGGGTTACAATCGGCATGTGTTTATGTTGCAACACATTCTTAAAAGTAAAGAAAAAAAAAAAAGGCTCGGCTACATGAAAAGTCCAGCCAGTTAGTTATTAATTTGGTGGATTTAAGATGCATAATAATAATTTATAAAATGTTTTGACAAGATTTACGGCCCAGCTCTCCTTTCTCCTCAACAAACAGTTCATCTTCCGAAACCTCTTCCGCCATCCTTCTCATGATTTCAGACTTTTGACAAAAGTTTCCTTCTGAGGACTTTTCCAAGCAGATG
The DNA here is from genome assembly GCF_946808225.1 of Silurus aristotelis. NCBI lineage: Eukaryota > Metazoa > Chordata > Actinopteri > Siluriformes > Siluridae > Silurus > Silurus aristotelis. The sequence continues at coordinate 25,741,001 of NC_139587.1, read as the reverse complement.
GTATGTGGTGCATTGCCACTCTTTATCCTGCACGTTTTTTTTGCTTTGTCCTTCTGGTCAGCAGACCTTCAGTTTCGATCTTGACTCCTACGGCTGCTGAAACGATGCCAAAGCTGCATCGCTTTTACTGAGTTTGGCAGACGCTGTGATCCTGCGCGATTTACAAAATTGCATCGATGTCTCCATCAATAAATATGTTCTGTAGCTGGTTTATCAGGACTCAAACTCAGAATACCAGTGGTAGATAAGAGTATAAACACGTCACGAGTTGAGCACTTTCTTAAAAGGTACAGGACTAATTTGGGCGTGTGGGAGTCGGAATTCTTGCTGGTTGGTTTGGGATCAAATACATATTTCATTAAAGAAAAAAATTAAGAACTCACAAAATCAGCAGGGGCTCAAAAATATTTCCCCCACTGTAATGTACAACCCATGTACAGCAGATCTTCACAGAGCTGGCTTTGTGCACAGGGGGCATCGTCGTGCTGGAACAGGTTTAGATCGAGTAGTTCGAGTGAAGGGAATATTTCATGCTACCAGTTCCGAAGAAACCCTGGACAATCGTGTGTTTTCAACTTTGTGGTAACAGTTTGGGGAAACCAGCTGGATGTGAAAAAACACTGAGTTTTACCATTTACTCATTCAATAAAATTTACACCTACAATATAACGGTCCAGTAACTAACTAACTAACTAACTAACTAACTAACTAACTAACTAACTAACTAACTAACTAACTAACTAACTAACTAACTAACTAGATAGATAGATAGATAGATAGATAGATAGATAGAATAAAAATAAAAAATATATAATATCACACATTTTAATTATTGAACTATATTAAGAATTAATATTCAAAATGTATGAATTATATATAAAAAAAAAATATTGAATAGAGTTTGCGAATTAATATCTTTCAAAGTTTTTTCTTTTTTTCCATTCATTTATTCTGATAATTAAAAAAAAGCATGTCTGGTGCCGTTACCCGAAGATAAATGTATAATTAGTAAAAACTAAGAATAAGTAAAAACTAAAATGTAATGTGTATGTAATAAACTAATATGTAAACACACAAACACACACACACACACACACACACACACACACACACACACACACACACACACACACACACATACCCCTGAAGGAGACTGATTACACCCCATTGCATAGTCCAGCTGAAATCCAGTGCTGAAGTAAATGTTGTTAATACAAATTAAAATAGATTTTTCCCCTCACACAAGTCGACATTACCAGGATAAAGATCGGTCTCTTGTTTTCCTGCTGAATCTAAACAAACGGCAGGATTTTGCACGTGAAAAGTGACAGTTTCGGTGAATTCGCTGTTCCTGAAGTCTGGTTCCACTTTGTGCAGTGTGAGAGTGAAAGTGACAGTGAGAGTGAGAGACAATGTCAATGGTCTTGCGATCAAAAGAAGCCTGAGAATGGACTGATAATGTCTGAAATTTAGGATGACCATCTCACAGTGAGTTTGCTGCTTCGATCTACGCCTGCTGCCGAACCAATAAAAATACAACGTGAAATGACTCATTGATCCACATGAGATGGAGCTGAGACTTGAATACCAGGGAGGCAAAAAGAGCTAAAAGGAATATGTGGGAATATGTGGGTTTTCCATAATGAAGAAAATCTTGTGGAGTTGTGGCAGCGGAGATGTTGCATGGACTCTTGAACAACTCAGATGTTAAATTACCCATCAGAACGTAATCCATCAGTGGCATCATCCAACATTCTGGTTTTGCTATTGGAAGTTCATATGGATCACTATGTGCTTTTCAATAGCAACAAGAGAGGGACAGGAAATAGAAGTCCCACACAGGTCCTCTTTTAACTGCTATCACAAGCACTAAATCTACAGACACTCATGGACATTTCCTTCTAAGAAAAGACCACTGATGAAATTCCCCTTTTACTTCCAGGTTGAAAAGGAAGTTAGATTGGGAATTTTGTGCACTGTGCATGCCGGCGTACTTGCAGGTGCTCAATACCTCACTGTCTCAAAATCCCGAAAACTCCGAAACTTCATTTGCTAGTTCCTGAACCTGTTTCTTATTTGAATTCGCTCGATGATGATTTCATTTCCTCCTCGATCTGATTTTAAATGTAAATCGTATGAGAAGGAAAGACGCTCTAAAAGCTTGTTTATGAGGTTTCAGATCTAAAATTGGTGCTTTCCGGACCACTACGGCTTCTTTTATTAGAATCAGAGGAAATGAATTGAAAATACTGTTATGAAGAATTGCTCGAAGAGTTTTTTCATTTTGTAAAAAGAGAACACACACACACATGCACACACACACACACACACACACACGCGCGCGCGCACACACGATCTACGACTTCTGACCAACCAATAAAAATGCAACAGGAAATTATCCACACAACATTTAGATATGACTTATCATTTAGTTATCTGTGGTAACGTACCTCACGCAGGACAGATCTGGGACTCTTCGGAGACGCAAATCGGCTCGGTCCGAGTGTGTGAATAACGAATGCTCCAGATGCTGACGCTGCCCTCAGACGAGGCTCCTGGGAACTGAGCCTGGTGGTGCTGGTGGTGGTGATGAGCGGATGCAGTCGCACTTCAGAGAGATGCTTAATAGGACAAAGAACGGGATGAGAATGAGAAATATATTATACATGATTCTCAAACAGAAATGCACTATATGGACAAAAGTATTGGGAAACCTGGATTTTTCCAGCCATATATGATTCTTTCCCAAACTGTTAACACCAAGTTGAAGACTTGTACAGGGTGTGTATGGATGTGGTTGCATGAAACTAGGAGACGTAAACCTGTTCCAGCAGAACAATAAATCTAAGTGCACCCCAGGCCTCCTCACCTTCTCACCTACAGCAGTACCTGAGTTAACGAACACCTGTGTAGTGAAAATCTCCACAAAATCTAGTGGAACATCTTCCCAGAAGAGGGGAGGGTATTAGAACAGGGACTAAATATGGAACGGGATGTCAAAAAAGAAGCGCATCCCAATCTTCTAGTCAGGTGTCCACAAACTTTTGTCCATGTAGTGTGTGTAGATTGATATATGAACAAATAAATCAGGCCCACAGACAGACAGACCCACAGACAGACAGACAGACAGACAGACAGACAGACAGACCCACAGACAGACAGACAGACAGACAGACAGACCCACAGACAGACAGACAGACCCACAGACAGACAGACAGACCCACAGACAGACAGACAGACAGACAGACAGACCCACAGACAGACAGACCCACAGACAGACAGACAGACAGACAGAGACAGACAGACAGAGACAGACAGACAGAAACATTATTCATCACGACAGGAAATGGACACATTTTTAACCTACAAGTATAAAGTATTTACTTTCATTAGTTTAAATAAACAAATATAGGTTTGCATTTATAATAGAGAATTATTCAAATGATCTGAAAAGTTCTATAAAAAAAGGGCAAAATATAACATCAAAGCAGCTTTATCAATAAAACAAAAACAAACAAACAAACAAAAAAACCCATTATAACATACATCAAAGTGCATCATATTATAAAGTAGCATGATCTCAATTTTTATTATTTCTGTAATATTTTCTGAAAGTTTGACTTTTTTGGAAAAGTTTTTATATATATATATATATATATTATAGATTTATTTTTGCAAATAATATATTTTTAGCAACATTTTCTTTTTGAGATAGATAGACAGAGATTTTTATCTACTACAGGTTAATATAAATTAGCTTATTCTAATATCTATAGTAACAGCTCATACACAAGGACTTGTATAATGAATGTTCCACGTAGGCTAAGACTGATAATAAACAGATCAAATAAACTGTGATATTTTGATAAACTGTGATAAATACGTTACAATTTGAACAAGCTGAGGCAGGGATTTTTTTTATTGATGGACGGCATCTTGAAGTGAAAATGCGATAAACTGTTATCCTTTACTTTTTGTTGGTAAAATGGCAGGCTGTGTTGTGTGTGTGTGTGTGTGTGTGTGTGTGTGTGTGTGTGTGTGTGTATCTGAGGTCTGAGCAGAATAAAAAACTCCAGATTTTTGATGGTGATTAACCGATTCGCGTCGGTATAAAAGGTAACGACGTGATACATCGAAAAAAAAAAAAAAAAAAGTGTTCATCAGATACAAGAATTTGTGTGGAATCGTATCCCATCAGTAGCTGCTTCATGTGTATCTTTAATGTATCGTATCGTTGCCTAGGCTTCAAAATTCAAATCGCATCAGATTCAGTTATGGAGATGCACATTCCCACTACAGACTCCCTCAGAATCACACACTTACAGACGCAGGAGAATCAGCAATACCCCTGGGTGCATTATATCCACTTTCACATGTCATTTATCTAGTCTAGTCTAGTCTAGTGTAGTCTAGTCTAGTCTAGTCTAGTGTAGTCTAGTCTAGTGTAGTTTAGTCTAGTCTTGTTTAGTTTAGTTTAGTCTAGTTTACTGTAGGTTAAGTAAAACAGGCAGTAAGATGATGAGGGTTAAGTAAAACAGAAGGTGAGAGACAGTGAGATGATGAGGGTTAAGTGAGACAGGCAGTGGGATGATGAGGGTTAAGTGAGAAAGGCAGTGGGATGATGAGGGTTGAGTGAGACAGGCAGTGAGACAGACAGTGGGATGATGAGGGTTGTGTGAGACAGGCAGTGGGATGATGAGGGTTGAGTGAGACAGGCAGTGGGATGATGAGGGTTGAGTGAGACAGGCAGTGAGACAGACAGTGGGATGATGAGGGTTGAGTGAGACAGGCAGTGAGACTGGCAGTGGGATGATGAGGGTTGAGTGAGACAGGCAGTGAGACAGACAGTGAGATGATGAGGGTTGAGTGAGACAGGCAGTGGGATGATGAGGGTTGAGTGAGACAGGCAGTGGGATGATGAGGGTTGAGTGAGACAGGCAGTGGGATGATGAGGGTTGAGTGAGACAGGCAGTGGGATGATGAGGGTTGAGTGAGACAGGCAGTGAGACAGGCAGTGAAACAGGCAGTCGGATGATGAGGGTTTAGTGAGACAGGCAGTGGGATGATGATGGTTGAGTGAGACAGGCAGTGAGACAGACAGTGAGATTATGAGGGTTGAGTGAGACAGGCAGTGAGACAGGCAGTGGGATGATGAGGGTTGAGTGAGACAGGCAGTGGGATGATGAGGGTTGAGTGAGACAGGCAGTGAGACAGGCAGTGAAACAGGCAGTCGGATGATGAGGGTTTAGTGAGACAGGCAGTGGGATGATGAGGGTTAAGTGAGACAGGCAGTGGGATGATGAGGGTTGAGTGAGACAGGCAGTGAGACAGACAGTGGGATGATGAGGGTTGTGTGAGACAGGCAGTGGGATGATGAGGGTTGAGTGAGACAGGCAGTGGGATGATGAGGGTTGAGTGAGACAGGCAGTGAGACAGACAGTGGGATGATGAGGGTTGAGTGAGACAGGCAGTGAGACTGGCAGTGGGATGATGAGGGTTGAGTGAGACAGGCAGTGAGACAGACAGTGAGATGATGAGGGTTGAGTGAGACAGGCAGTGGGATGATGAGGGTTGAGTGAGACAGGCAGTGGGATGATGAGGGTTGAGTGAGACAGGCAGTGGGATGATGAGGGTTGAGTGAGACAGGCAGTGGGATGATGAGGGTTGAGTGAGACAGGCAGTGGGATGATGAGGGTTGAGTGAGACAGGCAGTGGGATGATGAGGGTTGAGTGAGACAGGCAGTGGGATGATGAGGGTTGAGTGAGACAGGCAGTGAGACAGGCAGTGAAACAGGCAGTCGGATGATGAGGGTTTAGTGAGACAGGCAGTGGGATGATGATGGTTGAGTGAGACAGGCAGTGAGACAGACAGTGAGATTATGAGGGTTGAGTGAGACAGGCAGTGAGACAGGCAGTGGGATGATGAGGGTTGAGTGAGACAGGCAGTGAGACAATAAGGGTTGAGTGAGACAGGCAGTGGGATGAAGAGGGTTGAGTGAGACAGGCAGTGGGATGAAGAGGGTTGAGTGAGACAGGCAGTGAGACAGGCAGTGGGATGATGAGGTTTGAGTGAGACAGGCAGAGAGACAATGAGGGTTGAGTGAGACAGGCAGTGAGACAGGCAGTGGGATGATGAGGGTTGAGTGAGACAGGCAGTGACACAGGCAGTGGGATGATGAGGTTTGAGTGAGACAGGCAGTGAGACAGGCAGTGGGATGATGAGGTTTGAGTGAGACAGGCAGTGACACAGGCAGTGGGATGATGAGGTTTGAGTGAGACAGGCAGTGGGATGATGAGGTTTGAGTGAGACAGGCAGTGAGACAGATTTCTGACAGTTTCCTCCAGTCGGTCACGCGGTCATTTCTATTCTACTTGAAATAATTATGAAATAAACTTTGCGCTACCAGGTGTGTGTGTGTGTGTGTGTGTGTGTGTGTGTGTGTGTGTGTGTGTGTGTGTGTGTGTATGTGTATGTGTATGTGTGTCTGTCTGTCTGTGTCTGTGTGTCACTGCACCACTGCGCTACCGCTAACCCCGCTAACTCACTCCACATACGCGGGCGCGCTTCTGCTAAACTACCGCACAGTAACACCCCGGAAAAGAAAGAAAAAACCCCAGTCCAGACAGAGTGAAGCGGAGGAGAAAAAACACACCGCTTACCTGATAGATGGAACACACTCGAACACACACACCGGTACTGCAGAATCCAGCTCAGCTCTGCTTCAGTACCAACACCACAAGGATCCGCGGCGCGCCGCCCGGAGCTCCAGCGTTAGCATTAGCGTTAGCTACAGAGAGCAGCGCCGGGTTGCCAGGCAATGGAAATCAGAGCGAGTGCTGACGTCACACCCCCTGTACGTACAGTTTATACAGACCGATTAAAATAAAATAAAATAAAATCAATCAATCAATCAATCAAATTAAATATATATGTAATTTATTTTGATAAAAAGGTATTATGATTATAAATACAAAAACAACAGCAACAACAACAATAATTGGTTATTATTAAAGTGATAATAATAGAATATTAGATGTATAAGGTGTATTAAATAAAATAAAATTGAATCTATCTATCTATCTATCTATCTATCTGTCTGTCTGTCTGTCTGTCTGTCTGTCTGTCTGTCTGTCTGTCTGTCTGTCTGTCTATCTATCTATCTATCTATCTATCTATCTATCTATCTATCTATCTATCTATCTATTTAATTTACTTATACTGTATATTTTTTAATTATTCAAAGTAGCCAGCTTTAATGACAGCTTTGCACACTCTTGGCATCTTCTCTATCTATCTATCTATCTATCTATCTATCTATCTATCTATCTGTCTGTCTGTCTGTCTGTCTGTCTGTCTGTCTGTCTGTCTGTCTGTCTGTCTGTCTGTCTGTCTGTCTTTAAATTTACTTATACTGTATATTTTTTAATTCTTCAAAGTAGCCATCTTGTATAATGACAGCTTTGCACACTCTTGGCATTCTCTCAGTCAGCCCTTCTGAGGTCTTCTGGAACGATTTTCCAACAATCTTGAGGGATTTCCAGAGGTGTTCTGTGTTGGCTGCTTTTCCTTCACTCTCTGCTCCAACTTATGCCAAAGCATCTCAACGGATTTGAGATGAGATTGGGTGATTGTCGAGGCCAGGTCATTCCATTGCTCTCTTATTTGGACAAATAGCTCTTACAGAACAGAAAGGTGTCCATTCACCCTCTGTACATCTAATAAAGACATTGCAATTAGAACCAAAAATCTCACCTTTGGACTTGTTAGACCAGAGGACGGATTTCCACTGATCTAATGTCTATTCCTGGTGTATTCTGGCCCTCTCTTCTGGCCCTCTTTTATGCTTGCTGTACTTTCTACATTAACGGTTTCACAATTCGACCATGAAAGGCATGACTCACGAAGTTTTCTCTGTGGGTGTTGAAATAAGTCTTCCACTTAAACTCAGAGAAGCGTTTATGTAAATCAGCAGTTTCTGAGGCTGGTAATTCTAATAAACTAATCCTGTGCAGCAGAGGTAGCTTTTAGTCTTCCTTTTCTGGGCCTCCTCATGAGAGTCTGTTTAATCAAAGCGTTCAATGGTTTTGGTGACTGCACTGAGGAATACATTTGAACTGTTGAACTGAGTGTTTCTTGGATCTGTACATGAGTTGGAGTAGCGCTAATAGGGCTACTGACTCTGTGATCAACCTTTCTAGTATTATATTGAGGAAATATTTGATTGTGTGTTTAATCTTGGAAAAATGATGTACATAAGTGTCGTCAAAATCAATTGGTTAAAATAAAAAGTGACCCTGACTTTTGAACAAAACCAATTCTACGTCTTCACACCGATTAATGCGATAATGTTTGATGTGTCACCGTATTAAAGAACCGCAATATTATCCATAACGTGCAGTTTTATGAAGAAAGTTGCTACTTTCAGTATCATTTGAGTTCAGCTTTAAAAAAACAAAAAAAAAAAAACAAGCACAAAACAGAAAAACAGAGGAATGTTGGAGCAAATAGAAGAATATAAAGACATTAGACACAGATTGCAGAGTCAAAACCACAATAATGACTGCAAAATAAGGACTTTTACAGTTTGGCAAAAAAAAAAAAGGACTGCAGAGAAAGAGTGAGAGAGAGAGAGAGAGAGAGAGAGAGAGAGAGAGAGAGAGAGAGAGAGAGAGGAAGGACATTCAGCTACTGAATCCGTTATCTCAGGAAACCAGGCAATGGTTAGAAATATTAGTTCCCCTCCTTCCGTCTCTCTCTCTCTCTTCCTCTCTTCCTCTCTCTCCCTTCCTCTCTTTATACCCCCTTTCTTTCAAAGTTTGTTTCTCTTCCTCTCCCTCTTTATGTGTATCTCTTTCTCCCCCTTCCCCCTCTCTTCCCCACTCTCCCCCTCCCTTTTGCTCACACATATTTTTAGTTGTTCACATACAGTACAGTCAAAGCATTGATAGAATGTAAGATAAATTAAAATCAAATAATAATAATATATTAATTGCAAGAAAAAAAAAAAGATTGGATCACAATAATTATAAAATAAAACAAAATAATTATAAAATAAAAAATAATAAAAGATTTAATTTAATAAAATACAATAACATTTATTTAAATAATGAAAATGTATTAAAATAAAGAACATTTATTAAAATAAAATAAAATAAATTTCAATTAAATTAAATAAAAATTTAATTAAAGCTGGTTTGTGAGCATTCAGAGCTCCAGGATGAATTTTGCAGCAGGAGGATGACTTTTCTCCACCAGTAGCACCTGTTTGACTGGAAAACTGGACATATTTTCTCTCACATTGCAGAATGTATTACAGTGAAGGAGGAAGTGCTCTGTCTCTGTTTTAGATTTGATAACAAAGAGGTTTCCTGTTTTCCAGCTCATACTGCCTTCAATGTCCTACTTTACTTTAGCTTCTACTTTCACTTTCCACTGACCCAAATATCTGTCTGCACTAGCTTTTACAATTTAGTTCATTCGAATTATTTATTTATTTTAGTTTGTTAGGCCAATCTGTACCTGGGTGCTCAGATATTAGTGGGGTTGTGAGTTTTAAAGCCTGCTATTAATCCATATATAACATAAATATATATATATATATATATATATATATATATATATATATATATATATATATATATATATATATATATATATATATATATAATTTTACTAAATTATTGCCTGATTGTATCTGATTGATCGATCTTTCCATATCATTTAATTTTTCCCAAAGGTTATTCAAGCAAAATTATCTGCCAAAACAATCAACCAGTAAACACCACAATTTAGAAAAATAAATTTACCTACGTTTTTTTTTTGAGAATCAGCAGATATATTTGCAAATATTCAAGATAATGTATTTTTTGTGCATTTGTTTCATAAATGATTACAATCTATTTATGTTGAACATATTATACTGTAGATGTCGATATACTTTAAATATTAACTTCCGCTTTCCTTCTTTATATTGTTTACAAAATCCCTTTTCACAGGATTCACTAATGCCAAAATCGTGTGCATGACATGTTTATTAGAAACAAGACACACACCTGATCAGAGGATTGGTATGTTCCACATTTAGTCCCCATTTGTTGATATCCGAATCAGAATCAGGTTAATTGGCCAAGTGTGTTGACACACACAAGGAATTTGGTTCCAGCTGTTAGTGACTCTCAAAAGTACAGACATAAATAAAACGATACATTCAGCTTGGACTATACGAGACAAAACAGACAAGACAAGACATTGTGAGACAATATAGACAGTATGAGTATTAAATAGTGCTATAGATTATATGACAGATCATATATTATCATATATTATTAAAAGCTCCACTCTTCTAGTAAGATGTTCCACTAGATTTGATGAAGATTTGTGATCATTCAGCCACAAGTGTGTGTGAGCAAGGTCAAGTTCTGATGTAGGAGAGGTGAGAAGGTATGGTGCATTTGTGGTAACAGTTTTGGGGAAAGAACCACAAATGGTTGGGAAAGCCAGGTGTCCTGATACTTTTGACCACACCGTGTATATTCTCGATATAAAAACCAAAACGAGAGCATCAGATAAATAGATCTCCACGAAGACTCGACTCCAAAGCGAAACGTTTCCTTGCGCCTCGATTCTTCTTCTTCTTCATCACTTCTTCGTTTCAGCCATGAACCTTGAAAATGCTTGGAGATATATTTCCTTTCTGCACATTGCTCGTTCCACCATCCTGCAATACAAGTTTATGTGTCACTGAGGTCTGATTGTTTTTTATCTCCATCAGATCTTCAGATCTCACATTACGTTTGTTCTAGGTTACGGCTTTTTATTTGTGTAAGAGGAGCAGCATTTCCTTAAAACGTTAAGAAAGAAGAGCACAAACACAAGTCATGTAGTGTCTGGTGATTCAACCCTGACCATAGAGATGTGAAAGGGCTGATTAAATAGTGACCGACCAGATAGTAAAAAAAAAAAAAAGCTATTCGACACACGATTACACATGAGGGAAGTTCTAGTCCTCCACACACAATTCACTGTCAGTGAAGTGTAATAGAAAGTAGGGGTGTAACGGGGGAAAAGTTTTGGCACAGGGCTTTAGCTTCAGGTGCAGGTCATAGTGAAAAATCTGAGTTCCAGTGATATGAATTCTTTTTCCTTGTGGCTTCTTATTCTTCTTTCGACTTCTCCCATTAGGGGGCACCACAGCGGATCATCCGTCTCCATACCCCCCCTGTCCTCTACATCTGCCTCTTTCACACCAACTACCTGCATGTCTTCCCTCACCACATCCATAAACCTCCTCCTTGGTCTTCCTCTTTTCCTCCTTCCTGGTGGCTCCATCCTCAGCATTCTTCTACTGATATACCCCATGTCCCTCCTCTGCACATGTCCAAACCATCTAAATCTCACCTCCCTCAACTTGTCTCCAAAACGTCCAACATGCGCTGTCCCTCTAATAAACTCATTTTTAATCCTGTCCATCGTCGTCACTCCCAACGAAAACCTCAACATCTGCAGCTCTGCTACCTCCTGCTCCACCTCCTGTCTTTTACTCAATGCCACTGTCTCTAACCCAGACAACATCTCAGGTCTCACCACAGTCCTATAAACTTTCATTTTCACTCTCACAGATACTCTTCTATCACAAATCACTCCTGCTATCACTCTTCTCCACCCACTCCACCTTGCCTGCACTCTTTTCTTCACTTCTCTAACACACTCTCCATTGTGGCTGATATCCGTAAGCAGACTCCAAAATCTAGTGGAAAGTGGAAGAAATGACAAGAGCAAATTACCACTAAATGTGGAATGCGATGCCCAAAAAGCACATACCGTACTTATGAACAGGTGTCCGCAAACTATTGGCAATAAAGTGTATGTAGTTCTGTAAAGCTCAGCGAGTTCAATGAGTTCAATTGAAACTTTTTTTTCCAAACAAAACCCAAAGCAGTGCATCTTCTTTAAGACGTCGTTGTCAGCCCTGCTGTTTAGAGGTTACTTGGGATTTTCTTCAGGTGTTTCTGAAGCTCATAATTACCGTTATGAAGGTTTACGGATGTTGCCAGGCAACATTGCCGTGGAGATCCCACTTGGATCTGGTTGCGCAATAAGTTGATCATTATTTACTCCTAGGTGGCTAATGCCAGGGTTAACACGGAGCGTTAGGCAAGCAGAGCCGTTTCTTTGGAGCAAATAGAGTGGAGCATTGGAGCACCTGTTAGTGCATGTATACCTCCATTCTCTCTCTCTCTCTCTCTCTCTCTCTCTCTCTCTCTCTCTCTCTCTCTCTCTCTCTGTGTGTAATTAAGGCTTAAGCACTACAGCTTTAGTTTGAGCAGATGTGCAGGTGGAATAAGATCTTATTTTAACAAAAATAAAAAAGAGTAGATTTCCACACATCTTTGTACATTTAAATTGACAGTAAAACTAAATTACTTTCTAGAGGTTCAGAGTTTATAATCATATCAAATTATACAGTAGGAATTTCTAAAGAATGGTGGACGTAGATTAATTATTTCAAAATAATACTTTGGATCTGAAGGCTGAGGTTCAAATCCTGGTAGCTCCATGGATAAGATGTTTGTCTTCTCATCGGAAGGTCATTGGTTCAAAACCAAAGCACCACCAAGCCGCCACGGCTTGAGCAGGGTCCTCAACCCTCACTTCCTCACCTTTATGACTGAAATATTATTTAGTGGAACATCTTCCCAGAAGAGTGGAGGTTACTATAACAGCAAAAAGGGACTGGATGTGGAATGGGATGTTAAAAAAAGCACATCAATCTAATGGCTAATCTTTTGTCCATTATATTGTATAGCAGAATATGTGCATTATTGTAAACCTACAGCCTTACAGCGCACCTTAATGACGCTCTTTTTTGAAATATTTTTCCTCAGAATGAACCCCTTTGTACACTTTTCAATATTTTCCGTGGAAAGCTGCAGTATTAGTGACTCACGGCTGCAGATCTGAACATCTGAAGGTCAGAATACACAACAGTTGCTTTCTGCTTTGCAGTAAACAAGTACAATTGTGGGTGAGGGTGTGTGTGTGTGTGTGTGTGTGTGTGTGTTTACCTGATGTTGCAGTGTTAGCATGTTACAGTATGTACAGGCTAAAACCAATTCCCCAAATGATTTTGCTTTTTCAACGTAATATTCATAATCCTTCTTTGCTGAAAAAAAAAAGCATTTTTCTACAAAAGTTTAATGAAATCTTGACCTAAAGGTCATAAATTCTTGTTCTGTAGACACCCAGACCACAGCCTGCAATAAAACGTGACTCCTTTCAGCTCTTCTCTGTTTTATTGACTGACTAAAACGAAACCTGTTCAGAACAAATCCAGCTCATGTTCCATCTTTGACCTTCACATTCATGATTGTGTTTTCAGCCCAGAGGCTTTTTCCTGATGTCACATGTGTCTGGCGTTTACCAGACTGCCTGAAGCTTCCTGGCTCATGAATGAACATTGCACAGTAAACCTGCAGCACTCAATGAACTCCTGCAGTGCAAAATGTTCCTGCCTTAAAAGACGGGTAAACTCTAACAAGAAAATGTGACTAATAGTATTGTGTTCACATTAGAACCTTTGCTTCGGTAAATAAATAAATAAATAAATAAATAAATAAATAAATAAATATTCAAAAGTAACTCCGATGAACTTTTATTATTTCGCACTTCCAGGAGATGTTCCTCCAAAATTTCTCCCAGATTCCTCCCAGATTTAATGGACCAATCACCCCGTATTTGCTAAGCAGGGGTTTCTAACACCCCCATCTCCTGTATAAAAGCCTCAGGTTTAACTAGAGATGTCAAAGCCCATGATGTTTCTCTCAGCGTTTAGGATTTTTGCGATTCTCTCCTATCTCACATGCAATACGTGCGCTGCTCTACTTAACAGTAGGAACATCATTGTTAGCACGTTACCCTATATTCATGAATGCTCTCACAGTGAAGGTAATATTTTCATCCATTCAGGAGGGAAGTGCGGCTCTACAAGTCTATGAAGCACTGAGGATCGTCTGAGACTCACAGGTACTTTATGGTTCTCATCCCTGGCTGGTACGTACCTTCCTCACTAATACAGTGTAATAAAGTGAATTGAGGGATTTAAATGCGAGTGTGTGATTTTGCTCTGCCCTGATGAGTAAAGTGAGCTGTGGGTTTTCATCCAGGTGTCTCTAAGGTTCAGAGGAGCTCATTTCTGTGGAGCTGCCATCCTCACCAAACGCTGGCTTCCGACTGCTGCTCACTGCTTCCACAGCGAAAAAAAAGAGCTTTAACCCTATATTGATCATTATATATACATGCAACATGACTACAAAGGTTTGTATCTTACACTGTTTATGGATGAAAAACAGAAACACTTCGCTCTCTAGTCATTTTATAGAAAAAGAAAAAATATATAAATATTTATTAGTAAATGCACGATACATTTATTATTTCGAACGTTACTAATATTTGATGTGTACATCGATTTCTTGTGGTCTCGAGCGCGCTCTCTCAGCACCGCTGCTGCTACGTGAATAAGACGTATCACATCACTACGGAGACCGAGGCGTGGCCTATGAGTCACATAGAATACAGATTAACATGGCAGAGGTAGAGCTGCATCTTTCTGGAGGCAGAACAGAAAAAGAACGTCTGGATTTGTTTTTATTTATCTTTTTTTCTTTTATGCGATACAAACGCGTGTTCGTGAAAAGGGGTCATGAGTTGAAAATCAGAAGACACTTAAGTAAATTAATGATTTGCTGTTTTGCTGAATCAAATATCTGCACCATATTGAATTGCAGAGTATATAATATATTTTTTTTATTGCACCGTATTGCATTGAATTGAATCAAAATCCGTACTGGGGGGATTCGTATCACATTGGATTGGTAGATGCTTCATTAGCATCAGTTATGGACAATATATAATATATATAATAGTATTAATAAAAAAGATAATACTATTTACTTTCTATTTTATAATTTTTTATTTGATTAAATATTACTTAAATTTTTTATTTTGAATACTCTCCTGTACATTTCTGCAAAAATAAAAATAGTTATATATTATTAATATATTGAAACTGTATATTTGACCACCCACTGTGTCTAGCTTGTTTCCAAATATAGTAGCCAGTCAGCATCATCACCAGCCAAATGAATAATTAGAATCTTTTTAAATAAAAAAATAAATAAATAAATTATACATATTTATAAAGTAACCATCTTCCAATATCACACTGACACCACGAAGCTCCAGACAGCATGATGATTAAAAAGGTGGTTTGATTTGTTTTTATTTGACATGCTGGTGTCCATGCAGAGAGTTCCTGCATGGTGTGAAGGCCATAGTGGGAAAGTTTGACCAGAAAGTGGTGGATCGTGGGGACCGAGGTTTGGCGTGAAGAATGTGATACTTCATGAGCAGTACCATTATAGACTTCCTACGAATTGCGATGTTGCCCTACTGAAGCTGAAAGGACGTGTACACATCTGCAAGTTTTTTTTTTTTTAAAACACTGCACTATAGAATCTTATATCCCAAGATTCATCTTAAAATATTGTGTGAGGTCAGTTATTATAGGAAAGAAAATAAATATTGGCAAAGCTGCTGTTGATGAAAATACATCAACATTTTCTCACCAGTCAAGATTAAACTTTCTTTCGGCTTCTCCTATTAGGGCTCGCCACAGCGGATCATCCGTATTCGTGATCCACATGTTTTGATTTGGCACATGTTTTTACGCAGGATTCCCTTCCTAACGCAACCCCCCCCATTTATCCGGGCTTGGGACCGGCACTAAGAGTGCACTGGCTTGTGCAACCCTAATGGCTGGGTTCGGTTCCCTGACCGTGGATCGAACCCGGGCCATAGCTGTGAGAGCGCCGAATCCTAACCACTAGACCACCAGGAAACCCTGACCGGTCAAGATTAAAAATTAAATATTGTTGAGAATAATATGTTACTATTAATGGATAAAAAAAATGCAGTGTCAACTTTAGCACACAGAGAAAGATTTGTGGCATGATAATGGTCAAATATTTCAGGAATGCTTCAGTGTTGTGAAAAAACCCAAAGAAACTTTCCCTCTCAGGTGACTTTGCTCAGCCTGTTTGTCTTCCGCTTCCTGGTGAGATCTTTCCAAACGAGGAACAGTTGCATTGTTGCTGGATGGGAACAAACAAACAAACAAAAGAGAGTAAGAATAAAGAACCTTTTATCTTTTGACTTCAGTGGTATCTTTTTGTCTATTTAACAATTTTGTCTATTTTCAGGAGGTCGGATGGCTTTGGTTCTTCATGAAGTGCAGTTGGACCTAGTGAATCTATCTATCTGTGAACACATCCTACAGACCCTCAGACCAGGACTGCAAAACCTCACAGTGCTGTGTGCTGGTCCAGGGAGAGAAGAAAAAGATGCCTGCTGGGTACTAATTCAATCTTTGATCAACCACTTTTATAAAGGTGTTAAAAAAATCCACTTATCCAAAATGTAGTTTATGTACTGTATATTTTTGTAAACTGTTTTCCAGCGAAGACCAGGAGACTTGGATATCTTTCAGCAGTAGTCTTTATTGCAGACGAGCCTACACATCAGAGTGTACTGCTTCAGAGCTGCAGTCATCAAGTCCAACTGTAGGAACTTAGCATTTTGGTTTTATACACATTCTGGAGGCAGTCACTCCGAAGGAGAACAAAGCACTCCGGTGATAATTAAAAAAAACATGCAAACATAATATCTCTTTCTCAGACCACTTCATTATCAGAGGAATACAGAAAGGCTCACACAACTTTGGCATTCCCTCAGAACAGTGGTTAAATCGTGAGCAAATGGTCACCAACATGGCAGGAGACGGAGATAAGGCGATACCTTGCCCCTTGTATCATACAAGGGAGCATTTGGAGCTGGCAAACCTCCATCCAGCACTTTGTTTTTACCTCATCATCATCATGTAATTTAAGTTTTTACTTCATTTGTCTCCTAAAGATGTTTAACATGTGTATATATATGCATGTATAGTTCCCAATACAGAAGAATAAAATAAAACAACTATTTAAAAATTTACAATCCTGCAATATCAACCAAGATATTTCAATCTTTAGTGCTTTTTATTGAAGAAACATTTTCCATAAAAGCTGCAAAGAACAACAAGTTGTTAATAGGTGCTTCCTCAAACCTGGCTTGGTGTGTTTGGGGACAAAGTAGGACTTGATTTTTTTTTAGGATTTGGTGTAGCCATGAAAAGTTTGCCAGTATAGTTCACTATATACTGTATATAGTATAGTATAGTTCAGCATCTTTGTCAGCGTCACATTGGATCCGAAGCCAATCCTAGAAACACTGGGAAGTGAAAGGTCAGTTGTTAAGACGTTGGACTTTAGATCGGAAGATCATGAGTTCTAATCCCAGCACCACCCAGCAGTGACAGCTTGGTGGTGCTGGAATTAGATCTCTTGAGTAAGGCCCTTAACCCTCATCTGCTCAGTTGTACTTACTCATAAATTCTAATCCCAGCACCACCAAGCTGTCACTGCTGGGCCCTTGAGTAAGGCCCTTAACCCTCAACTGCTCAGTTGTACTTAAAGTGACTCTAAGGGCATAATGCCATAAATGTAATTGAGTGAGTGGGGTATACTACAGGGGTCCCCAAACTTGGTCTCTCAGGCTGAATACGAACATTTTAGAAAATCTATTTTTAAATATATGTTTTACTTATATCAGGTGTGTATTGAATAATCAAGGTTTGCTTTCAAACTAAAAATCCCCCTAGTTATTAACGTAGCCTACTTTCTTGTTAGATTCACCCACCAACCAACAGAATGGTGCATTCAACATAACGTTCCATCGTGATCAAGCAGGTGCTCCTGCATGCGAGCCAGAGGGAAAATGTAAAGAGACAACAAAATGCTTAGGAAAGAGATTCAGAATGCAGGATATTTAACCGAAAGTGATCGAATGATTGTTTTTTTTTTGTTCACGCCAAAGAAAACAATCTGCGCAGACATTTTAAAACCCGCAACAGAGACAAGTATGCCAGCTTGCAAGATCAATAATACTGGTTGTCACTCCGGCCCAGAGTTACAGATCCCAACCCACTCCCTGTTAAAGAAAGAAAAAATAACCTTGCCCTCCCAGAAAAAAGTTTGGGGACCCCTGGTGTACTATAACTGTCACGGATAGATCAGGCAACGTAGTCAGGAGCATGGAAGCACAGGAAACAAATGCGATAAGTAGTCCGGGTGATCTATGGTAGTAACCTGTAGATCGGACCGTGAGTAAAGGGGAATAGGGACCTTATAAAGGGGACGGGAAAATGGAGGACAGGTGTAGGTGATTAGTAGGTGGAGGACAGGTGTAGGTGATTAGTAGGTGGAGGACAGGTGTAGGTGATTAGTAGGAGGAGGACAGGTGTAGGTGATTAGTAGGTGGAGGACAGGTGTAGGTGATTAGTAGGAGGAGGACAGGTGTAGGTGATTAGTAGGTGGAGGACAGGTGTAGGTGATTTGTAGGAGGGAGAGGCTGAGTGAGAGCATGAACATTGGAGGGAGGCGTGACTGGTGGCTCCCTGACAATAACTATGCAAAAATAAGTAAAAACCATACAGATAAAAAAAAAAAAAACAGCTGAGATGGGTGGGCATCTGAACCTGGGTAACTTACTTTAAGACTGTCTTGAGACCCCCAAGGAGGCACTGGAAATTATATCTGCAATAACCTTCTAGTAGTTTGCCATCCTGTCCTCACCAGAAGAAGTGGATAAAAATACATGACTTATGAACTAATGAAATTAATCCTTGGCACAGGGAGACTCGGGTGGTCCTTTGCTGTGTCCACGGGCTAATGGACAGATGGTGGTGGTCGGAATCATGTCTTGGGGCAAAATTTGTGGATGCAGCTGGATAAACAACAAGATGAAACCTCCGGAAAGTTTTGCTTAATCTCCGCAATAAAATAGACACAGTTTGGCAACAGGGTTCAATGTATGTATACTTTTCTGGGTAGTTTCCCCATTTATAAGACGAGATCAGATAAGATAGAACTTTATTAATGCTGAAGGAAAGACTTTTGACAGATTGTTTGTGTGATATTCCACATGGCACTATATTAACGTATATTGTAATGATTGTAAAATTGTAATAATTTATATGGCGCACTGACGCTGTCAGTGTTTACTGTCACAGCTTTGCTCTCTACAGAAAGAGGAGAAGTTCTAGAGTTTGATGGCCACTGAAAGGAAAGACCTCCTGTGGAAAGAAAGCTAACGTGGTTTTGCTTCACTCAGAGAAAGTCATCTTGACAATGAGTGAGTCCAGAACGTTCACTTTATAGTAAGGTGTATAAAAAGACTGACAATAAATTATTTTTGTTTTGTGGGCAGGGCATGCTCCTGGTCTATCACTATACCAGAGGGGAAAAGAATTTTGATGGAATACCTGAGGTTTGACCTGGAGAACCACCCTCAATGCCAAAGTGACCATCTCACAGTGTTTGCTGGTGAAGGCCTACCTATAGGTGAGTAGGATGTGGAAAAGAAAAGGGTTCCGTAAGGGTTTTTTGATTGGTTGACGGTGCCAGTGGAAACAGAAATCCAGGACCACTGTGAGTCCGAGTACAACCTGGATGAGATGGCAGGCCATCAAGCAGGTTTTTGGAAGGATTTAGAAAGCCAAATTAAACATGGGCAGAACAAAAGAAACTCCACGTTGACTGTAATGTGAGCAGTGTGGTCAAGCGTGCATTCCTATGTCATGCCAGTTAGTGCTTTACAAATAAGTAAAGTGTTAGTACAAATAAAACCTAATGATGAATCAACATACTGAAAGGTTTTGAAAGGTGGAGGAAACCGGAGCATGCAGAAAAAGTCATTTAGACTAAATATTTGTCTGACTCTCCACAGACAATTGGAGTATCTGAGTTTAGGATTAAACAAAGAACCCTGGACTTATTTTACCAATTGAAAATCAGGAGGATGGTTTTATTTGACATGGTTACATATTATAATTTTAGCCGCGTGCTCTGAATATACTGTAACCAAATGTATTTTTACTCTATTTGTAGTCAGGTCAGTTTTGTGGCAGCAATCCCCCTGCACCAATGCTTATACACTCCAACACCATCGAACTTCAGTTCATGTCTGATTTCAGTGTCTCAGGCTCAGGTTTCTCCATTCACGTCAGTGCTGTCAAAGATGAGTACACTTTGGGTGAGTTGGAAATCAGGTATCAAAACCAGTCAAGCCACCAAGCTATAGCTAGCCGAGTGGTTTCCCAGAAACCCTGATACAGTACATATGTCTGTAAATATGTCTGGTGGTGAGAGGAAACATGGCAGTGATGATTCGAGGTGATAACAGAATAAGTTGTGGGGCCTCATACTTGCATGCCTATTGGTGGTATTGCATTCAAATATTATGGATGTAAGTTGCCTTGGATGGGATTTTGTTTCCCTTCGGTGGCATATACAACATTCTACAACAGTGGCATTGTTCTGCCTTAAACTGGGAAGGCATTTGACCAAGACAGCTTTTTTCCCCTATTGTATTTGTATATCATATTTAACAGTAAATATGGTCACAAATCATCTTTACAGGAATCCAGATATTGGTTTTGAACCCTAATGAACAAGAGTAGAGTGGTGAAGGAAAACCCCCCCCAGAGAACACCCAAGTGCAAAATCTATAGAGGATACAGGCTCAAAATGAAACCTGTCCTCTTCTGGGTGACACAAATAGTGATAGATAGTCATTAGGACTTCCAGTAAGACTGCGTTATACAGTATATACAAACCAAAATAAATGAGGGGTCCAGGGACAAGAGGTGCCCTCTGACAACATTGCTGGTTCCACTGTGGCCTCATTAAATGTATAATTCAAAGTAGTAACAAAAAATCAACAAAACAGAAATCCAAAGTAATGTGTAGTCTAAAATTTGGGGTGGAAAAGAAGGGACTTCATTAGACATTAAAAACCTAAATGCAAATTCTAATGGCAGTAATAATCTGTCGCCAAGAGACATTAGATAATACAATTTGTCTAATTTCCTAACCAGCAAGTACCAAACCCTGGTCCTGGAGAACACCATGTCCTCTGTTTGATCAGACCACACAGGGCCAGCCTTCGCTCCCCACCTACATCACTGAGCCTCGGCTGCCCATGACCCTGTCGCAGGTTAAACACGGTTTTTTCCTTGGACCACTTTTCATAGATACTGCCCACTGCAGACCAGGAACATCCCACAAGAGCTGCAGTTTTGAAAGTCACAATTTTGTCAAACTCCTTACATTTGCCCATTTTTCCTGCTTCTAACACATCAACTTTGAGGACAAAATGCAATTGACAGCAATTGACTTGCTGCCTAATACCCATTAACAGGTGCCATGATGAAGAGATAATGAGTGTTATTCACTTCACCGCTCATTATGTTAAAATGTTATGCCTTGTCAGTGTATATGCAACAAACTAGGTTATTTAACTTCATGAAGATCTGTTACAACCAATTTAATATTTAAATGTACACAAGTTCCATTAGCCATTAGCCTCCATTAGCCGACAGTTCGTTTCTCCAAACATTCAGCTGAAATACTTTGCCACGCTTCTTGTAAAACTTGCCAAAGATGTTCTTCACAAGTTGGAGATTTCTTTCTTGCCATTCCATGATAGATATCACTCCAGGTGACTGTTTGCTCTCTAAATAACACTCACATGGATGCTTGGATGTACACGTCGGCTCGTTGCCTTGTTGCATGGAAGTAGTTTCCAATGAGCCGCAGTCCAGACGGAATTGCATGGTGTGATGGTGAATAAATCTCCATCCTTTCCTGCTCCAAAACAACCCAAACCATTAAGTTTTACTTTCATGTGTGACTGTGGGTGTGAGGCAGTCGGCTTTTTTCTCTCCTGTTCTCAATCTTACACAAGATAAAAAGATGTCAACATTTGAATTCCACCGAACTTATACCTGTTTTATTTTTTCATAGAAACCAAAAGAACATACATGTGTCTGTAATAATATGATAGATGACTAGATGTTTCCAAACCTTTGACATTTATTATATACAATGTCTAATTTTATCATCTTAGTACCCACATATTTATGTCATTAGCCCTAGTCTTGAGTGCTAATTATTTATAATACTCTGTCTCGTTTGGTTCAATGTGTGCAGCTCACTACACAGGTGTGCGCTTGTCCCTAGAGACGGTTTTGTCCCTTGAGACCGCCATCGATGCACTTTTACTAAGGTGACGCAGCACAGGTGGGTCCTGGGAGACCTTGTGCTGGTAGGGTCATGACCATAACGACAGCTGTGCTTGAGGACGCCACACAAACACACACACACACACACACACACACACACACACACACACACACACACACATACTGTATCCCCTGAGAGTCAGGAATAGTGGATCAAAACAGCACTGGCATACTTTCTCTCTTCAGCACATGACCTCTGGTGGAAAGAAACATAACACCACACCATGTTTGTATAGCATGCAAACTGGCATTGTCTCCTGGGAGAGGGGTGTGTGTGTGTGTGTGTGTGTGTGTGTGTGTGTGTGTGTGTGTGTTTTGTGCTTGTTCATGCTTGGATCCACCAATACCTCCTCTTTTGTGTTTGTTCAGGACCAGTCTGTCCCCGGCGGTCCTACAGAGCCCTGACTACCCACGATCCTATAGCGACGATACCCACTGCCGCTGGGTAATCTATGTCCCCGAGGGTTATGTTGTCAAGGTAACATGGCCTGAGGATTATGTTGAGGGCAGTAGACTGGCACGGTCAACTCGTCTGTAGACATGAATGCATTCATTGGCTGTGTGAATATGCAGTGAGAGTGGAGACCTCGCGATCAGCTTTCCAGGCCAGAGAGAATGTGATACTTGTTTCCATTAGTGTAGGGCTGAGGGGTTTACCTTTTTAGGTAGATGCATACTGATTCACACTTGGGGGTGTGCTATAATAGGGAAATTATTAGCAATACGTATGCTAGGTATGATACTAGTTGAATATTTTTCTGTTATGGTTCATGCTGTATTGGTTTATTCCTCTCATACTACAGTAATCTGATGGCATTTTTATAAATGAAAGTTTAGCTGTTGAATGTTTTGTGGTAGGTTATCATTCAAAAATGAACAACAGTACAGTCTAAGACCAAAACGGTAGATGCAGCACCAAAGGAAATTGGAAAGACAAAAGCAAAACTCTGGTCAAAAAGTCAGAAATACAGAGGATTTATCTAAAACAAAAAATACACAAACCTTTACAACCTTAAAAGTGCATGTCCATGCACTTTATGTCGTGATGAAAAAGGAAATAGAAATCGCAAACAAAGATGTTCAAAATTCAACTGAGGGTGCCCCCTAGCAGTCTGGTGTATCATTATGCTAGTTCCCAGAGAAACTACAAACTTTTTTGTGACATAATACTTATTTATAGCTTTATCTCTGATTGTTATAAAGCAACAAACCCTGGAGACTCTTGAAATAAATACTTAATAAACAGCTATTTACATGAAACTTGACCATATCTGCAATTGCCAGCAACAGGAAGTGACAGCTCATTGATTGAGTCATTGGCCTTTCAATGGGTAGGGTTGCAAGTTTAAATTCCAGTACCATTGCTGGGCCCTTGAGCAAGACGTTTACCTCATCACTTGTAAAAATGAGACAAATGTAAGTCTGGACAAAATGTGCAGGGAAAGGGGAAATTTTGCAACCAGACTTGGCAACAAATTAATGGCGAGAGGTTCTAAACGAGGTCCCAAAAAAATTGCTGACGCCCCAGATTCACCAATTCCTAGTTCCTCAATTTTCTGTTTCCCATCCTGTACAATAAATTACACATTTACCGAACTGTCACCTCCTGACCAACCAGATTTGAGAACTGAACAGTGCTGTTACAAATGAGCCCATTCTTGTGAGAACACCATTACTGAATTAATAATTGTTTGTCATAGTTTTGTCATTACAGACATTGGATCTGTATCCACTCCTGCTTAGTGGGTTCATTAATAATTCACGGCTCTATTTGCAGTGTAATTGGTGTATAAGGGACAGTGTAATGTTGCATAACTAAGACACTGCTATCTGCACCTGTTTCAGCTTGACTTCATCGACTTTGTTTTAGAGGAGTCTGAAAGGTGTCAGTATGACTCACTGTATGTATTCGGAGACTTTAAAGACAAAAAAAAAAAACCGGTAAACTGACCAAAGCTGCTCTTTCTGAAATGTAAAGCTCCACAGCACACTTAAGTGACACTGTACGTATGCTAATTATCAACATGCTAGCTAGTGTTGGATATACATTCAAATTTAAAGCTTAAATTTTTAATCAGATCATGAAATGACCCATAAACTGATTCTAGATGTAGTGATTGAATGACTTCCTTTGTTCAAATCCTCTAGAAATTTCCGCCATGGTATGAATTTAGCGTTATAGTTAAATCGCTCTCTTTTTTGTTCTTGTGTTTATGTGGGAAAGTGGTCTTGGGCGGTCACAGCATTCCTCCCCCCCGGGTGATGGTTTTGCAGTTCATGACGGACGCCAGCGTGTCTGCCCGGGGCTTCAGCGCTAATCTCTCAGTCATCAGCAAAAATGGTGAGTGCATCAACAAACACAAACATGCAGAGCTGGGGCTCATCTTAGAGCCAACAAAACAACTCCCACTCCCACGCACATACTTTGTATACATTAGAAATACCATTGTAATGCTAGCAATATACAATGGCAGGTTAATTCGTAGCAGATTGGCACATAGACAAAAACCAAAACATTTCTCTTGAAAAAATCATCATAGGTTTAAAACACGTCAATATATAAGCGCATCTTATTTTCTGTTAAATATTGTACAGTATAACAGAAACGCAGATTACAATAAAAAGAATTACGAATATGAACACGCAATATGGACAAGAATTTTTCTACATGTAGTTCCCATTCCCTCTTATAATAAGCTCCACTCTTCTGGGAAGATGTTCCACAAGATTTTGTGAAGATTTGTGCTCATCCAGCCATAAGGGTTTTAGTAAAGTCAGGTACTGATGTAGGTGAGGTGAGGAAGCCTGCGGTGCAGTCAGTGTGATCATCCCAAAGTTGTTTAATAGGTCAAAGCTCTTTAGCAGGAGATCTTTCACTCCAACCCATGTATAGCACATCTTCACAGAGCTGGCTTTGTGCACAGGAGGCATCGTCATGCTGGAACAGGTTTAGATCTAGTAGTTCAAGTGAATGGAAAATTTCATGCTACCGTTTCCAAAGACGTCATATGCAAGTGTGTGCCTCCAACTTTGTGGTAACATTTTGAGGAAGAACCACATGATTGGTCAGTTGTCTCAATACTTTTGTCAATATAATAATGGCAAACGTTGACTCTAGAGTAGTCTTCATGATCAAACTATAAATCGGATTTCAATTAAATGAACATGAAATCGTTTCTTCTGTGTATAAAATAGCACTTGATCCAGCACATCATATTAGTTTTGATATTTCGTCACACCATTTGAAAATCAACACCTGAACAAAAACCAGGGATACTAGGCAAAAAAAAAAAAAAAAAAAAAACAATAACCAAAAAGTGCACGAAAGACCATGACAACGAGAAGAAAAACGGGCAACAAACAAGCTTTTGATAATGAGGTGGTGACAAACTAGAAATTATATAGAGGTGCTCATTAAGGACAAACAGGAAACAGGTGCTTGTGTTTGCGCCATGTAACAGTCATGTGATGTGCAGGTGATGATGGGTAATGTAGTATCTTGCCAAATGTATTGCTTAGATCAATCAAAGTCATAGAATCATGAAGTTGGAATGATAGGTTGGGTCTCATGGATCAATTCACTAAGGTGTTTCTTTATCCAGTGAATTGTTCCTTTATTTGCATTGCTTAGAGCTCACTTTTTCGCTTTAATTGTGTGGTTTATAGCCTCATAATATTCGCTCCTTGAGACGAGCAACGCCTTTGATAAACATAATGCCTCCTATGATGTCTTCAACTTGCAAACAACTTAAGCACACCATTTAACCATTAATATTCTTCACATTCAAGATTCAACCCATGCAAGACACTAAAAGCCTGATAAAGCACTTGTGAAGGGAATTATATAAAGGAGACACACTGAAAGTCTGGAGGTCTTTTTTCTGGTTAAATATTGTACTTTCTAAGATGCAACCTTCAAGGGTTCTCCCACACATCTGTTTTAAATAACCTGAAAGATTATCCTGTGTGGAAGTGTCCTCTTTATGGTCAATAATCTAAAACTCTCATGCAGCGAATTAGGTCATTAGATCTCATCTGCCCTTCCTGTCCACAGAACTCCATGATGGACAGCATGAGAACCAGGATGAGGAAAAACATCACAACAGCATTTTTCTTCTTCTATAATCCAATAGAGTTTTGTCCCTTTTGTACACTTTGCATTAGATAAAATGTATGCCCAGTTGCCAGGTCTGTGTTTTTGTGGATTCTGAATTTATAGTACTGAACTATATGTGGTTCTTCTCCAAACTGTTACCACAAAGTAATGTCTCTGACGATGACTCAAGGAGACTCAAACCTGTTCCAGCATCATAATGCCCCTGTACACAAAGCCAGCTCCATGAACATCTGCTTTTCATGTGTTGGAGTGGAAGACCTCCTGCTATATTGAAATCTATTGAACACCATTGGAATGAATGTGAACCCTTACTGCAACCCCAGACCTTCTTACCTAATCTACATCAGTACCTGACTTTACTTACACCCTTGTAGCTAAATGAGTACATCTGAAATCTCCATAAAATCAAACGAAACATCAACTCAGAAGAAATGGGGACTAAACAAGCCCTTTTGTATTTTGTATTTTGTCTTATTAGAAATGTAGAGTAAAAGGAGGAGTTTTACTGGTACTGGCATCAGATTTATGCAGCGGATTCATATTTTGACTGGAGTACAAATATTGTTTCTTCACTTCTCCTCATCTAGTAAAAATCTTATTGATCTCATTTCAAGAGCAAGAACAGATGGTGTATTATTTTGATCAGTCTAAGATTATTTATCTTTTTACTTCGACTGCTGCCCAATCCTCTCAGCACCGGTCCCTTACGGTCCCTCCTGCAGGTGGTGAGCCCACGGGAAGGCGGCCCCATGTCGCTCTGACGTCACGGTCCTTGGTTTATTTTTCTCGTAAGGGTCCCCTGGAGCATAGAGGGTTAAGGGCCTTGCTCAAGGGCCCAAGAGTGGCAGCTTGGCGATACCGGGGCTTGAACCCCCGACCTTCCGATCGGTAACCCAGCGCCTTAACCGCTGGAGCCACCACTCCCCCAATAATCACACTTATTTATTAGTATTATTTTTTTCCAATACTTGCTTTATATCAACACCAACACATTTATATGCAACCTGATAACAACCTATTAGACATACAGCAGTCTAAGGAATCTGTGCTGTGACTGCTACTGTGTGTGTGTGTGTGTGTGTGTGTGTGTGTGTGTGTGTGTGTGTGTGTGTGTGTGTGCGTTCCTCTCAGCGCCATGTGGAATTTGTCACGGCTTTGCTGCTCCTGAGCAGGACGACTTTAAGGCAGCAAAGACTCACAACATCTCTGTATCTCTGTGTATATAAACGAGTCTGACACAATCATCACACACACACACACACACACACACACACACACACACACACACACACACACACACACACACACACACATACATGCACACGCTCAGTCATTTCATCTTCCCACTTCTAATTTGAACTCTTGTACATTTATTTAAAAGCTTCTTTCACTTTTTGTCAGATCCTTAACCTTCCTCTGTTTAATCCTCTCTCTCTCTCTCTCTCTCTCTCTCTCTCTCTCTCTCTCTCTCTCTCTCTCTCTCTCTCTCTCTCTCTCTCTCTCTCTCTCTCTCTCTCTTATACTCTTTCCATTTTCAATATTTATTTCTCTCCTGTTCTCTTTATGTTTGTCCATTTATATTCCATCTCTTCTCCTTTATTCTCTCTTTCCCTTCTCTCTTTCTTTCCCTGCATATTTTTCTTGTCCGACCCTTAACCTTCCTCTCATTTTCTGTTCTCTCTCTTTCCCTTTCCTTCACACCACATTCTCTCTCTCTCTCTCTCTCTCTCTCTCTCTCTCTCTCTCTCTCTCTCTCTCTCTCTCTCTCTCTCTCTCTTCTCTCTCTCTCTCTCTCACTCACTCACTCTCTTATATGGTCAATATTTCTCCTTTCCTCAACTACTCCCTCCATATTTCCTCATATTTTTTTCCCCTCAGACCATTGACATCGCTCTCTACCTGTCTATCTTTGAATTTCCTTTCTCCCCTTTATCTTTTTTCTCCTCTTGTTCTGTTTTTCCATCTCTTCTCTTATTATATCTTCCCTCTCTCTCTCTCACTATCTTTTTTATTATTTCTTCTTATCCTGTCAACAAAACACTAGTATACCTCCTGGTTAATAATCTCCTTCTCTCACACTCACCTTCCATACCAAACCTGTCTTTCTGCCTCTTGTTGGTCAAAGTGTCCTGCTTTCTGGAAGCTTCTGTGCTGTGGAAATGAAGGAAGGACATGCTAATGCTCTGTTTACCCAACAGCCTCTGGGAGAAAACGTAATAGTGGAGAGTAATGCATGAAAGCCTGTTTGTGCAGTACCTGTGTGTGTGTGTGTGTGTGTGTGTGTGTGTGTGTGTGTGTGTGTGTGTGTGTGTGTGTGTGTGTGTGTGTGGGTGTGTGTTTGTGTGGGTGTGGGTGTGAGATGACTCAATGTGACATTTACAGTTACAACATGACAAACATCTTAGCTGACAGGAAACGGCTTAAACTCCCAGTTCACACACCCTTTCACACATTTAAGAGTTGCTGGTCTTGTGCTTTATATGTACAAGATGTACATTGAAAAGATAAAGAGACGTGTGTGTGTGTGTGTGTGTGTGTGAAGGGTAGAAGTGTAGATCCTGCAAAACCATTCCAAGTTAAAAGTCACAAATTAGAAGAAAGTAGAAGAAAGCCGCTCACATCAGGATGCATGCTGGAAGGGTAAGGAGGCAAAATAGAGGAAGAGGAAGAGGAAGAAGAGACCAGAGACACATTTCAGATGAAATTAGAGCCACTATTGTGGACCATGTTGTCAATCATGGCCTCACAATGGCTGAGGCGGGTCAGAGGGTACAGCTGAATATTGAAAGATCAACTGTGTCTTCAATAATTCAAACATTTTGTAGTGAGAACAGGAATGTAATTCACCAGTGTGGACTGTGCTGTTATAGTGTGTGTATACATTCTGTAACACATTTAAGTATAAATGTATTGCATTAGTGCATTTTTTCCACACAGGACTGCAGAATTACCTCATGGGGTGGCAGAGGACCCTTTTTTTTTTTTTAACACCCCAACAAGAGAAGACTATTTGCACCATGGTCCGAGCAAACAATGGCATTAGGCTGAGGGAAAAACAAAAGACTGTTGTAGAAGACAATAATGTCTTTGAAAACCTTCAGTCTGTAAGCATCTCAACTATCGACAGGGTGTTGAAAAGACACCACATGAGCATGAAACAGCTGTACCGCATACCATTTGAAAGGAATGGTGACAAAGTGAAGGCACTACGATACCAGTATGTACAAGTAAAACATCTATGAGCATACAGTAACACAAATACATAAACTTTTTATATAGTGATTTATATATATACTACAGCATGTGTGACCTGTGTACATTTGCTATAGCTGTAGGAAAAAAAACATGCAATATGTGTACATTTGATATGAAATGAAATGAAAATGCATAATTAATTGGTTGTCTCCTGGGTTGTAGCGTATAATAGAATTGCCTGTGGCTGTGGATGAGGCTGAACAAAAGCAGAAGACGTGGTTGAAATGTCATCAGCCACAGAGCTACTGTTGATTTACCAGGCCAGGGGGGAGGAAATATCACTATGTGTGCTGCTATGTCAGAGCAGGGTGTGCTATCTCATATTCCCCTTTCAGGCCCATACAACACACAGCATCTCCTCACCTTCTTAGAGACCCTCTATAGGGCTCTCATCCCTGATGATGAGAGAAGTCCATGTCAAGTTGATTTACCAAAGAATGTGATACTTTGGGATAATGTGAGTTCCCATCACACCATCAGGCAATGGTTTCTGACCCATTACAGAATGCTGATGCAATTTCTCCCACCCTCTTCCCCATTCCTCAACCCAACTGAGGAGTTCTATTCAGCATGGAGGTGGAAGGTCTATGATTGCCAGCCACATACTCAGATGACTCTGCTGGCTGCCATGAATGCAGCATGTGAGGACATCACAGTGGAAGCCTGCAGAGGCTGCATAAGACATTCCAGAAGATTTTTTTCACGCTGTATTGCAAGGGATGATATCTGTTGTGTTGTGGATGAGAATCTGTGGCCCAACAGACTGGGACGTCAGGGGGTATGGACAGATTGCACTGTACAGTTATGCCTAAGAAGTGTTTCCTATGTTTACCTTTTGGAATTTGAAGTTGTGTCTTTTTCTTTTCAATCACAATAACATTATATTGTAATTTTTTGTCAGTCCACTTTTAAAGAACAATAAAGTCTCACAATCAATATCCCACATTAAGTCTTCTTCTTCTTTCGGCTTTTCCCATTGGGGGCGCCACAGCGGATCATCCGTCTCCATATCAACCCCCCCCCCCCCCCGTCCTCTACATCTGCCTCTTTTACACCAACCACCTGCATGTCTTTACTCACCAAATCCATGAACCTCCTTCTTGGTCTTTTTTTTTTCCTCCTTCCTGGTGTCTCCATCCTCAGCATCCTCCCACTGATATACCCCATGTCCCTCCTCTACACATGTCCAAACCATCTCAATCTCACCTCCCTCACCTTGTCTCCAAAACGTCCTACATGCGCTGTCCCTCTAATAAACTCATTTCTAATTCTGTCCATCGTCGTCACTCCCAACGAAAACCTCAACATCTTCAGCTCTGCTACCTCCAGCTCCACCTCCTGTCTTTTACTCAATGCCACTGTCTCTAAACCAGACAACATCTCAGGTCTCACCACAGTCCTATAAACCTTCCCTTTCACTCTTGCAGATACTCTTCTATTACAATATCCCACATACCGTAATGTGTAAATTCGTGCTGTTGAAATAGAAATTTTCTTCTTAGAAGAAATTCAGCCTTGTGCATTTTCAATAATTGTAATCCCAAACATAGTTTACATCAGGAATACTAAAATAAATATAAAAAAAAAAAAATGACTTCACATTTTAACGATCTAGTTTTTAAACAATGACAAAATGACTTTTCTAAAAGCAATCACATGCTCATTGACACAAATACTTACTTTTAAGAGAAGAACTAAGGATTTTGAGCAAAATACAGGCTTTTGCAAAAAATCCAATGTATTTTGCTGCTTGTACAAATTGTTTTGAGAAATGCATTGCGTTTGCGAATCTTACAGATGATTCGAAAAAAATCCAAAGCAAGATAGAAAAACTGTGATATTGTTCACTTGTAGAGGGTTGGACGTTTCCTAGGAACGTGGAAAGACTTTTTCTTGAGGTCGTCTAAAGAGTACCATCATCCCATCTCCTGCTATGCAATGGGATAATCTCGCCTGAGTTTTACACACCGGAGTGAAAGTATTAATGCCCGATAAATCAAACGATTCGTTGTCATCAATCTTTGCTCAAGCACACAATACACAACAAAACAAAACAAAAGGTTTGTGTTTTATTTGCACAGTAAAGAAAGATAAAAGGTACAGTCAGATAAATTACTGGCACAGAATATCATTTGTGTTAAATCTGAGTAAATTTACTTCATTACTGTACTTAAGAAATTATCTGCCTACTGTCTAGTCTATGATATTAAAGATAAAAGCAACATTTTCTCTCCACTACATTTATGAGTTAATATATGCAGTATTAATCTATTTTACAGTTTTTCTCAGTTGCTTTGGAGAATTTCTTGAAATATTGGATCATTGTAATGGATATTCATATTCTTAGTCACAATACCTCAGGTCTTGACTGGAAAGAGACTACATGTGTGTTGTAGCGCCACCATGTGGTGAGGATGGTGCTATTTTTGATGCATCACGTGATCTGTAAATTTTTATGCTTCACAGGATCTTCTAGTGAACACGACTGATTTGGGAGGACAAATGCAGCCCTAGTGTTTTCTAGTGTCCCCATCTGTTTATGGTTTATGTTTATAGTGTTCACATCTGTTTATTTTGACATACTGTAGTTTTTCATCAAGGTCACAGTTTCTGTGCAGAACCAATAACATCAATGAAATCTTTCCATTGCACAGATTATATAATTTTTTTATATTTATACACCTTCATTTCTTTGCCCCCCCCTTTTTTTTACCCTATTTTATCTATAGTCTTCTCTCTCTCTTTTTTTACTCATCATTGCTCTCTCTCTCTCTCTCTCTCTCTCTCTCTCTCTCTCTCTCTCTCTCTCTTTCTCTGTTATTTTCTCCATTTTTCTTTGTTTTATTTCTCCTCTTACTCCTTACAAAGTTATACACAAAGAAAGCAAAACAGTCAAACAGGGTTTAAACTGTAAACTGGGCTTCTCCCATGTTCTTGCAATGGTTTTTCATTTTTCATTTTTTGTTCTTTTAAGTTAAATCAGGTAAAGTCTTTCTTATATGTACAGAAACCTCAAATAATATATTTCCACCTATAATTTGTTTTGGTAATTTATCATTTTTACCCAAATTTTATACGTTTTTTTTCTTGCGGCTTCTCTTGTCCACATTGATCATGTGACTAGCCAATGCATTAACTGATAAAGCCAACCTACACCTATGTCATGATCAGACTGGTAAGTAGTCACATTCCCAATGTGAACCCACATTAGGTGAAACATACCTACAGTATATACGAGGTGGCATCAAAAAGTTTCGAAGCTATTTCTAACTATTCTTTTTCTAAGCTGTTTCTAACTGGTGCCATTCTGACCAGGTGTTACCACGTCTGCGATTTCATCATGGACAGTAAGATTGAACAAAGAGCAAACGTGAAATTCTCTTTGAAAAAGGGCAAAAATGCCATAGAGATGTTTGACATGACATACGTTTGACATACATCGATGCTGCAACGAGTCGTCCGAGGTGTTTCAAGTGACATCAATAGCAAAAAAACATCACTGGAAGATCGTGAGAAATCAGGAAGCCCTTTCGACAAGCTCAACCTCAGAAAATGTTGGCAACTTGTGCATGATGATCATCAGAGAACAAGCCACATGATCTAACTTTCTCACTTACACTAACATGCCAGATTTTGCTACTGTGGACTTCGTCCTTTTTCCCGAAGATAAAGTCTCCATTTTGACACCATTAAGTAGATGTGGTGCGAATCGCAGTAGGTGCTGGACACGCTTCGAAAAGAAGACTTTCAGGACACATTTCAGAAGTGGCAGGAACACTGGGAGTGCAGTATTGCTGTTTTAAAGGTGTACATGTAGATAAATAAAGTACTTTATTGTAAACAGAGCCCGTCTCGAAAAACTTTGATCCCACCACATACTATAACCCTGCTGAGTGTCCCACATGCTTTCAACAATACTAAACAAGTAGGAGACCTGAATTAAAGAGCACCAGAGGGACATTTTTAACAAGTCTGATTGCTGTTAAGTACAAATACGACGCCAGGGAGAGTCAGTATTACCTTTGGTACAAAATCTGACATTTTTGTCAAATATTGACATGAAAATTGAGGAAAAAATCATAGAGACTAAAAATAATACAAAATGATTGGGTATTAAATCTTTGATTTTTATTTATTTTGTTTTTATTTCATTATTTATTTACAATTAGCCCTAAAAAAGCACATACCCAATATTTCACCATAGGTTAGTTTTAATTTACCCCTGTTTCATTGATGCATAGTCTATTGTATTGAACTGTAATGCATATGATATACTGTATATGATTCACCTGTTTTGTAAAGCTTGATACAGTATTAAGCCACATCTGGTACAGCCACACACCTGCTTCATAGCTCAGAGAAACTGCTGCCAGGGTTTCATGCTTAATTTAGTTTTTTCCACCATTCCAGACTTGCGTGTCATGATAAATTACACACAATGCAACAAAGTTGTCTTGCAGATGGCACCGGGACACAGCAGGCACATCAGATACAACCCCTGAAAAGAGTTCATTTCCATTCTGAACTGCCAGATGCACAATGGGAAGAATCTGATAGCGAGAAAGAATTGTTTTAATGGTTTTAAAAAGGAAAGATTTAGAGCAATAGAGAAACGGAACGTACATTTATGTAATTATTTGATATTTTTGTATACTTTTATATATTATGCTTAATTTATATATTATATTTTCATATATATATATATATATATTAATTTTAATGGCACTCATTTTATTAAATCATGATTAATGCAGCGTGCACGTTTGACCATTTGTATTACAAATATAAAATATATAAAAGAGGCGAAATTGAAACCTTCAATGCAACACACATTTAATCACGACGTCCTTTCTTTACTAAGCTCATAAAAAAAAATGGTTTTACTGATGCGCCAAGTCTCAAATCAGCACCAAAATCCGCCATGATGCACACATCCGGCAATCAAAACCGTCCGTGTGGAAACACAGCAAAAGTTTGGTGTCCTGTTGATTTATGCAATTTAAAACAACATAATTACTTTAAAACATTTACAAGAATATTTTGTCTTCATGCTCTATATTGAGTTTGGTTTCACTAATAATAAACATACATTTATTTAAAGCATTAATATTTGTCCATGCGCATGTTGAATAGAGTATTAAAAACGGAAAAGTATTGTTGGAGCAGGGAGAGTTGGAGACTTATTTTAGGTGAATGGAAAACTAAACCAACATGGCTACCATTCCATATTTCCAAACAGATGACTGGAGTGTTTCGCATCATGGAACGGCCTGCCTAGTCACCGCACCTAAATTCTATCGAACTGCTCTGGGATGAACTGAATCACAAGGTCAGAAAGAAATCTCCAACTAGTAAAGAACATCTTTGGTGAAGTTTCATGGCAATCGCATGTAATTTGCATCCTACTTGTAATCTCTTAGTGTATTAGGAAGACATAGTTCAAGACTCTTCTCGGTTTTAGCACTGAGGAGGTGGAATGAACTTCCACTTGAGCAGAGTCTCTAGCAGCCTTGAAACAAAGTCTAAAGACCTACTTCTTCTAGCAGTACTTTTCCTATAGAAAACAATACATAATATAACTATTTTTCTCCCAACAGCCTTTTAGACTGATACCATTATTAGTCTTAGTCTTAATATTATTATTATTAGCTCTGGATAAGCCATTAAAGCAATATGTTGTAGTAGATACATACAGTAGATGCAGATGTGTAAATAGCAATCAAATTTAAATGGCTGCTGTGGGAAAAAAAGATAATTAGAGTATTGAGAGAAGTTCGAACTTAGAGTTCAGCATTAGTATGGCAAAATGAATATATTGTATAAATAACCCTGAAGTGATCTGGATTTTTCAAACTAAATATATAAACCTGACATGGTGGTGTAGAAGCTAATGCTCCTCACAGCTCCAGGGCAATCCTGAGCTCAGGTTGCTCTCTGTGCAGTGTCTCCCAGAATCAGTGTGGGCTTCATACCGGTTTTCTGGTTTCCTTCAATCTTCTAAAAAAAAACTTGTCTGGATTTGAAAACTGAACACAAATGTATGCGAATGACTGCAAATTTTTTTGAACTTTTTTTACAGATCCAAACATGAACAGTTATCTGCTTTCCCATTGCTTTAACTCTGGAGAATAAGGCCGTAGGGTGATCCCACACCATTCCCGTTTACACACTCAGACAATCAGCTGGAATTGGCTGGGGCATGGAAGTGCCATGATTTTCTGTGTTGCGATTGGATAGAACTTGTTAGCCCCATCCATCTTACCTTTATTCCCCTTTTCAACAGGGCTTCAGTGCAAAGGTTAGAGTGATAGAGAGATAGAGCTGAAGTAAAACTTCACTCACACAGTTTACAGGACAGGACAACATGGAGCAAACGCTGGTAAGGCTACACTTTCATTACAACGGTTTCTCACATTCCTTTTCGATATTCACAGAAGTTCTCGGCTTCACTCGAAAGTTATTACCCCTCTATTAGTCCCTAACAGACTGCTGCAGATAAACAGTGTGATTCAGAAATAAGTGCACTAGGATTTGTATGTATCTCTGATTGCAAAGAAGTCATAATTTCCTACGGTATAGCTGCTGTATTATATCTATATTTCTGTTAATCCATTAATGATTAATTAAGTAATAAATCAATTTATTTATTTAAATAATTAAATGAGTAATTGAATATGAACTTAGTTACACTTGGGTGCTGGTTTTAAATGTGTGATTTCTTTCATTATTAATATAAAAGTGATTTGAATTATAAGAGAATACAGCTAACATCAGAATTATGAGAAAAATGTCAGAAAATGAGCCAAAAATTTTATTAAAATTTAATAACTTATGCATTGGATCTGGAGTTGTTTTTGTCTCGTTTTTTTTTTTTTTTAATAAAAATTTATAATTTTGTTTTATTTATTTATTTAGAATTTTTAAATTTTTCAAATTGTGCAAAAGGCTCATTTGTTCTGAAATTGTAACCCATTTCTTTACATTTAGAATTAATTTCAGAAAACCAGTGTGTAAGATTTATTCATATATAATTATTGCATTTTCACACCACTTGATTAATTAATTATTTGTTTGTTTGCTTATTATTATGTGTATTTTCTTTTTTCTTTTTTTTGTTACATTTTCTTTTATATTCAATTAAATCTTAACACTTTCATTGTACAATGTAATTGACGACCACCTAAAATCAACATCATCCTGTTTACGTTATAATTCACGGTCATTTTATCGAAGAATGGTGTAATCTTGCTTAAAAAATATTCAGCATAATATAAAAAAAACCCAGACAAACAATGAAAATGTTCTCAGGCCGAGGCCTGGACAACATGCTTCAAATGAATAAATCCCACAAATTGTATTAATTTTAGATCCTGAACAAAAATATAAAATATATATATATTTAAAAAAAATAAATTCTTTTTTTTTATTTTTTACCAATAAAGAGTGCATTATAATGTGTATTATATAATGATATAACTAAGTGTGTACTTGCACCTGTGCATTATAGATGTTTCCCGTGCTGATTGGACTCGTAGCCGTGTTAGTCACCATCTTCTTCATGTTCCTAAAACCAAGGAACTCTGAAAGTAGAAAAAAACTCAGCAAGCACCCAAAAACTCTGCAGGACCCCAGCATTAAATATCCGCTGCCCCTCATAGAGAAGGAGGTGAGTCAGGAATCCAAGAAAACACTGACTCAAATGACCTAAAATTAACTCACTGCTCTGATTTTACAAAAGTTTGTTATAAATATCTACGGGAAATTACTCTACTATATACAGTATCTACTAGATACTAGAAACCAGATGCTAGATAAAGTCGAGGTGATTAGAACTGTAGCCTTCAGTAAGCAGGATGAATAAAAAAACAGGAATAAAAAGATGCAAAATGTTCAAAGTAGAGACATATTATGACGCAATAGCATTAAAAAGAATACAAAAAATAAAAAGACACACACTGATGGTAAAGTAGTGCCTCGATATCCAAGCAACTTACAATAGTAAAACATTAGCTAAAGCTAACAACTAATTAGCAACAGCGTTATTCCTGATCTCTCATGGAAGCTAGCATGTTAATAACTCTAGGATACAAGCTAGTTAAATGCTAAATATAAGTAGAATGGTTTCCCTTGCCTCTAATGCCTCATTTTCACACTTATAGTTGATAAACTAAGCTTTGAGATGCTTACAGAGCTTGGAAGTACGCTTTCCAGATGGAACTGCATGGTGTTGATGTATGGAATGGTAGCAATGTTGGTTTAGTTTTCCCTTCACCTGGAAAAAGTCTCTAACATTTCCTTCCCCTAAAACAACGCCAAACCATTAAGCTTTCACCTCCATGTTTGACTGTGTGGGAGGGGGGGGGGGGGGGGGGGGGAACCTGCTAACATCTCTCCTGTTCCTCCATCTTACATGAGTTGAACAGGAGATCAGGAAAGAGCCAAAAATGTCACATTTGAACTGTCTGCAGAATTTCCTTGCAGTCAATCACGTTCCAATTCTTGTGTGTTTTTGTATTTTATCTGGTTTATTTCATAGAAACATGAGGAACATGCATGTGTCTCAAAAAACCATAAACTTTTGACAGGCACTAATTTCTTCACCAATTAAGTGAAACAATTGAACAATTACTGTACCAATTCAATATTTGTCACATGAAACATTCAGTTTTAACTCAAGTGCCCTTAATGGTGACAGGACATTACGCATGACACGAAAAGATTCCGCTTCGGGCTTCCCTCATCTCTTCATGTGCTCGGGCTTCCAGTCGGTATGAACATTCACCTTGATCTCATGCTTATCTCGCACACGCATCTCACACACCGTATCTCACCTGTCGTCTACATTGATATCAATGCTTCTGTTTTCTCCTGCACTCTGAAAAAGGTCAGCACGTGTACCTGTCTGCTAAAGTCAATGGAAATCTGGTTATCCGAGCTTACACTCCCATCTCCAGTGATGAGGACCAAGGACACGTTGATCTCATCATAAAGGTGGGAAATAAACCACAAGTCTCCTCGGATGTTAATAATATGCTGTATATTGTTGGAATAAAAAAATGGGGTTATCCGTAGGGTTAGCATTTAATTTTAGGAAATTCCATTAAGGGATTAAATATGAAAAAAAAATATATATAAAAACGTTAAGAACCTTTTTGATGTGTCTCCTTAATGATGTCTTTCATTACATTACAGTGAGTAGTGAAATAAGTAAATAAAACATATATATTTTCTATTTCGCTGAGGTTGCATTTTGCGTCAGAAGAGAAACCTTTCAGATTTCTTTTGCTTAAAAGGAACTATATCAGTATCAAAAGCAGGAAATCAGGAAATCAATGTGAATATGCTTTAGGAATTGTATTGCTATGAGTTATACTAACATATAAAAAGTCCAGAAAAATTCAAAGTATATTTATTCTAAAAAAAAAAAAAATTATTATTATTTTTTTTTAAACATTTCTTTCGAATAACAATTTTTATTTTTTTATTTCAAAAAATTGACTTTATTTTATAATTTATTTATCTTCAATTGGAATCTGAATGTCTTTGATATTCATTTTCTGTTTCTTATCTACGCTCTTTAACCTAGGTATATCACAAAAACACACACCCAAACTACCCTGATGGAGGCAAAATGTCTCAGTACCTAAACGACATGAAGATCGGAGACACCATCGACTTCCGAGGGCCAAACGGCCTTCTGGTGTACAACGGCAACCGTACGAAAGCTCAAAATCTAGATCTAGAACAATGTTAAGAAAGAGTCAATGGATTAGAAGATACCAAATACATAAGTTCTAACCAACAGATGGCAGCATCAGGCAATGTGTCTGAAATACCTTGCATTGAGAACATGAGAATATTTTGTGAGAATTTTCATTGATATACATATTATTTTCTGTTTAAGGTTTTTTTGCTATAAGACCTGATAAAAAGTCTGATGCCAAACTGCGGAAGTTTAAACACGTGGGAATGATCGCTGGTGGCACAGGTCAATACACGTGCACATCTCACGAAGCATAAAGGTTATTTTTGATTGTTATTCATGCTGCTGGTCATGTCTATTCAGGCATCACTCCAATGCTGCAGCTTATTCGCAGTATCACAGCAGATCCCACAGACAATACCAGGTGCTCCCTTATTTTTGCCAACCAGGTCAGTCATACTTATGACATCACTCATATCCACATAGATTCATACATACTATATGACCAAGCTGTAAGGCTGTAGATTTATATTATATTAATGCACACATTGTACTATACACTATTGGGACAAAAGTTGGACATCTGGTCGTAAGTATAGTATTTGCTTTTAGTCCCCCATTCCCTTTTACATTAACCCCCACTCTTCTGGGAAGATGTTCCACTAGATTTTGTGGAGATCATTGAGCCACAAGGGTTTTAGTAAAGTCAGGTACCGATGGAGGGGAGTTGAGGAGGCCGAGGGTGCAGTCAGCGTTTACATTCATCCCACAGATCTATAGCAGGAGATCTTTCACTCCAACCCATGTAAACTATATATTTATGGTGCTGGTTTTGTGCACAGGGGCAATATCATGCTGGAACAGGTTTGGGTCTATTAGGCGTGGAAAAGGAAAAATTGAATGCTATTTTTAAAAAAAAAAAATAAAAAAAACGCCCTATACAACCGTCTCCAATATTCTGTAGCCAAGGCTAGAAAAGTCAGGTGTCCAAAACTTTTGTCTATTTAGTGTGTGTATATATTTTATATGCAATGCTTATATATGTATCTTCACTAAATCTGTGCACAGACTGAGAACGACATTTTGTTAAGGAAGGAACTGGAAGAAGTGGTGAAGAATCACCCTGAGAAAGTGCACGTATGGTACACACTAGACCGACCTCAGCAAGGTACAAAAAGCACAAACAACACAAGCTGATGCTGCAGCTGACTATGGTTTATCAGGTCCATCTATGATGTAGGTGACCGATTACAAATAGTATCCCATCTGCTCATGTGGATAATGTATCCTTTTACCCTGTCAATTAGTGGAACACCACAGGATCACTATTAACCAGATATACACTGTATGGACAGATGTTGTGGATGCCTCACCTTAATATCCATATCTAGGACGTCCTTAGAATGGGAAAAAATCTGGAGGTTTTGAAAGCATAGCTGGGTGTATAGTCAGGAATCAAAACATGAATGGCATGTTTTTTATTTGTTTCTATTGAGGTAAGAAATTCATGACGCAATGACATGTTGGTGTTAATGTATGTCTGTTGATGCCTCAGGTTGGAAGTACAGCACAGGATTTGTAGATACGTCAATGATCAAAGCGCATCTTCCTCCTCCAGCCAGCGACGTGCTGATCGTGATGTGCGGACCGCCCCCGATGATCCAAAACGCATGCCTGCCGAGCCTCACCAAACTCGGCTACAATTCGCAAATCACCTTCACATACTGACACTGATTATAAATTAAACCCTCAACACGTCGTCATTTTTTTGGACGTATTCATGAGCGTCTTATATTGTACATATTGAAATAAATAATACATGAATAAATTGTATTTTGTGCCTGGATTTAAAGGATTCTTTGTAATTAATTGTAAAATTGTCATCAATTTTTTTTAGAACGTCAACAACTATTTCAGTAGTATAACTAAATCGAATTATTCATGAATTCATTCTAATTTCTATAGTACCAGTTGATACCATGTGTAATGTGCCACATCGAAGTCAAAAAATGTGTACAGTTTTTGAAATAGCTGGGATTTTTTTGAATTTTTCTGGAATGTTTTATATTTTTTACTACAACTATTATTTTTTTTCTAAACTGCAACAGGTGAGGAAATTACTTTATATATTATAACTGTTAAATCACAAGTATTAACGGAAAAAAAGGCAAGTTGTTGTGGTAAAAGTTTGTGGTCATCTGACTATAAAGTTTGTGGTCACCAAAATCCTCAATCTGTTCCACTCAAGATCTTCCACTCTACGCCATGTTCCACTCAAAGCGTATCTTCACGGACCTGGCTTTGTGCTCAGAGGCGTTGTCATGCTGGAACGGGTTTGAGTCTCCGAATTCAAGTGAAGGGGAAAATCTACATCCTATACAATAGAACAACTGTGTGGTAACACTTTGGGGAAGAACAACATATGGCTGGAAAAGTCGATTGCACATCGTGTATCATGTCATGGTGAAATAATTCTGTATTTAATCCATAAACACCACTCTCAAGTATTTAGACTGAGACACAAAGTGTTTTATTAGGTTACTGCATTTTACACAGAAAAAGAAATACACACCAATTGTATCCCATTTTTTTCTAAACTTCCTGAGAACACATTTTGTCAGGAACGTGATTGGAAGGACCCAGAATGCAGGATGCAAACGGAGTATAGTTAAACAGTCTTTAATAAATAGAGTAGAGAAAAGAAAAGAAAAAGGCATCTGAAATCTAATGAGCTCAGGCAAAAGGGAGAGGCAAGACAAAACAACTAAACAGTCCCTGGTCTGAAACACAGGCAAACTGAGACAAAACAAAATACACAAACAATCTGGAATTCAATACCAGAAAACAGGGCAGAGACAAAACAGAATTAAAGAACAGACCAAACATTAGACACCACCAAAAGAACCGGGTTACCAGGGTACCCAGGCAGAACAGGAATAAGAGACACGACAAGTGTTCAGGAAAAACGCAGGCAGAAAGGCAAGAATAATCTCTGGGACATGTGGAGCCAATCAGATGATCTGGCATCCAGTTAATGTCTTTGGTGCCCCTAAAAACACCTGGCAGAGCGGAAAACGAGAACATGGCCGCCAACCTGGAAGTGCGCCCTGCAAAACCATATTTGGTCTGAAACATTTGCTTCTTCAGCCTCAAATCAGTCTCAAATCTGTCTACTGAACAAAGTCTGATGAAGAACTGGTGCTGGTGTGGGTTTGCTACAATTATACATACTGTAAAGCATCATCAGTAAAATAAAGGACTGTGGATATTTCAGGAATAGTTCATTTTCTCAACAAAAGCTGATGTGATAAATGTGATAAATGTCATACATTAAGGTGAACTTCACAAGCATGGTGAGAGGATCATAATCCAACAAAACCCCTTGATAAACTCCTGATCACTTCTGCACTTCCCAAGAACCTGACGCAGGTTGTTACTCAGCAGGCCTCGAATATCCCGAAGATCATTTCTATGTCCAAAGAGACGACAAAAAAAGCAAAGCAAATTCCAATTCCAGCGCAGATCTCCACCAGCCTTTCAGCTCTGGTCCCTTCTAATGACTCCACAACCATGTTATAATCGCAAATGTTGAGCTATTTTATGAGTTGCTTAGTAGCTCCTGGTTCCACAATGTCACCTGAGACTGTAGAAAAGGACATTACTTATAATCACAGACTCCAGTGCTCATGTTTATTCTCGCTATCTGTTGTTTTGTATTGTTTTATAAGATTTATAATCACACTCTTGATGTCACCCTTTTGAGTCTGGTTCCTCTCCAGGTTTCTTCCACATATCATCTAAAATAAGTTTTTCCTTGCCACAGTTACCCCAGGCTGCTTATCAAGAATAAACACACAATCACAATGTTTTGTTCTATAATTCTTACATTCTTTAAAGCAGCTTTGAGACAATGTCCATTGTGAAAAGCTCTATAGAAATAAACTTGAACTTGAACTTGAACTTGATTTGGTCCTTGGTTTGGGTCGTCTCGGTCGATCCTGCGTCAGAGCGTTGTTTCTCTAATGCACTATGAAATTTGATGTAATTGTGTGTCAGGAACTTTTCAAATACGCTTAAAAAAATTAGTTTTAAATGCTGTCAACAAGCCAAGTTATGCTTGTTTGGTGTTTGCTATCAGTGGAGTAAAGTATTGTACTTCGTTACTGTACTTTTTTTGGCTACTTTCTCATGTTACTGAGTTTTAAAGACAAGCAATTTTTACTCTCAAAATAAGTCGTTTTTAATTCACTATATATTAATCGACCAATTACATTTGATCTATTGTGCCTAATTCCAGCAGAAGGGGCGATATCGCCTTCGCCGTTTTATTTTTTTTCCCATTGGATGTCAATGGTTCTTTTACTTTGTACATTGATCCCTTTATAGAAAAATTCTAATTGTTTGATCTTTGTTTTATTCTGGCATGTTGAAGATGTGTTAACGTGGCGTTGAGGTAAAATTCGGTTTGTATTTATGAAATAAAACCTCACAAACCAACTGTATTTGGCTTTTTATGCGTTCATGTGTCTCAGTGTTGAGGACTGGTGCATCTTGAGTCTACGTTCAATGTGAGTCAAATACTCAAGTACTGCGAGTAATATACTCGAAGACTTTTACTCAAATCATAATGGAAGTGGTGACTTTTAAATAGTAATGGAGTAAGTATAGCAGTAAGGTATCTATACTTTCAGGTACTTTTTAAACTTGCTATTGCTATTCTTTTCTATGTTGATGTAGTTAGACAAGTTATGACAACGTGATATTTTCTAAGTCATTTTGGTGGCAACATCCAATCAGGTTAGTGCTTCAAATATCTGAATTTGCATCACGATTCAGATTCAAACTAAAGACT
Organism: Silurus aristotelis; assembly: GCF_946808225.1. Taxonomy (NCBI): domain Eukaryota; kingdom Metazoa; phylum Chordata; class Actinopteri; order Siluriformes; family Siluridae; genus Silurus; species Silurus aristotelis. The sequence goes on along the minus strand of NC_139587.1, from coordinate 25,696,839 downwards.
AAAAGGTTTGACATTTTTTTTCAACTCCAGCTACATCTATTGAAAAAAATCCTAAATCTTGGCTTATTGACAGCATGTTAACTCATAGTCCCACTTTAGCTAGAACACACACACACACACACACACACACACACACACACACACACACACACACTGCAAGTTGTTTTGCATGTGTACTGGATATTGAGAAACAATCTAGTACTCACCAGTATTAGTCTTTCTTTAGTGTTTGAGGAAAAAGCAACTCTGTCCAATTCTGTCTTCTTTTCTCTGAAGTCCTATCAAAAGACTAGTTTAAGGCAAAATAATAAAAACACCTTAAAGAAGCAAAGTTGTCCAATGAGTTTACTTTGGGCTTATCATTTTACCATCCAAATTAGGATTAATAATAAAAAACAAAGGATAAAAATAAAGGATTTGGTAACAAACAGGACAAACAACTGACTTTGCCCAACTTTACAAACCACTGTAAATTTTGGGGGTGCTTTTCAACATAAAAAAATGGATAGTTTGGGCAGAAGTAATAGATTCTTTTTGCACTTTCATCAGTTTATAAAACACGAAGTCTGTGTTGAGCCACATTTTTAACAAGAGCTGTTGGAGATTTAGCTGATACTATATACAGAAATGATTTCATAATTCTGTCAAAGCCAAAACCAGTATCAGAGCGGCTACTGGGAAATTAGTCAACATCTTCTAAGCAATTAAACTGATCAATTTAACAGTTACACAAAGCCAAACAATAAGCCAAACGTGTCAGGATTTCGAGGGTTCCTCTGAGGTTTCTACCTTTTATTTTATTTTATTTTATTTATTTTTTTTGTTCTCTTACCTGCTGTTCCCCCTTTTACCCAGTAGATGTCGCCACTAGACGATATTTAGTTGCGTATCTAAATCTGAGTCTAATCACTAGTATGTGTTTCCCCTTGTTCAGTTTCTTTGCTTTATTGTTGAAGTTATGTTTACATTTATGGTATTTTGGCACTTGAGATGCCCTTATAAAGAGAGACTTACAACAATTAAGCAGTTAAAGGGTTAAGGGCCTTGCTCAAGGGCCCTGCAGTGGCAGCTTGGTGGTGCTTAAATTTTAACTTGTGATCAACCAGTGCAGAGTCCAATGCCTTAACCATTGATGTACAAACAACAAAACAAGTGCAAATTTACTGTGAGGATTCCAGTGTTACAGTAGCTGTATAATTTCCATACAAATCTAAAGAAAGGATTTAGGGAACACTGGGATATTTTCTGTTTGAGTGCATGAAGCTGATTTTTAATGGTATAATTTGTTTAATGGAACAATCGCTTTTAGTAGCGATTACTTTCAGCTACACGTATGTGCCAAAAGTGCAGTCCATAAAATGTTACAGAAAAGTATTGGATGTATTTTCGGAGTGTACTGAAGTATAGAAAACTAAATGAGGGATTTTTTTATCACATGGGATGCATCTAATCCAAAAATACATCATGCTTATGAAAATATACATATAAATGTGCCTCAAACCTGTAGAACTTTGTGCTTAGTGTTGATTCTGAGGTGTACATTGTGTGATATATTATTATTGATTGTACAATTGATTACAAACGATTGTAAGGATGGCAAGGTGACTGAAGCTCAGCACGGTGAGTGTGTGTTGAGTGTTAAGAAAGCTGCAATTAGCATACAGAGTGTTCAAGTGACACCGGATACAAAGTCTGTTCTCATAAGTGCTGTTTCTGGAAGTTTCCGCCCAGAACGTGGATATGTTAGGCTGAGAAACGTGGTAAAGGCCGGGTCAGGGATCAGGGAGGTTGTGGGTTATCAGTGCTGAGGCTGGGGATCTGATGAAGGTCAGGGAGGTAGCGGTGTTAGCCGAGCAGCGAGCGGTCACACCATGGCCGTGTGGCTGCGTCTCATTCCTCTCAGAAGGACGTCCCGGCTGAGTAAGTGCTGGAAGCAAGAGGTAAAGTAACGGCTGGGGTTAGAGCACAAATACCCTTTCTTAAACAAGCCACACTTAGATCTTTAGTGTCTGTAATTCCTATTACTATATTATAGCTACACAACACTGAAGATGCTATGGTAGACATTAAAATTCTGTCCAGATTGCATGTATGGAGGGCAGTGGTGCACAGTAGGGATTGTAAGATTCACCGATTCGTATTGGTTCATCGGCATTAAAAATGCGTGCATCGGATAAAAGTCATTTGTATCGCAATGCACCGATTTGTTTTACATATTTGCATCAGTAAAACCCGGATTTCTTTATACATAATTATTTGCGACCAATATTTAGCATGTAGATTGTTTTCTCTTCGCTAAAACCGTTTCTCGAGCGCGTTCTTTCCCCCAGCACTGCCGACGCTACGTGAATACGACGTATCGCGACACTACTGAGAGCGAGCCGTGTCCTGAGAGTCACATAGAATACAGATTAACATGGCAGAGGTAGAGCTGTAACGTCCTGCAGACAGAACAGGGAAAGAACATCTGGTTTTATTTCATCTTGCTTCTTTTTGCACTACAAAGACCTGTTTGTAAAAGGGCCAATAGAAAAACTTGGCGTTCCACATTCAAAACACAGAGCCTTGAAATGAAAGACTCTTCTGTTGACAAGGTTCTGATGAGTGTGTGTATGAAGTGAAGGTTCTCTCACTGTGGGTGTAGAAAAAACCTCCTCTTTATAAAGGTGTGATGTGCAGGTGAATGGAGCACTGAACTGCATCCATTATTCACTCAGTTCTCATTAATCATCCTCTTCATAGTAAAGTTTGTTTAGAAGCTGGAACTTTTCTACGTTTATTGAAATAAAAATGTAAAAGGAGTCATTTTTAACTAGGAAGTTAGAACTTCTACTCAAGTACAAGAATGGTGTACTTCATACTCCATTGGTGGGGACCTGGGGAAATCATTACCATCATCACTAAATTTGGCTATTTTCTACTTCATATTGTTCTTTAAACTTCAGATTTTCCTGACCTGAAATATGTTTCTATTTGAAATATGTTTTTAAAGTTTTAGGTGTCCGTGAGCTCATGTATGTGGAAAATTTTGGGAATTATGAAACTCTTTTTAATTTACCTTTAACTTAAAAAAAAAAAAAAAAAAACATAACCTGAGGTAAAAGACAACTACGGTGTTTAAACATGAGTCTCATCGCCTTCTATTCACTCGACCGATTGATATTTGGTCCTAATTTCTCATTACGTCTTTCCACCATGTATGTGTTCTCCTCTGTACTGATGAAGATGATGTGATCTTCAGTGACTCTTCCAGTTACTGATTACAAAGTAAATTGTTCACTTTTACGTGCATTCATTATGTTCATTTACAGTGTAGAGATGGTTTCTTTTAAACCTTAACGACATGAAGCTTCTTCCGAATCCTTATTTGTCACATACACTGATCAGGCATAACTTCATGACCACCTGCCTAATATTGTATTGGTCCCCCTTTTGCTGACTAAACAGTCAATCAATCAATCAAACTTCTTCAGCAGGTTGAGCTACAGGAGCTCGTCTGTTAGATCGGACCACACGGACCAGCCTTCGCTCCCCACATGCATCAATGAGCCTGAGCCGCCCACGACCCTGTCGCCGGTTCACCACTGTTCCTTCCTTGGAGCACTTTTGATAGCTACTGACCACTGCAGACCAGAACTTTGAGGACAAAATGTTCACTTGCTGCCTAATATATATATCCACCCATAACAGGTGCCATGATGAAGAGCTCATCAGTGTAATTCACTTCACGCAGGTTCAGCTATTGATCTGCACCCCTGCAAGAGAAGCGTTAAGGGTCTAGCTTGGTGTTGCTTGGGCTTAAACCCCTCACCTTCTGATCATTAACCCAGAGACTTTACTACTGAGCAACCACTGCATGCGAGTTGACTCAAACACTTCCAGACTGTTTTGGTAAAATGTATTTAGCTTTTATTTTCCCCCAAAGTGTTTTGCTGGAAGAAATGCATTTTGGGCTGTGATTTAACTGGCAAAAAAACCCCAACCCTAAAAACAATCAGATATCAATCAGACTTTTTTTTTGGCCTTCAAACTGAGGAAAAAATCCTAACAGTGTTCAAAGCTTTGATAAATCAATTAAAGACAAAAGAACTGGAACGTAGTTATTATGGATCACTCTGTATTTTATCATCAGAACAGCATGATTACATCAATGGCTTTATATCAGCTCTCGTGATTAAAATTTTTTCGGGCACATTTTTCTCTTCTAGCCTCCATGTTTTGAGAAGATCATCTGAGCAAACATGCAAAATTCAAAACACAAACCAGGACTCTATTATGGTGTTAATGATCCAGAGGCATAATTACTGCAGAGAACAGACGGATGAGAGAACACTCACTGTGAGGTGGTTAATGCTTTCCGATAACGCTTCAATCTGCATCGCTGCTCCTTTCGTTATCTGCATCTGAAACGTCGAGCCGTTCATCAGAACAACAACCAAGAAAACATTTAAAACCCACTTGAATTATGCAATTAATGAACATTTAAACACAACCAATGGATGAAAGTTAACTAAGGCTAAAAGGGAGCATAAAAATTAGCACTTCACTTCTGTGTCTGAAAAATATATAGTATATTTACTGTATATATTCTCTTTAATTTTACACTACTACCAACGAATTACAGCTGCAAACTAAGTTCAATAGTCTGTACTCCAGTGACACTGACCAGGCATATTTTTTTGCTAAGTTTTGCTAAAAGTAATTTGTCTATATGAGAGGTGCCAAAACTTCTTCCTATAAAAACGTTCCTTCGGCTTCTCCCATTAGGTGTTGCCACAGCGGATCATCCGTATTCATGATCCGCATGTTTGATTTGGCACATGTTTTTATGCCGGATGCTCTTCCTAAGGCAACCCTCCACATTTATCCAGGCTTCGACCGGCACTAAGAGTGCACTGGCTTGTGCAACCCTAATGGCTGGGGTTGGTTCCCTGACCAGGGATCGAACCCACGCCGCAGCGGTTTTCTTTAATTACATTAAATAAAAAAGTCTAAATCACTTACATTGTCTACATTTCATTTAAATTGACATTTTTTTCGCAGCTTAAAAAATGAAGCTCTGCATCATATACAGCAGAGGTCCCCCAATCTTTTTTGGACCATGGACCGGTTTAATGTCAGACAATATTTTCACGGAGCGGCCTTTAAGGTGTGGCGGATAAATACAACAAAATAAAATGATACGACCATAAAAACTGGTATTTTCAAAATATAATAATAAACGTGAATCCACGGTGTTGATTTTTGTTCATTTGACTAGTTTGGGGTTTTTAATTTAGCGGTAATGTATTATGTGTTAGCGGCCGGAGCCCCTTAAAGAAGGTAGTGGATGGAGGTAAGACATGTGTCCGAGGCATCATAACATGCATCAAGAGTGAGTCATAGACAGATGTGGAGGAGAAAATCCTGTCATTTTCCAAAATAAAACATCGTTCAGAATCAGATAATAAATAAAACGGAAATAATGTAAGTTATGTATTCTTTCTGTGCGGCCCGGTACCAATTGACCCACAGACCGGTGCCGGCCCGTGGCCCGGGGGTTGGGGACCACTGATATGATTTCAACTTTGCCCCTCAGGCCGTAGTTTTAGCATCTCTGGTTTACACTCAAACTTAACAACTGCCAGATCAAAGATAAAAACTAATTTAAGAGAAAAACTTAAATCAATTAAGTGAAATAATTCTACATTTATAGTACCATATAATACCATAATGAAACGATATCGTTTTTTTTTTTTCGTTTCGTTTTCTCCCGCTTATCCGTATTTCGGGTCGCGGGGGCAGCAGTCTAAGCAGTAACCCCCGCCTTCGACTGCTGCCCAATCCTCACAGCACCGTCCCTTACGGTCCCTCCTGCAGGTGGTGAGCCCACGGGAAGGCGGCCCTACGTCACTTCGACGTTACGGACCTTGATGTTTCCCTCGCAAGGGACCCCCGGAGCATAGAGGGTTAAGGGCCTTGCTCAAGGGCCCAAGGGTGGCAGCTTGGCGATACCGGGGCTTGAACCCCAGACCTTCCGATTGGCAACCCAGCGCCTTAACCGCTGGAGCCACCACTCCCTCTAAATGAAACGATATCATTTAATTAATTTCATTTTGTTTCATTAACATTTAATACTTTCTCAAATGATTTTATTTAAAACAGCAATTTAGGCGTCTTTTGATGGAAAATTTAAAAAAAAAAAAAAAAAAAAAAAGTGTTTGTATGATATAAAATTTTGTGAATATAAATATACATTACATGATCAAAAGTATTGGGACACCTGACTTTACTGGCCAGTTGCCACAAAGTTGGAGGCACACAATTGTATAGAATATCTTTGGATGTGGCAGTACATTTTCCAATCACATGAACAAAGAGACCCAAACCAGTTCTAGCATGATGATGGAGTGGAGTGAAAGATCTCCTGCTATTAAGCTCTAAACTCCATTGAACACCTTTTGGGATGAATGTGAATGCAGACTGCACCTCAGGCCTCCTCACCTCACCTCACCTCACCTCACCTCACATCACCTCACCTCCATCTTCACAAAATCAAGTTGGATTGGGATCAAAAAGCACATATATGGTCAGGGGCCCACAAAATTTTGTCGGCCAGAAAATGCAATGCATAGATTCCATAATTTGTTTTATTTGGAAGAAAGAGTATTTTATTACAGGGTTGCCAGGTCTATTATTAAAAGGTGGTTAGTGAGGGTCAAACATGCAGGTCAGTGGGTCTCTAATGCACTTCATGTAGTCAGTAGTTGAATATAAAAAATAAATAAATAAAAACAAACAAACGGATAAACACAGTGTCAACCCCCAAACACTATAAATTCAATTCTTCTTCTTCTTTCGGCTGCTCCCATTAGATGTCGCCACAGTGGATCATCCGGCTCCATAACACCCTGTCCTCTACATCTGCCTCTTTCACACCAACTACCTGCATGTCTTCCTTCACCACATTCATGAACCTCCTCCTTGGTCTTCCTCTTTTCCTCCTTCCTGGTGGCTCCATCCTCAGGATTCTCCTGTCAATATAATTTATGTCCCTCCTCTACACATGTCCAAACCATCTCAATCTCACCTCCCTCACCTTGTCTCCAAAACGTCCTACTGTCCATCGTCGTCACTCCCAACGAAAACCTCAACATCTTCAGCTCTGCTACCTCCTGCTCCACCTCCTGTCTTTTACTCAATGCCACTGTCTCTAAACCAGACAACATCTCAGGTCTCACCACAGTCCTATAAACTTTCATTTTCACTCTCCCAGATACTCTTCTATCACAAATCACTCCTGCTATCACTCTTCTCCACCCACTCCACCCTGCCTGCACTCTTTTCTTCACTTCTCTAACACACTCTCCATTACTTTGCAAAACACTATAAATTCAAATGGGCAGTATTATTATTTTATATAAATATATATTAAAGAAAACACAGTATTACAGTGATGGATGAGTTTTATTAATCATTGGATTTCATAGATTTTCATACTTTTTTGTGTATTTATAAATATATACAAAGTGCTTTGTAATATAACGCACCATTTCCGATGTTTATAAAAATATCACTTTAAATTTTTTACGTACGAAAACGCACCCAAAGGCTATAAAAAGCATTGTCGGAAAAACTCCTTTAGAAATTACTTACTTTTAAAAATTAAATACATGTACAAATATTGCACAAGGGTGTAAATCCTGTCTCCCCCCAAAAAAACAAAAAAACAGCACGAAATAATAAAAATCGTGTATAAAAATGGAAGATGACGACGTGTTTCATGGAAAAAAAAGTCCTTCAATTAACAAAGTTCACAGTCAGTCTGAAGGCATCACTTGGTAACGTTATGGTGATGAGTGAGGGATGGTGAGGGATTATGGGGGATTAGATGATGGCGCTGAAAGCGAGAGGGGTGTGGGGTTGGGTAGGGTTTGGCACAGGTAATCAGGGGAACCCTGAGTGGATGGAGGGGAGGTGGATGGTAAACTCAGTGGGAGATGGGGTGGTTAGTTTAGCTCGAGCCCAGCACAGGCCCCACCTGTTCCCTCCTCTCAGTGTCCTGTACACTGGAGACGGGTCGCTGGGAATCGTTGAGCAGCGTCAGAGCCTTCGGACACTCCAGAGGGCAGATGTAATCACTGGGGTCATCAGGGCGTTTCTTTCGGAGCTGGCTGAAGTTGGAGAAACCGATTTTCTTGGGCTGGAGGGAATGGAGGTGAGAGCAGTAGTGGTTATAAAGCTGACAAAACACACAGGTGTTCATGCAAGCAAAAAAAATTGTTAATAAATATTTGTGTGAATTATTTGGAGTGAATATAAATAGATGATATTTGTACTGCTGAGTCGTCCACATAGCAACAAGTTGGAAAGAAAAAGGAAGGCATTGAATGAAAACCAAAGGAAAGGGTAGGAAAGGAAAGGAAAAGAAAGAAAAGAAATAGAAAGGAAAGGATATAAAAGGAAACTAAAGAGGAAGGAAAGAGAAGGAAAACAATGGAAAGGAATATAAAGGGTAGGAAAGGGTAGGAAAGAAAAGTTAATTAAATAATAGTGTAGGAAACTAAATGGTTGGAAACGAGGTGGTAAGAAAGGAAAAGAATGCAAAGCAAGTCTGTGTGTATATTTAAGTGAGAGAGGAGCGAGGAGAGAGGAAAGGAAATGGTAGGAGAGGAAAAAAAAGGAAAGGGGGGGTACCGTAGGATAGGAATGGAATAGGAAAAGAAAGGAAAGGACAGGATAGGACAGAATGGGACAGGAATGGGATAGAAATGGGATGGGAATGGTATAGAAATGGGATAGGTATGGGATGGGAATGAAATAGGAATGGGATATGAATGGGATAGGAATGGGATGGGAATGGGAAAGGAATGGAATAGGAATGGGATGGGAATGGTATAGAAATGGGATAGGTATTGGATGGGAATGAAATAGGAATGGGATATGAATGGGATAGGATGTTCATTGCAAATTACTGGTAGTTACAATGGTCACTAACCCTAACCCTGCTCTGGAAGAGTAGAGAAAAGAAAGGTTAGAGAGAAAAATTAAAAGGAAAGAGGAAAGGAAGAGAAAAAATAATAGGAAAGGAAGATAAAACCAAGACAAGAAAGAAAAGGAAGAGGAAAGAAGAGAAGAAAGGAAGAGGGGAGGATTTCTATGTGTATGTGTGAGTGAGGTAAGGAAAGAAAAGGAAAGGAAAGGAAAGGAAAGGGAATGAAAGAAAAGCAAAGCAAAGCAAAAAAAAGGAAAGGAAAGGATGTTCACGGCAGATTACAGGTTACCCTGCTACTGAAGATCTACCTAAATTCAGCTCGAGAACTGCACACCCAATTCACCCTGAAGTGTACAAATAATCTCCAGATGATGTTTTTGATCAGGGCATGAAGTAAACTAGAGTGAACTCAAGCCAGATACGGTACCCGGATTTTAGCTGTAGTGGAGAGCGGTGTGTAGTTCTGAGACTCCATGTATTCCTGTTTCTCCAGCTGAGCCTGACCTCCCACTAGAGAGTTGAAGTTGGTGTTGAGGTGTCTCCTCAGCAGGGTCTTCTGCGGTGGGATGTTCAGCAGCATCGCCAACGTGTCTGAGTTAAAGCGTGGCTCCAGGATCTGGATGTTCAGAAAAAAGATCAGGCTGTGACAGATTAACATTCCGTCAGGAGGCGGCACAAAGCCATAACTTCTGGTTACTGGATTACTGAAAAGCCATAGCATGTGTGTGTGTATGTGTGTGTGTGTGTGTGTGTGTGTGTGTGTGTGTGTGTGTGTGTGTGTGTGTGTGTATATAAATGTTACTCACAATGAGACCCCCGTGTACACCGCTGCCCCTCAGGTTGGGAGCGTATTCAGCAAGATCTACTGAGCGAAGCCACTCCATCACACGGTGATTGGACCACTGAATCACCTCTGAGGGTGACGTCAGCATCTGTGAAAGTGGGAAAGTGGACACCAATACAGTTGGTCAAATTCCATTATGGCGTTTTACAGATTTTCTCAGTGGCTTCTTCTTCTTTTCTTTCTCTCTCTCGTCTTCCTTTCATATTTCCTCTTCCTTTTCTCTCTTCTTCCTTCTCCCTATTTTCTTTTTGCTTTCGTATTTCTTTTCTCTTCCTTTCCTCTCTCATTATCTTTTCCTCTCCTCTTTTCTCTTCTTTTTCCTCTCTCGTCTTCCTTTTATCTTTCCTTATCCATTCCTTTCCTCTCCTCTTTTTTCTTCTTTTTTTTGATTTTGCTTTCCTCTCCCATCTTCTTTTTCTCTCCTCTTTGCTCTTCTTTTCCTCATTTGTCTTCCTTTCCTCTCCATTTCCCCTTACTTTCCTTTCCTCTTTCATCTTCCTTTTCTTTTCCCTTCATTCCTCTCTCTTCTTCCTTTCTATCCTCATCCTCTTATTCCCTTCCTTTTCCTACTATATTCTCTTTCACATATCCCTTCCCTTCCCTTCATCTTCTCCCTTTCACATATACACAGAGGCAAATAAAAAAGCCCTGTTTTTCCTCACCTCATCCCCCGGCCTCCTCTTTAAGCAGAAAGAGTTGAACTTGTTCACATACAGCACATGGATGGCACTTTTAATGCTGAGGTGATGCAACTGGCTGCTCACTTTGAGAATCAGTAGGTCGTTCTGAAGAAAGTGAAACCGCATCAATACGACGCTGCTTGCAAAAAAATAAAAAATCTCGAAGTGCGAGTAAATATAGAGGTGTTTACCACAGTGAGGTACTGCAGCATCCTCCCGTCCACACGACCTTCATGGAACTGGTCTTTATACTGCGGTAAACCGATATCATCCAGCCATCCTGCGGGATACAACAACAAAATCAAGGCAATTTTACTGTGGGGTTCAGAAATCTGAGTCGTCCAGCAACAACATTTTCAATTCACCAGAATTTCATTTGAATTTGATTCTGTGATTTTATTAGTATTATTAACATCTATCCACGTGTTGCCATGTGAAAATATCGAAATGTTCGGATAAAATAAAAACAATAGAAAAAGTACCGTATTTTCCGGACTATAAGCCGCTACTTTTTTCCTACGTTTTGAACCCCGTGGCTTAAACAACGAAGCGGCTAATTTATGGATTTTTTCGGGGTTTTTCCCGGTTTCACAACCCTCATTCCAAAAAACTGAGCCCCATAACATTAGACCAATGAAATTGCGGAACGGGTTCAGGTGAACCAATAAAACTCTTAATATTAAATCAGATGCGCTCCCACTGAATCGGGCCGCACCACATCATAAATATGGATGATGTTCCTCTGACGTTTGACCTGCCGCTCACTCGGACTGTCTACAGGAAATGCGAATCATTCATCACGCTAAAAACAACCAGGCATGAAAACACACACTTCACCTGTGTTCTGAGCTGCACGGCATCGGGAGAAAAACTTCAGCTGATTTTTAAATGCACGACGATGCCAAAAGATAAACTCTCGAGAGAAATAGTTGTGAAAGAAAGGAGGAAGACAGTGAACAATGACTTTCTTGGTAGGCTACTGTTTAGATACAAGCCGTGTAACAGACACTGTCTTTCATTAAAGCCTGTGTAAAGTTCATTAGTTTCAGTGTGAACACCTGCGGCTTATAGACAGGTGCGGCTTATTTATGTTCAAAATAAAAATCTTTGTCAAATTCAGTGGGTGCGGCTTATATATGTGTGCGCTTAATAGTCCGGAAATTACGGTAATATTTTGAGAGAAATTGTTAATCTGGATCATGTTATTCAGTGGAATCGCACTAGTTATGAGATATGAATTTTGACAAATTATCCAGAATTGTTCACAAGATAACATGAATTCACTCACGTGTAACCCAGATGTGGTCGAGCTCTGCTGATTTCTCGCTCTGCCGTGTGGTAAACGAGTGCAGGGCGAGCTGAAGCTTCTTTCTGTGCAGCGGGTGTTTTATCCCCAGCTCCTAAAACCAGAGTTATGAATCACTTCACTAATGACAAATTACTGTAATTATTAATCATCATAATCCTCTACATATAACTATTCACATTTATATAGAACTCGATATTGCCAAAGGAATAAAACACAAAATAATGAATAATGGGGTGTTACTGTAGAGATGATGCATTGCAGGTACATGACTGTAAAACCTGCTGAAAATATATCCACCAATATTATATTACTACTGCATAAGTAATGGAGAGTGTGAATGAATAATCCAGATCTATTTGTTACTGTAATTAATTTTTTTTTATTGTGATTTGAGAACTGTAACTGTGTTTGACACAGCCGTTGGGGTATATTAGCCCTCAGATGGCACCACTTGCAGGTAAATATAAAGATTGAGCTAAAATGATGTGTGAAACTGCAGGAAAGACTGATGATGGTAAGGTCATGTGAGGAAAAGTGGATCACAGACAATGCACACTTGAACAAAAGGGAATGTGATTGTGTGTGTCAGTGTGGGACTATTTTTACGCCTACTACTGTTCCTGATGATGTTATGACATAATCCTACACATTGGCAAACATTCTTAACAAATCCTGCCCACCCTCATTTTAACCAATCCTGCCCACCCTCATTTTAACCAATCCTGCTCACCCTCATTTTAACCAATCCTGCTCACCCTCATTTTAACCAATCCTGCTCACCCTCATTTTAACCAATCCTGCCCACCCTCATTTTAACCAATCCTGCCCACCCTCATTTTAACCAATCCTGCCCACTCTCTTTTTTAACCAATCCTGCCCATCACTCTTTTTGACCAATATTGAACATGTCTCCTTTTGACCAATAGTGCCCATGTCTCCCTTTTGACCAATCCTGCCCACACCTCCTTTGACCAATCCTGCTTATGCCTCCTTTTGACCAATCCTGCCCAAATCTCCCTTAGACCAATCATGCCTATCTTCCAATCCTGCCCATGCCTCTTTTTGACCAATCCTGCCCATGCCTCTTTTTGACCAATCTTGCCCATGCCTCTTTTTGACCAATCCTGCCCATGCCTCTTTTTGATCAACCCTGCCCCTACCAACAGAGACTCTCGAATAATACAGTCTGGTCCTACAGAATTTCATGGGCAATACATTTCTAATACCCTTGAACAATACAATATAGTGTCTGAACTATTTTACCCATTTCTATAGATTTTCTTGAACAATACCTTCCAATCCTACAAACTCTCTAAGGCAGTAACAGCCAGTTTTACAGACTCTTCTAAACAGAATAATGTCCAGTCCTAGTGACACTTTTGGATAGTACCATCTAGTCCTACAGATCCTCTTGCACAATTCCATTCAGTCCTATAGACTCCCTTGGGCTATACCACCCAGTCCTACAGACTCTCTTGGTTAATTCCAGTTATACAAATGCAGTACCATTTAATGTTACAAATAGACTTTGACTCATCCTGGAAATTTTTGCAAAAACTTGACCGATTTTGTCTATTCTTCCACCAAGTCCACCCATTCTTGCAAACACTCTTAAACAATCCTGCATAGTGAAGACACACTTGCTCTTGATCAATCTAGTCTACTAATCCTGACACTCAAGACCAATCAGTTTAAAGACACTTTTGGCCACTCCTGTCCACACTCTTGCCCAATCCCACCATCCCCTCTAGATACTCATTAACGAATCTTTTTTTTTTGCCAGAAATCTATATTGCCTCTGAGAAAGTCTTGAGCATTTCCTTCTGTGTGTGCATCCATGTGTTTTTTTTTCTGAACTTGCCTTTTCGAAGTCATGCAAGGAGGCCGAGAGGAGAGTCTGTCCACTGCTCACCCACTGGCTGGCCATGGGGACATAGTGTCCCAGCCCATATTCCTCCAGCCACATACACACCTGGTCACATGACCACTTTGAAAAGGGAGTGTTGTTCAAGTCTCTAAAAAAAAAAACCAACAACAAATTGTTCTAATAAGTAATCAGGTAGTTGATTTGAAAGATGCAGATGACCTACCACATAAATCACTTTTTTGAGTTACACTGGACTACTGTGACCTGTATACCTGTATACCTGTATAAGCACTTTTGTACGTCGCTCTGGATATGGGCGTCTGCTAAATGCCGCAAATGTAAATGTACCTACATACTGACCAATGTGGATGACATACCTGACAAAACTGAATAATTATCAACAATTGTACTTTCGATGTCTGTAATTATTTGTTTAAGTATCATATCTATCTGCCGTTAGTGTGGTAAAACGAACCGTCCCGAATCTCTGTTGCCCATGCCAGCCAGCCGAGGGCCTGCTGTGGAACGGACTCCTCCCCTCTTGAAATCGTTGCTGTCCACACCGTCTGCAGGCATTCCACCTGACTGGGTCCTTCTTATCCTGACACAACACACACAACAGACGTGCCCACATATTATCCTTTATCTACATTATCCTTGTACAGTAATTACAGGAAACTGTATAATGTATAAAGTAGTGTACAGGAGTGATAGTAAAAAATTAGTTTTACCTCTTCCGCCGCTTATCGCCTCTACTATCGCTTAAACTCGTAGGTCAAGAAACCACTGTACAATGTAATTTACTAATAATTCCAAATGTGATGTTTGGCTCTAACAGAAGAACTTGTGACTGAGAATAGGGGAGAAGATGTTGGCAGGCTGCCTCACCCCCACAGTCAAATATTAAAGCTTAATTTTTCGGGGTTGTTTTGGAGCTTGGAAGATTTAATATTTATTCTAGGTGAAAGGAACCAACATGGCTACCGTTCCATACTTCAACGCCATGCAATTCCATCTGGACTGTGGTTTATTGGAACCGACTTCAGCATACAACAAGATGATGAGCTAAAACATAAGTCCAAGCTCTGTAAGCGTTTTTTAAAGTGTTATCTATCGCGGAATGACCTGCCCGGTCAACGCACTTAAGTCCTATTAAACTGCTCTGGGATGAGTTGAATCATAAGGTCAGAATGAAATCTTTAATTAGTGAAGAACATTTTTGGCAAGTTTTAGAAAAGGAAACAACAAAGTGTTCCAGCTGAACGTTTGGAAAAATGAACTGTCCAGATTCCGAGAGTGTTTAAAGCTGTTCATTATGATAAGGAAGGATTTTGTTTATGAAAATTAACTGGAACTTCTGGACATTTGAAGATTTTTGTTGGTCAAAGTCAATCTTCATACTGTTGCATTACCTAATGTGTTGCATATAAACAAAAGGGACATGCATGTGTCTCTCAAAAAACATAAATTGACAGGTACTGTATATTATACAAATCAATGGAATCATGTAGAGAAATCTCAATGGTCTGATTTATATCAGTGGCATAAAACCAAAAAATGTTTCAAGGGATAAACACATAGAGACAAGTCATAACAAGTCTATAACACGGGTCAAGTCAGAATATGACTTACTTTCCCCACAGCTTCCTGATGCCTTTCTGATTCTTCTTATTCTCAGGAGAAACAGGCGACTGCTGCCCCGAGTCCATGCCGGATGACATGGGCGACACATCTGACAACGTGGACTCGTCCGTCTTCTCCGACTTTGCTGAGAACACAGGAGGCGCTCATTTAAAACCCTAAAGATTTATTTCACTAAATCCAAAGCCTGCAGTCTGATGTTTTTCCTGTTTTCAGTCTCATGAGATAAAGAGCTCTCAGAATCACCCATTAGCTAAACGATTTACGTCAAAGCAGGAAAAGACACCAAACTGTGATCAGCTCTGTGGTTTCACATTGCTTATCTCGACGTTCTGATGTTTACCCACCGGCTGTGAAAAGCTCGAGCTTCCAGCGTGGTGCTGAGGCACGCATGAGAGGATGGAGAGAAATACGATGTGTTATAGCACCAGGATTTAAAAACAAAAAATCCTTTGCAGTGTGAATGTCTGACATCTCAATTAGTCCTGAATAGCAATAGAAATTAAAATTGCTCAAAAATCCTCAATACAGTGAATTCATTTAAATATTTCATTTACTGAGTCTTATCCACAATGACTTACAGTTATCTCATTTTAGAGTTTAAGGGTTAAGGGCCTTGCTCAAGGGCCCAGAAGTGGCAGCTTGGATTTAAACGTATGACCTTTTGATCAGAAGTCCAACATCCACTGAGCTACCACTAATCATTTGCACTGATAGCATCTGGAACGCACCCTTATACAAAGCAACTCTTATTTATACAAGTGAGCAGTTGATGAGCAGTAAAGAGCCTTGCTCAAGGGCTCAGAAGTGGCAGTTTGGTGGTGCTGAGATTTCCATTTCTATTAATGGCATTCGGCAGACCCCCCCCCCCCCTTCCTTCTCCAAAATAACTTACATTTGCATCAATCATACAACTGAGCAGTGGAGGGGTGGAGGACCTTACTAGGGGGCCCATTAGTGGGGCTTGGTAGGGCTGGGATTTGAACTTATGACCTCCTGATCCAAAGTCCAATGCTTTCACCACTGATCTACCACTTCCATGGCACAATGGTACCAATTAGACTTCCAATTTCCATAAATACTGCTACAAAAAAAGTATGCACTGATCAAGCACATGGGACCTTTGCTCATATATGATCCTGTGTCATGAGTTCAATGAACATTACTCATTTTATTCACGTCTCAGTAGGCTGTGAGTTACATCCTAAAGTATCAGCAGCTGTCTGTGTTGAAGAAATATACAATTTTTTAAAACTGCACCGTGTTTAACATTTTCTCTTTGCAAAAGCTGATAGATGATATATAAGAGGACAAAGGCAATTATAAAGGTAGGCATGCATTTATAAGGCATTAAAAACTACTTAAAAGACATTTAGAAAAAGGAGGTGACGAAATTGGTTTTATATCAATCAGTATCTCAAACATGCATCAACTGTTAATTTTTTTTAGTAATTATGTCAAGTGATAATGAAGGAACTCTTTAAGGTCTTATTTCCTTCGCCTGAGGGTGAACAAAGTTTTGCACGTTTGCACGTCTGCACCAAATTTCCAGTACCATCGAAGGAAAAGGACAGAAAAGATGAAAATCTATGAAACAGTCAGTATTGACCATGTGACTTGTATTAGTAGAGATTTGTATTGCATCGCAATATGAAAGAGAATATCATGTTTGTATATGTAAATTTAAAACAGGAAAGGGGTGGGGCTTGCTAAGATTTTGTCTAATTTGCATTTTAAGTGAAACATTCATGCAACCAATGTTATAACGCTGTTAAAATAAACAAAAAAATATTGTCGTTGAAACTTAGTCGTTTTTCTGGTAAAAGCCATCAATAGAAATAGAGATTTTAAAGATTACTTAAGCGCGAAAGCATTTCAGATTTTTTGTCCCTCAGCCAGAGAAACAATCCATGCCTTTTTCTTTTATATCATCCATACCTTTTTTTTTCAGAATGTTTTTAATATGTCATGCTGAACCCGAGACAGAAGCGAAGGCGAGGGTACGGTACCTAACGCCGGGGCGCTGGCACTCCTGCAGCGATCTTCATACCGAAGCGCAAAGCGGTGAAGAGAGGGAGTGAGGGATTAAAAAGGAAGAGACATGCAAACACTGCGGTGTTAGAAGCAGTAAGAGGAAAAGCGCTGTGATTGGAGCTGGTGGATTACAATAGCATGTTTGATTTCATGTTCACTATAAGGAGAAAAGTCTGAAGACACCTGACCATAACATTGGCTTCTTTTTTAACACACTGTACCAAATTGAGTCTTTATTTGAAGAACAAGCTCTACTCTCCAGGAGATGTTGCACTAGATTTTTGGAGTGTGCTTGTAGATAATTGTGATCATGTAGCAATTAGTAAAGTCAGGAACTGATGTAGGTGAGGTGAGGTGAGGTGAGGAGGCCTGAGGTGCATTCATTGTGAGGTCAGAGCTCTATAGCAGGAGATCTTTCACTCCAACCCATGTAAACAGATCTTCATGGAGTTGTCATGATGTTATGTCTGATCTGTGTGTATATGTATATATATTTGTATATATTGCTATTTGCACTTTTGGTTAACTGCATTTCATTGGCCATGTACTTTTACCATGCACAGTAACAAAGTTAAATCTAATCTTATCTAAGAGCCAGTGTTTAGATGTCCACTTACTCAGGTTGATCTCGCTCTCCTCGCTCTCATCAGGCGACAGCTGGAATGGAGATGAACGTCGCTCCGTCTCTCCGTTTAGTGCGGGTCTGGAAAACTTCCCAGGAAGAGTTTGGTACTTACTGCTCTCTGATATGAGCCGACTCTGTTTGGGGTATAGGAGTGAAATTTACTGTCTATTTCTACATATATATTATGAGCTTATATTTCACATCAGTCTTCTACGAAGGCCTTGATGCTTTAGCTCTGTGTGTGAGTGAGTGTGTGGGTGTGTTAGAGGGTTAATGTTTTTTGCTGGATACTAGTACCTCTAGAACTGGCTCTACAGTCTGTCCCATTGCATGCTTGGGTAAGCAAATAGAGAAAATATAGAGTAAAAAGAGAAAAAAGGACATACAACACACACACACACACACACACACACACACACACACACACACACATACACACACATACATGCACATATGGTTAAAAGGGAAAACTGTAACTAACCATTAATTCTATAAATTATTTTACATTAGTTATACCATGGCCACAGATCATGCTTGTTTTTGATTGGGCAGTTTTGATCAATTCTTGGTCACAATGTGTCAGCGGCTGAGAAAATCCACTGTTATTACAAGAGCGGCCTCTAGAGGCAAACCACTGACACCACGTGGTATTTTTTTTAACACGCGAGACTGCGTGCTGCACGGAGAGCACTAGATTCTATTCATTACTTATGATTATTATAATGATTAACATTATTCATATAATTATGTTCATTAATATAATGAATATATTCATATCTATTTAATATGACATTTTCATGATTCAGTACTGTTTTTTTTTTCCGTATTTAAATTTTTTTTATTTTGAAGTTCAGTACTATTTTACCTTAAGTGTTATGTATTATGATTTTTTATTTTTTTTAATTCAGTATTTTAATCGATTGATTAATCTTTTATCGGAAAGTACAATCCAACCTAGCTATCTGTATAAGTAAAATCTATCGCCCGACCTCTAGTCAGAAGCAAAGCTGTAACCATGATCTGCTCATTGCTGCTATAAAATAAGTGACAACAGGAAAACGTAACATTAAATGTAGCGATGGACAGATAAATGGTATGAATGTGTTTCGATAAAACATTTAAGGTCTGCGTCAGAAAAGAAACCTTCATGGCCATGGTATAATCAAGGCAACACCCACTGAAGTAACAGCCATAATGTGTCCGTGCACACATGGATGTTTAGGTTGCTTCAGTCGGTTTTAGATTATAATTATGTAATAAATAACAAATGTAGATATTAATATGTTAAATAAAAGTCCTCAATAAGAGCCCCGGGTCAGTGGTGTTATCCAGGATGTGAGTGTTTTTCAGGAAATTCCATGTCTTTAATCCCATTCAGAATGGAAGTTGAAAGTTATTGTTA
The DNA here is from genome assembly GCF_946808225.1 of Silurus aristotelis. NCBI lineage: Eukaryota > Metazoa > Chordata > Actinopteri > Siluriformes > Siluridae > Silurus > Silurus aristotelis. The sequence goes on along the minus strand of NC_139587.1, from coordinate 25,677,463 downwards.
TAATCAAGAGATGGATTTGGACTGGAATTAACATCAACAGTTCACTACAATGTCTCAGGACCACAGTTTGCATGAACAGTTATGCATTTTAGTGGCTATCAATGAACAGCAACCTCAACAATGATGGAGCTGTAATGAATGGACCTTCAGTGATGAGGATGAATCAATAACTTTTGAACAATCTGGATGTGAAAAAAACTGATCAGCCATCTTTATCCAACATTCTGGCTTCGCTCCGAGACGTTCATATGGATCAGTTCGCGCTTGTCGACAGTAGAGGGACAGAAAATGGGAATCCCAATGGTAGTATTAAATGAGACAAACCCTTTGTTTGGATCCACTCTGTAACTCCTCCAGACTGGAAGACAGCATCCTTAGTGTCGTCCTGCAGAGAAACAAACTCAACTTTCAGTCTATCCTCACACATCAAATTCCTCCTTGGGTCCTTACAGTTCATTAATACCGGCTTGTATATAGTACAGTGTGGAAATGAAGTCATTCAGTATCCAATTATCGGATTCAATTTCTATAACGAAGGTGCTTATTACTTGTAATGTGTACTTTGCAGAACATTGAAATTCTTTCTTTGCATATCCAGTGCGCACACACACACACACACACACACACACACACACACACACACACACACACACACACACACACACACACCCACATGTCCCAGTACTTGCCATTGTCTGCTGTGCAAGCTGTGGCAGTCCATGGGGGACTGCAGGCTGCGACAGCTGCGATACCGACACAAGAACAGAAAAAGAAAGAAAGATGACAAGAAGTGAAGGAACAAAGAAATGGAAAAGAGAAAATAGGAAAGAGGAAAAAAAAGAAACAGGAGGAAAAAGAGTGTGATTGCAACCCAAAGTGTAGCTCAGATTTCAGCCCTCTAGACACACCGCCACCTGTATGTGTGTGTATGTGTGTGTGTGTGTATGAGAATGTGTGTGTGTGTGTGTGTATGTGTGTGTGTGTGCATGTGTGTATTCCTTACCTGGAATCAAGCTCATTTTGTAGGCACATCGTAGGCAGTAGGAGTTGTGGTGTCCCTCGTGATGACGACATCTGAACAGAAAAGGAGAAGAAAAAAAAATGAACCCAGAATATTAAAAGTATATTCTTTCGTTCTTTTTTCCAGCTCTTTTTTTTTTCGGTTTTTGTTATTCTTTCTGTCTTTTCTCCCTTTTTGTTATTCTTTCTTTCTTTTCTCTGTTTGCCATTTTTTCTTTCTTGCATGCCTTTCCGCCGTTTCTGTTCTGTCTTTTGGTTTTTCTTCCTTTCCTTTTCTTTCCTTTCCTTTCCTTTCCTTTCCTTTCCTTTCCTTTCCTTTCCTTTCGAATCCTTCACTTATTTAACTTACTTACTTGACTTTAAAAGTAAGTAACGCAGCCTTTAGGGTTGCACAAGCCAGTGCACTCTTAGTGCCGGTCCCAAGCCAGGAAAAATTGGCGAGGGTTGCGTTAGAAAGGGCATCCAGCGTAAAACATGTGCCAAATCAAATATGCAGATCAGGAGGTTTATGGATGTGGTGAGGGAAGACATGTAGGTGGTTGGGTTGATGTAGAGGACAGGGGGTATGGAGAAGAATGATCCGCTGTGGTGACCCCTAATGGGAGAAGCCGAAAGAAGAAGCCTTAAATTTAAATGTAAGTGATGTGTAAGTGACAGGGTTTAGAGACGAACCTGCAGGTCAGACATGACAATGTCTGAGTGAGCTTTATGGGGCAGAGCTCGCCTCCATAGTGACCCACTCAGATCCTCCTCACTGCTGCCACACAGCAAACGATCACCACACACTGCATACAGATAGAGAGAGAGAGAGAAAGAGAGAGAGAGAGAGAGAGAAAGAGAGAGACTCAGTCATTTGAAACAAGCCGCCCAGACAGAAGTGTCTGAGGAGAGAACAGTTCCTGCTACAAGGAAAAAATTCACAGCGCTTCACTTTTTCCACATATTGTTATGTTACAGTCTTAATTCAAAATTAATTTAATTCATTATTTTGGACTTCATGGTTTGGTTTATGCTCTGACATGCACTGTAACTGTGGGACCTCAAATAGACAGGTGTGTGCCTTCCAAAATCACGTCCAATCAACTGAATTTACCAGGTGGACTCCAATCAAGTTGTAGAAACATCTCAAGGATGTTTCTACAACATCTCAACCAGCAGAAACGGGATGCACCTGAGTTCAATTTTGCAATGCAAAAGCAATGAATAATTATGTACGTAGTTTTTTTTTTTTTTTTTTATACATTTGCGAAGATTTCAAAACGAACTTTGTTCACGTTGTCATAAGGGTTTTAGTAAAGTAAAATACTGATGTAGATGAGGTGAGGAGACCCGGGTTACGAATGCCATAATGGGATTGGGGCAGCAGACTGTAGTGTGGGGGTAAAATAAGTGCTCTGAGGTAGAAGGGTACTCCTCTATTGTTTAGCTTTATAGGCAAGCATGAGTGTTTTAAATCTGAGAAGGCAGTGAAAGGGGGACGTCATAGTAGGGTGTTGCTATTTATTCTATACGCACTTCACATCCAGTGGAATCTGATTGAATTGTAATGTGTTACCTTGAGAGAGCACCATCATGTCCTTGCATTTCCTGTACTGGCCGAGCAGCACTGTGAGCTCCTCAATATGACGATCCTGTGGAAAAAAGACCAAAACTAAACAAAACTGAAATGCAAATACAATATACAACACACACACACGCACGCACGCACGCACGCACGCACGCACGCACACACACACACACACACACACACACACACACGAGCAATATGAAATCTATTCTGCCATTTTTATAGCAAGCTTTAACCTTTTCATCGTTCGCAGCTAAAAGTGACTCCATCCCGATTTTCAGCTTCTGCATTTCTAGATCTGGAAAACACACACACACACACACACACACACACACACACACACACACACACACACACACACACACACACACACACACACGTTAAAACACCGATCTCTAAAAACCAGACTCTGTGTGGCTTCTTTCAGTTAAAATGCAACTTTGTAATATAAGAAAAAAAAACATGTACTATATAATATCCCAAAAGTATTGGGACACCTGATATTTCCAGCCATATACGTCTCTACCTCAAACTGTTTCCACAAAGGCACTCAATTGGAATTTTTCTTTCTCCATTTTAATTTTTTCCTTCACTTTGGATGAATTTGGTAGCATGAAATCTTCCCTTCACTTGAACACAAAGACTCAAACCGATTCTCTAGGTTGCCTTTGTGCACAAAAACAGCTCCATGAAGGTATGTTTTGCAGGGGGTTGGAGTGGAAGATCTCCTGCTATGGAGCTCAAACTCTATTGAAGACCTTTGACATATAAATTGGAATGCACACTGAACCCCCAGGCCGCCTCCCCTTACCTACATCAGTACCTGACTTTACTAGGACTGAATGAAATCTTAAAAATCTCAACCACAAATTCTTGTGAAACATCTTCCCAAAGATTAACCATATCTTCATGGCTTTGGGGGAGGAACCACATATGGCTAGAAATTCAGTATGGACACGCAGTTATCAAACACACAATACAAAGACATACACAATAACAAACATAAAAACACATATACACAGACACACAGCAGGCACAACTGCATGCTGGGAAATCAGGCCGTTCGGCAGTTAGGTGCAAAAGTGGAGACATTTTGTCACGCATTTGCTTACGTTTGCCTTTTAATTTCCTCCTGTACACCTCCTCTACATCACAGAGCAGAGGAAGAGAGACCACAAGAACAGAAAGATACGAGTTAACCTTAAGACAGCTCCGAGACAGAGCTGAACTGATGCGACATTGTTGATATTTAAGTGTCCATCTCCCAGACCACCGATAATTACACTAACATAAACACTGTACAGATATTATATTTAATATTTAATCCTGAAAAAAGATCATGTAGGAAAAAAAAAAATCCAAGACGCAGGACGTCATGTAGTCGAACTGTAACCCACACTAGAGGTCGAGCGATAGTGGATTTTACAGATAGATAGTTTGGATCGTACTTGTTGATAAACGATGAATCAACCGATTAGTTATCTTAATGGATCCTGGATAAAAAGCAAACAATCCTAATACTACATGTCAAAAAGTACTAAACTTTATTAAAATAACAAAAAATTTACTGAAACATGAAAATGTGATTAATTAAATTCATGAACTAATGAATATAACTACACAATTAAGTAATTCTGAATTATAGATATAATATAGAGCTCTCCGTGCGGCGCGCAGTCTCGTAATGACAGCAAACAGGAAGCCATATTTGTATGGATTTTGCCGACAGCTGTTTCTGCAATCGACTGTCGCTGCCGATTAATTGCAAAACGAATAAATCGGTCGACCTCTAACACAATCCGCAGAGGAAACAACAGAGTCAGCTGCATGACACTTCCAGCAGACACGCCTCGCTCACCTCTATCCACACCGTCACTGTTCACGTTCCCTCTGGACAGCAGTTGAATTCGTAAACTCTCAATCTCTGCATCTTTGGAGGCCAAAATCTGCTGAAGCTCGCTGATCTCCGTCTGCAAAAATGTCAAGAAATCAATAAATATCCCATGTCAAATGCAGGATACACACCATGGTGCATCGATCCCACATAAGAGGGTCAAACCAGAGGTGGTGGTGGGGTTGTGGTGTGAACACAGGACACATGAAAACTTTAATGGGGTGTAGGAGCCACATGTGCCATGTCCAGGAGGAAAACAGAAGGTGAACAGTAACATCTGGAGACACTGGAGAAACAGATTGGATGATTAAAAGGTACAGAGAAGAAGGATGCACATGTTCTAGATTTCTTCTGAGAACCAATGTTTGAGGGCCGAGAACAAATTCTGGAGAGCTGTGAAATAAATAGAGGATATGACTCCAAATTTTTAGGACCTGAGAAGAGATTTTTGAGAGCTGAGAACAAATTTTGAAAACCTGAGAAAGCTGAGAAGATATTTTTGGCATCTGATGCACTACAGTGTTGTTGTTTAATGCCCAGCAAAAACCCAGGCTTAAAGGAGACCCATTGGGCTTAGGCTACCTTAGAATTGAGCTACAGACTGACAAATAAAACCAGAAGGAAGTATCTGACCTGGTCTCCTATTATTCTACTCGTCTGTGCTGCAGTGAGGTTTGAAATAAGCTGGTGGAGCACAAAGCACCTATCATTAGATCCTTTTCAGCAAAAAAGCACAAGCTAATTGTGCACCGTCTCCTCTATTTCAAGAAAATGACCACCATGAAACCAGAAATCAACCCTTCTCTCACCTCTGAAGCCGACACTGGCACGAAAAGACCTTCGAACTTCACACATCACCAACAAATCACACATGAGGATAAGGATCAAATCAAAAGCACCGTACAACGTAGGCAGGGTGATAATACGCTGACAATGCATGGAGATACAAGACACAGGAAAACAAGAGAAGCGCGATGGTGTAAAATAGAGAAGCACGATACTGAAGAACAGAAGAGCATGATGTTGAAGAACAGAGGAGCACGATGGGTAAAGAATGAAAAGCATGATTATTGAAGATCAGAGGGAGGAGCATGATGTTAAAAAACAAAAGGAGCACCATGGGTAAAGTATGAAGAGCATGATGTTGAAGAACAGAGGGAGGAGCAAGGTGGAGGAGAAATGAAGAGCACGATGTTAAAGAACAGATGAGCACCATGGGTAAAGTTTGAAGAGCATGATGTTGAAGAACAGAGGGAGGAGCAAGGTGGAGGAGAAATAAAGAGCACAATGTTGAAGAACAGATGAGCACCATGGGTGAAGTATGAAGAGCATGATATTGAAGAACAGAGGGAGGAGCACGATAATGAAGAACAGAGGAGCACAATTGTGAAGAACAGAGGAGCACGATGGGTAAAGAATGCAGGAGCATGATGGTGAGGAACAGAAGAGCACCATGTGGAAAGAATGCAGGAGCATGATGGTGAGGAACAGAAGAGCATGATGTTGAAGTACAACTATGATGAAGTTTAGAGGGTGACGAGTAAGCACCTGAGCGGCCCGACAACGCTCCTCCCAGCGCTGCTTCTCAACCTGAGTGTGCTCGACTGTGAGCTTCAGGCTCGAGAGCTTGGTCATGAGCGACTGGTAACACACATGAAGAGAATAAGAGATAGACAGCTAGAGAGGGAGAGAAAGAGACGAAGAGAGAAGGAGACAGTAAGAGGTGAGAAATGTAATATAGAGAAGGATAGAATACATGACAGAGCCAAAAGAGAGGAAAGAAAGAAAGAAAAAAGAGAAGAGTTTATGGCTTTTTATCGCTTTTTTGCTCGAACAAAAGCATCGACTCTAAATAGATGAGATACAAAGATCTAAAACATGAAGCAAAGAATAAAAATTGGGACTTATTTGTCCAATTGTTTGTCTTTCATTGTATTTTCATTGATCTCATTGTCTGTTTTAATATCTAGTCTCTGGCCCAATGAGCTGCCATGAATCTAAATGTGTGTGATCGTATAAATGAGACTCACAGTTCTAGTAAATACAAACCTTTATGGTGGATTTGTTCAAGTACTCAGGTACTATCTGGATTGGAAAAATTTAACGAATGGGATTTTTTTTAACGATACATGTACTGTATTTAACAAAGTGGTAATTCGAGCTAGGGCTGGGCGATATATCGGTATAATATAATATCGCGATAATTGCTCATCGATATACTTCTCAGATATATTATTGGTATAGTGATGTATTCTTCATGAACAAAGATTTGATGTGGTTTTTGCACACCTTCCACATTTAGTCTTGTTATAATAACCTCTGTTTAACCTTGAAGATGTTCTACTAAATTTTTAAAGTGTTCTTGTAGAGATTTATGGAGATTCATTCAGCTACAACGGTGTTGTAAAGTCAGGTAATGATGTAGGCAAAGTGAGGAGGCCTGGGGTGCAATTCATTGCAAAGGATTTCCATAGGGTTTATAGCTCTACAGCAGGAGATCTTCCACTCCAACCCATGTAAAGCAGATCTTCATGGAGCTGGCTTTGTGCGCAGTTCAGGTTTGTGGTAACAGTTTGAAAAAGAACTACAAATGGCTAACTGTTTAGCAGACAGTTTCTTAGCTAAATGATATATCGTGATGCACAGTCTACATTGTTGGAATGTCCTCAAGTATCGCAATATGATATTTCTGTCATATCATCCAGCCCTAATTTTTGCTTACTTACACCTCAGGCAGTCTCCTTTGGGAGAAAAAAAAAACCTTGATGAAAAGAAAGTCAAGAAGTCAAAACTGAGAGCAGAAGAGGTCCAGAAGTGTTGAAGAATCAATCCAGAGAACTCTTTACTTAGCAGCGTAACAACGATGAAAACGGGTTGCCAAGTCAAACGTATAAAACGATCCACATACAAATGATTAAATCGAAATTCGCGTTACCTTTGTGGCTTTCAGTTTCCTCTCGTACTGCGATTTCTCGTTCTCCAAATCGTCCACTTTGGCCTTCAGAGCTGTCAGCTCATGCACCAGAGCCTGCTAATAACACACACACAAAAACACACACACATAGACATGGCATCAAGAATCAGTTCTTCGGCTACAGTTTAAGGAGGTTACACCGTGTTAAAAGTGTTTCGGATTAATGCGTCGGTCATCAGGAAACTGCCACCACTTGAAGAAGGTTTCACCCATCTATTTCGTCTAAACTAACAAAATGAAAACGTTATCGTGAAAGGAAACCAATAATCCCGATCCAAAGAGATCGGAACGGAGAATCCCAGACAGATTCCAGAGTCCGAGAGCCCATACCCATCTCACACCGTGCTGTTAATGGAAGTCTTTTTATTGATCAGTCTCTCAGTAGTACACATCTGTAGTCCTGGCTCAGGTTCCTCCACCATTAATATACAACATGTATTTTTATATATTTATATATTAAGAGTTGCTCATTTATTAGGTGCACATACAGTACCATGTGTAGCTACAGTGGATCTGTTTACCTTATAGACGGTACTAATTCCTACCTGTTGCTTTAATGGAAACGGAGAACCAAAGTACCACGACTGGCTAATTATAGATCTAAAGTGGGTCTACAATCATCAGTTTTAACAATATAGTTGGTATATAGTAATATCGTTTTTTCTTGTATAAAACCAGAAAATACGCAAGCTCCCGGATGGGTTCCTCGTTTGTCTTTACCAGCACTGTAGGAACTGTGACTACAAAGAAGATAAAATGGTTGTTAAGATATTTTTTAAAGTATGTGGGCACAGTAGATTTTGCGTATATTTAATTTTGCCGCAAATATTTCAAGGAGTTCATGGTTTTATACATTTCGGTTTTAAAAGATGTCTCAAATGAAATTTCTCAATGATTAGTGTAATAATTATGTATGTAATATTGGCTCAAGCATATGAGTTTGACATACTGTGGTGACGATTTCGTTGTTCTTAGCGATATTAGCATTTGTTAAATTCACCCCATGCACATCTTGACGATGTCTATTTTTGGAAAGGTGTTAAGGTGTTGGACTTTGGTTTTGAAGACCTTGACTGCAAATTTCAGTCTGAGAAACTGAAATTTGAAATTTACTTATTCCTTAACTTCTCAGTTGAATAAAAATTAGATAAATGGAGTCATGCTGATATTGCAGGGCCCCTGAGACAGCTCCTTATCCCTGAACTTCTCAGATGGATAACAATGAGATAATTGAAAGCAAAGCTGATACTGCACTTACATCTGTCCTCTACATGCTCAAAATGTTCCTATTAAAGTCAACTCTGATACTTTCTTAGAGTTGTTTCCAATCCAGCTATATTTCACCAACTTATGATTATCTCATATATACACCTAGCAGCTGAAGTCTTTGCTCAAACCCTCAGAAGCAACAGCTTGGCGGTGCTGGAATTTAAACTCACAACCTTCTAATCCAAAGTCGAACATCTTAAACACTGATTTACTGCTTTCCAATGTGTCATTTTGCTTCTCCAATCCTGCTTCGGGCATGAACTCCCACTCGTTTAACCGTCAGAGGATTAGCCGTTCTTTGAAGCTCGCATTTTTCCATTTGTTAATGTTTAGTAGGACAAGTTCCACCCCAGTAGGTCCTGTTTTTGCAGGAGAGAATGTTTCAAAGGTTAAACCATTTCTGATTAGACCAACAGATACGTGGTTGAGGTTTTCAGGGGGATCCTGAGGTAGAAACCTTGGTGTGTGAACGTGTAGGTAGGAGTGCACTTAATAACATAGCAACTCAAAGTATACACATTTATGTATACTCTCAATAAGAAGAGACTAAAGTACTGCAGGTGGAAATACAACCAGGCATTATAATGAATTTAGGGAAATAATAATAATAATAATATTAAAAAAACAATCCTGGAACCTGCTGAAGAACTTGATCATTGGTTAAGCGGAAAAAGGTCAAACAACGGAACTGGAGCCGGAGGTCCATAGGGTCCAGTTGCATTTATGATACAAAAGAAGTATCTGTTCCTATGAGACCACCACAGCAGCAAAGAGAGTGATAGAATATACTAAAGAAGTGTTAACCATCAACAAACCCAACTTTCTCTACAGAGACCGAAAAAACTCTCAACACCCTCTGGATTAGTAAGAGGTCTAATCATGCAGGAATCCCAGACTCCAGACTCAAGCGATCAGTGGACACCAGGAACCATGAGAATTCCCCACTGCAGCAGGGCTTGTTAATGTTAGAGTTGAAATGAGTCTGTGATGGTAAGCAGGGACGTGCAGTGAGCTTCACGGCACAGCGAAAAAAAGCCCGCCTACATTATCTCCTCCAGAACTACAGTGGTGTTTGGGGTCTTCGGCGTCAGAAGGGCACGCATCCGAATCGGGGCTGCGATTGTGGACGTCACGATCTGGGTTCTCCGGGTGGCCCTCGAGAGCCCGCTGTTCCCGGATGCGTGTAGTGATCTCCTGCTGGAATTTGCGCATCTGCGCCTGGAGCTCGCTGATCACATTAACCACACACTGATACAGACAGAAAAACAAGCCACATAAAAGGAAATGTGAAGGTTGGCATGGAAACGAAAGGAAAAAGAAGACTAGGAATAGAAAAGAAAAGTATCCAATACTGATATTTTCTTGTTTAAAATGCTATTTTTTATGAAAAGACACCACAAAAATCACACAGGAGAAAAAAAAAAAAAAAAAAAAAAAAACAAATTGGTAGGGGTCTTGTATAATGAAACATATACAATAAAGAAGGGATACAAATAATGGTTCATTTTTATTATATATATTCTTTTGTCACATGACTCCCATAAACACAATGCAGTTGTGTATATATATATATATATATATATATACACATACATATATATATATATATATATATATATATATATATATATATATATATATATATATATATATATATATACATACATACATACATAAATTATTGGAACTACAGTGGAACCTCAGGATACGAACGTCCCCGAATACGTATAATTCAGCATACGAATCGTCATTTGTCAAGATTTTCGTACCAATTTACACATAAAAATTTAGGCTACGAATCATTCTAAACCTCACGGCAGAGATTTCGAGGGGACGTCGGTTCATCTGTCACGCAACCAGCACGCTTTCCCGCCTCCAAAAGTTTAGTTAGTGCCTTAAATTCGCTGTGATAGCACGTCTTAGCGCTCTGTGTCTTTGTTTCGTAAATCCCACAGTACAGTAGTCATTAATCGTATACACTATTATATCGTAGTGCATCTCGTGCATTACATTAGAATTATAATTATATATTATTTAGTGTTGAAATAGTGTTCATTATATACATTTTAAAAATGTTGCTAAAGAAAAAGAAGCCTGTTATTGAAGGTGGAAGAAAAAAAAAGAATCCATCAGTGGAGATCATCAAGAAAAAAATAACATATTCCAGTGATTCCGGTGACATCATAATGAAAGGAGATTCTCCTTCCAAACAATAATTCTCAGAACGTCATCTCCATCATGCCAGCATTCGCGCTTCTCAAAGGTAAAGTACCAAATTAAAATACTGTTTTCCTCTTTTAGATGTTAACGCACCATTATTAAATGCTAAATACTGAATATTATTATTCTTTATTAGTTGTATTTTTATATGAATATTTGGGGTCGTCGGAACGCCTTATCCCATTTTTTATTATTCGTATTGAATTCGTATCGGTATCCGAATTGTTCAGGGTGCGAATGGTTTTGTCGGAACGAATTAAATTCGTAACACGAGGTACCACTGTATAGTTATAGTTTGTGTATGTAAACGTGTTGGGAATCTGCTTATTGAAAATTTTACATTTTATTTTATTTCTGATCAAAGGAACAACTTAATGACAACAACATTTTTAATCAACAAGATTCAAAGAACCACGATACTAAAATGATCCGATCTACTGATCACTAATCTTCCAATGCTATATATAAATAATAGTATTAATAAAATTGGAATTTGGTGTAAATTGGGTATAGACACCTGCGATAGAGTGACACTGTATTGCAATGTGAGAGAGAGAGAGAGAGAGAGAGAGAGAGAGAGAGAGAGAGAGAGAGAGAGAGAGAGAGAGATCGTGGGTATGTGAATTATGTGCATTTGTTCGATGAAGCTGTTGGAGTTAACTCCTGGTGCCCTTTCTCATTACATTGTTATTTCTATATTTGTATATATTACATTTTAACGCTTTCTTTTTCCACTTCCTCGAATTCATCTCATTTATCAAAATTTACCATATAAAAATCCTCCAATCAGCTCAAAAATTTATATTTTTTTTACTGTATCAGTTGCTCTGAATCGATCTTAACCTGTATGTTACTACGGTCACAAATATATAGGATATATAAAAAACTTGCACCTTCCAGCCAATCAGAATCCAGCATTTTGAAAGATGATGGTATAAATGATTAAAAAGCATAATGCGTATTAATAAATAACACATTGCACCGTATTGTTGATTTGCTTTCTCTATAACAAAATGTGTCTTTGTTTACTCTAGATACTGTATATATCAGTTTCCTGAATAAAAAAAACAAGCATATTTTATTAACCAATAATTGATCCACTGATGTAAATATCGTAAAAAATATACCAAATAAACTGATTCGTGTCAGGTGAACGAAGTTACCGAGCTAGCATCAAACATGTAGCCGCTACACTTACATTCTATTTATAAGGCACCGGAACATCTGAGCTTAGCGCTAAGATGCATTGCTCTCAGTGTGGTTCATGGAGAGGCATGTTTGGACTCCAAGATGGAGGGTGTTTCATAGGATAGGACCAGTTGACGTTGAAGTTGATGATAAGATCCACGTTCCGTGCCTATATATAGCCTCTGTACACTTTGGGGAAAGTGTGTGTGTCTGTGGCATGTTCCAGGAGGATTTCTGTCATGCTGGGGTGCTGAAGTGAGTGTCTGCATCTGTCACAGCCTTAGAAAGTGTTTGTTGATGCAACAGATGGAAGGAGGCCCTCGCTTTAGCCCGGCGCCTATGCCGCATCGTGTAGACGAGAATGCCGTCATTTAGCAATTATTCCAAAAGAAGTTGATTAGACAGGACTTTCATGATGGCTTGATTAGCTTTTTTAAATTGACTACAAAATGGAAATATCTCAGCAAATCACAAAGAGATCTAAAACCCAACCAACAGCAAACTTGTGATTGTGAAAATTTTAATTACGTCTTAACTACTAGGGATGTGCAGTTTGAGGCAGACGCATAGCCAACAACACCGTTAAAGATACATATGAATCTATCAGAGATGCGATACGATACCATTCAGCCCATTGCGATGCGGTGCGGTCCGATTTCGGCTTGGTTCAACACAATGTGATTCAAAAATATGGAAATATATGGTTCTATGCAATTCAATATAGTGAAGTTAGTCCATATCTTTACCATATAGTTTGGTTCAGACAGTTCCTTCTGACTTCTAACGCATGACCGTTTCACAAACAGACCTTTGTAGTGGAAAAATGAAAAGGAAAAATGATAAATAAACCCAGACATTCTTTTCCTGATCTGCCTCCAGGAAGATGCAGATCTACCTCTGCCATGTTAATCTGTATTCTATGAGACTCTCAGGACACGCCTTGAGGCTTTTTTTACCGATGCAAACCGATCCAAACGATGCGAATGGGTGAATCTCTCACACGCCTGTTAACTACTGCTTCAAATTCAAAACATGATGTGAATTCAATTCAATTCATCTGTAATATATGCAAACACATTGCGATATACTGTACAGTATATTCTTTTCCTGGGTTATTTATTACGACACATACATTGCCACAATTTCCAAACACTACCTCCCATTTCACTAAACTTTCCTTCGGCTTCTCCCATTAGGGAGAATGCCCTTCCTAACGCAACCCTCCCCATTTATCCGGGCTTGGGACCGGCACTAAGGCTTGTGCAACCCTAATGGCTGGGGTTTGTTCCCTGACCGGGGATCGAACCCGGGCCGCATCCTAACCACTAGACCACAAGGGAACCACTACCTCCCATTTCACTAATATGTATATAAGATATTGAATACATCACCCTGACTGAACATTTGTGTACAAATGTTTCTTCTTTGCAATTGAAATAGTGCTGTACCTTATTGTTGATTCTGATTCACAGTTTTACATTTACGACTTACAGCTTTCGAAATTTGGAGCGCAAACGAGTCAATTTTGTAGTATGTCCAAGAAATCAAATTAAATTCCCCATGTGCTGCTTTGAGCATAGTAACTAAACAGTTATTTTATTATATTCGACTACGAATTATCGATTATATATCTCCAACAGGGACATTCCAACCTCTAGTGGAACATCTTCCCCGAAGAGTGAAGATTATTATAACAGCAATTCGGGACTAAAATTTGGGATGTGATATTTAAAAGGCACAATCGTTCGCCCATTTATTGTATACATATATAATTCAAGCTACATTATCATGCAAATTATTTCTAAGCTACAAAGAATAGGCCACACCCACTTCCTGAGTCTGATGTTCGGACTAACAAATGTGAATCCATGATCAATCTGGTCACGTGACGTATAATTAGCTTGCAATTTGTAAAGCTGCTTGTGAAGTTGACAGGAACCAGTGACCAAAGTACACAACATTCCTGGTTCCTCAGCAGGTTTCACATTAACCAAAACCTGTAGCAGGACCCAGGATAAGTGCATGGAGTTTGAGTTTATTCAGCTGTAACATCCAACACGTGCGTGTGCATTTTCTACCGTTTAGTAGGTGGTCTGCAGACCTGAAACGCTCGAGACGCTCGTTTACGCGACAGCTGAGTCTGGCACAGGCGTCGTTAAGGAATTTTATGGAGCTCTTGTGATCTCTGGAAGTGTGTCAGGATGCCTGAAGCTCGACTCAGCAGGGGGTTCGACAGGAATGCGGACACTCCGGACCTACGCTGTCACTTCAGGCACGTCACGTTTCAATTAGCGACTGACCCTCGCTCACGTTCTTCAGCAAGGGAGAAGAGGCTATGCCTTTATCTTTCTAGGAGAGTTGTTCAGTTTCAGCTCTAACCCTGTTTTTAGTGCTCACACGTTTCTGAGGATGATTTAAACCCATCAACAGGGAGTGCAAAATTGCAGGTGAAAAAAAAAAATGTAATAAAGAAAATAAGCACATCTGGTGGTAAACCATATCAGACAAGCCTTAAATAGAGAAAGGGAGAGGGGAAAAGAGGGGAGAGAGAGAGACAGAGAGAGAGAGAGAGAGAGAGAGAGAGTGAGAGAGAGAGAGAGAGAGAGAGAGAGAGAGAGAGAGAGAGAGAGATTCAAACTATACCCAAAAACCAACAGTGCACTTAAAAGCATGTCATCCAAAAGAGAGGGATAGACTGATAGACCAGAATATGAGTGAGAGCTAGATAAAGTGATAAAGTGATAGACAGAGGTCGAAATGCGACAGACTGGAAAGATGAATGACTAAACTGAAAGTGGTAGAGGGTAAAAAACAGATAGCATAAAGGATAGATAGACTGTGTCATACAGCATTCAATGGATAAAATAAGAGAGAGATAAATGGATAAATACAGCAAGATAGGAATAACCTGATAAAGTGATAGAGTAGTGCAAGACTGATAAACTAATACTGGTAGGAGGACAAACTATAAGCGGAGAAGATGAAGCAAGAGAGGGATGAATAGATAACATGACAGAGTGATATAGGGTTAAACTTAGAAAATACGATGGTGAAAGATGGATAGAGTAGATGGAGGGGGGGGTGTTAGGGGGCATATTGTGGGTGGGTGGGGGGGTATTGATATCAAAATTAATAAACCTGTAGTGAGGAAGTGAACAGAAGGAAGGAGTTCTGAAGAGAGACAGAGTTAATAGAGCGACAGAGAGATGGACAGATTTGATGGTACCTCGGCTTTGTGCTGCTTGTCGTCTCGGTCCGTGTGGTTGTGATCCTCCTCCATACTGACCAGCTTCAGCTTCAGATACGAAACTTCATCTATCAAATCCAGCTTCTGGGTCTCCAACAAGGTGCGGTTCAGAAGCTCCTATGCCCACAAACACGCACATAAACATGAACCCGTGTAGACATACATCCACAACCATACACACACACATGATCCGGGCAGCACAAGGCGACTTTCTGTAGCTCTACATGCAAGTTTCCCCAGAATTACATCCTGGGCCCCTGCCAAGCATCGCTAAATATACACACTGAACCAACGCTATTTTTACTTCCTCTGTGCCCCCCTAATGTGCGTTTCTCTGCATTCCTCTGTCGAACAGCTAATTCCAGAACAACCCCAAGACTCCAGAGCCGAGTCTCAGCTGAGAACAGAACTAATGTCCCATGATTCCCCTCAGAGAAGAACGAGAACACTGATGTATGATCGTTTTATCTCTTCTGCACTAAACAGGGTCTTATGACAATTAGTCAATTGGGGCCTGAGTGACTGTGTGCTCACACACACACACACACACACACACACACACACACACACACACACACACACACACTTAGTAATATATAGTTAGTAAAATAAAGTTTACACTACATAAAGATCATTGCTTTAAGTTAGTCATGTGAAAAAACGTCTGGTCCACACCTCGCATTTCACAACTGCTGCTTCCCACTACATGGAAAACGCTTCTGCTTTCAGTTAGTTAATTAGAATCTAATCCAAAAGATTTTAACTTTGTTACACTTAAAGCTGCAGTGTGTAAAGTTTCATGTTGCAGTTTCTAAGGTTTAAAGCTGCAGAATGTTTATTATGTAATGTTGATTGTATATTATTTAAATTTACAGTCTGTAATGTTAAACGCTGGAGTTTGTAATGCTTAATGTTGCAGTGTGTAATGATTTAAAGCTGCAGTATGTATTGTTCACCTCTGTAATGCAGTGTGTAATGTTTAAAGGTGCAGTGTGTAATGTTTAAAGGTGCAGTTTGTAATGTTTAAAGGTGCAGTTTGTAATGTTTAAAGGTGCAGTGTGAAATGTTTGAAGTTGCAGTGTGAAATGTTTGAAGGTGCAATGTATAATGCTAAATGCTGGAGTGTATAATGTTAAATGCTGGAGTGTGTAATGTTTGAGGGTGCAGTGTGTAATGCTTGAAGGTGCAGTGTATAATGTTTGAAGGTTCAGTGTGTAATGTTTGAAGGTGCAGTGTGAAATTATTAAAGGTGCAGTGTGAAATGATTGAAGGTGCAGTGTGTAATGCTTGAAGGTGCAGTGTGTAATGCTTGAAGATGCAGTGTGTAATGTTTGAAGGTGCAGTGTGAAATGATTGGAAGTGCAGTGTGTAATGTTTGAAGGTGCAGTGTGTAATGTTTGAAGGTGCAGTGTGTGATGTTTAAAGGTGCAGTTTGTAATGTTTGAAGGTGCAGTGTGTAATGATTAAAGGTGCAGTGTGTAATGTTTGAAGGTGCAGTGTAAAATGTTAAATGCTGCAGTGTGTAATGTTTGATGCTGCAGTGTGTAATGCTTGAGGGTGCAGTGTGTAATGTTTGAAGGTGCAGTGTGTAATGTTTGAAGGTGCAGTGTGTAATGTTTGAAGGTGCAGTGTGTAATGTTTGAAGGTGCAGTGTGTAATGTTTAAAGGTGCAGTGTGTAATGTTTGAAGGTGCAGTGTGTATTCCATTCGATTCAGACATGAGCATCATTACAGAGGTCTAACGGAGGACATATGGATGTATCATGACACACGTCTGCAATCGGACACTGCTGTTGCTTCAAAGGACAACAACTGAAGCACTTTATCAGGAGGTGAATCATGACGGCTTATCGGCTCATGCAGAACACGTCCTGCGGCTGTGTAAACACACTCTTAGACGCTCCTTTCCGTACGATAAGCCGCAAACGTAGGGCTTGGCTGAACCGATTTATGACTTGCCTGCTTACAAGCCAATTAAACAAACCACATAATCAGCATTGGTGAGACTCGGGTCTTGGATATTCAGCAAGGAGTATGTGCAGTGTGGGAAAACAAAAACGCAGCAGAATGTCAGTTTCAGTAATCACTGTATGATTTAAAGCTGAAACCCAAACAAATACTTTGTTACTTTTGATATGCAGTCCAATGTCTTAACCACTGAGCAACCCCTTCCCTATTTTCAGTACTGCTCTGAAATCATGTTTAAGTTCCAGAGCAAATGTATTATGACCAGATGATTGTCTCTCAGGTGGTCCTATTCTTTTCTAAACCTTTCAATGTAACTCCGACGTTCTCCTTAGTCCAGTCACTTGAATAAACAAAGATCTGTATTTCAAAAATATCACTCAATTCAACTGGCATTCAAGTGGAAGATGAAGCCTGCATCACTTGAACCTGTCTAGGCAAGCAGAGGATGCCTCGAGGACACACTATTAATCTGTCGATCTCCGATTCTTGGCATTCCATCTATATCTGATGCTCATATAGTGTCTGTGACTGAAAATTCATAGAAAGAAAGCCCTCTATTTTCTTTTTAAACACCCATATACATGACTGTGTCTTTCCTGCTTCATGCTGATTTATAATTTTTATTCTCTGCTCTAAACTGATGGCTTTCCTATTCTTTTTTTCACTACAAGCAGGAGACATATGTGGCACTTGGAAGACATGCTTTTATCACTAAAATTGCTGATTGAAACCGTTTGAAACAAAAACGAATAAACACTTTATTCCGTCTACCGTTAGCAAGAGTGGGGAATCTCACAGGGCGAGAGATACGCTCATCCAAATATATATACATACCGTAATTTCTATTCGGACTATAAAGCGCACCCTTATATAAGCCGCACCCACTGAATTTGACAAATATTTGTATTTTTAACATAAATAAGCTGCACCTGTCTATAAGCCGCAGGTGTCTACACTGAAACTAATGAACCTTACACAGGCTTTAACGAAAGACACTAAATGCAATATGTTGCGCTTCTAGTAGGAGCATAGCGGTATTTTGGGAATACAGCCTGCCACTGCAATCTTCCGCTATTACTGCGTGTGTGGAGACCGAGGAATATGTCCTTATTATTTTCTGATGCTCATTTCTAAGTTTCTTTGACTAACCCGTAACGCTGTTGCCAAGAATTATAAAAAAGCATGAGTTTTGGAAACCTGTCTGTGCTTATATGATTTCTGTTGCAACTGGAGTTAGCGAGCTCTCCCTTCACCCAGACTCAACGAGTTAAAACGGCTTGTATCTAAACAGTAGCCGACCAAGAAAGTCATTGTTCACTGTCTTCCTCCTTCCTTTCACAACTACAGTGATACCTTGACCTACGAGTGCATTAATGTACAAGTTTTCCAAGGTACAAGCGGTCACTCGGTCGATTCTTCTGCTTTGTTACGCGAGCAAAAATTGAGGTACGAGCTCGAGACGACGCTGCTAGATGGCGAAGCGAAGCCAGAAAGCGAAGATTGTGACGAAAATTAAGATAAGCAAAGAAGAAAAAGTTACATTTTAAAGTTTAGGGATACGTAGTGTACAGGATTGATAGTAAAAAATGAGTTTTCTCTCCGCCTCCGCTTATCGCCTCTACTCCCCCTCCACAAACACACACACACACACACACACACACACACACACACACACACACACACACACACACACACACAAACACACACAAACACACACCCCACCGGCGTTTTTGTTAGCTCAAGTCATCTCATCTCCAAGGAAAATACAGTGAATAAAACCTTATTATATCTTATTATATCTCTTTCTATTATGTTTTTATACAAGATTTGTTATTTAGAAATGTATTTTCATTTTACATGTTCAATTTAATAACATGAAACATAAAAACGGGGTGTCATTTTGAGGGTTGGAACGGATTATTGCCATTTTAAGTATTTTCAGTATGGAAAACTGATTTGATGTGCGAGCAATTTAAAATATGAGCTCGTCTACGGAACGAATTAAACTTGTAGGTCAAGGTACCACTGTATTTCTCTGGGGAGTTTTTCTTTTGTCATCGTCGTGCACCACCGGTGAAAGTTTTTCTCCTGTGAGGTGCGTTTTTTCGTTTCCGTTCGGAAATTTTATTGGTCTAATGTTATGTCGCTCAGTTTTTTGGCTTGAAGTTTGTGAAACCGGGAAAAACCCAAGAAAAATCCATAAATTAGCCGCCTAGTTGTTTAAGCCGCGAGGTTCAAAACGTGGGAAAAAAGTAGCGGCTTATAGTCCAGAAAATACGGTACATACATACATACATACATACATACATACATACATACATATATATATATATATATAGAGAGAGAGAGAGAGAGAGAGAGAGAGAGATGTTACGATGGTTGGACTTACGATTTTTTGATCTTACGATGATGATAGCTACAAAATTGTAAAAATATTTCAAATTTTACATAACAGGCGGCATACGATATGTTGCAGATGGGATGTAATGGTATATGTAATGGTCACTGTAAATCTAAATATAGTCGAGTAAAAAAAGTACATATATTGAATCATAAATTTATTCGAGAGTAAAAGTTGCTTATATCTTTGATACTCAGTAAAACTAGAAAACGACAAGTTCAGTAAGGAAGTACATTTACACAAATACTTCACAACATCGCAAAATAGAAAAAAAAAACAGAACAGACGGATGACAGAATCATCCCAGGATCACAACAGTGTCTGTTTTACAAGTTTGGAAGAAAAGCACCCTAAACCCGGTTGAGCAATTATGAACTTAAAACACTTGATAAAACCTTGTGAAATTGAAGCATTGCTCAACCCTGACAGTTCATTCTCGAGCTAACGATGGATCAGACTTAACCCTGCCTAATCTTATAGTTACAGAAAAATCTGAAAACATCTTGATCCTGAGTAGACAAGTAAAATAAAGGAGACTGCATTGCTATGTCTTGGACTGGAGACAGAAAAAAATCTCTATGAACCTGCCACCAGGCAAACATTAAACGCATACATACACAACAGCGTCAAAAGTTTGTGGACACCTGGTCCTCACATCATACATATTCCATTTCATTCCAGTCCTGTTATAAGAACCTCGACTCTTCAGGGAAGGTGAGGATTTGTGATCATTATGGTACAGGAGCATTAGTGAGATCAGATACTGATGTTGGAGGAGGTCAGGAGACTCCAGTTCCAGTTCATCCCAAAGGTGTTTAATGGGGTTTAGGAGGTCAGGGATCCGTAGAGGCCCATCACGTTCTGCTTTCTGAACATCTCACATCACCTATTTTCCGTTAAAAGGACCTCAGAACTAGATTTTGTTGTGGAGATTTGTACTCATTCAAAGGCGTTTTATACAATTGTGTGCCCCCAAATTGGTCCTAATACTTTTGGCCACAGCGTGTATCTATATCACACTTCTACATCATCTGACACTCACAAGCCGTGTTGAGCTGCTCGGTATAGCTCCAAAATCCATCCAAATTGACAACTGAGCTCTTCAGCGTCAGGTCTTCTGACTTTACCGTGTGGATAGAACGTGTGAGAGAAGCCTATTGCCTTTCTCAAAAGAGCAAAAAAAGAGCAAACTTCAACCACCAAACCTGTTCTGGCTGATCGACTGCATTTGCGATAAGGAGAAACGTGCGCACATTCCTGTCGATGGTTCTATCACAGAAGATCAGATGAACACACAAGTGCTTCTGTTCGTGGCCAAGCTCTGAGCATGCTCCTACCTGCTGGAGCATTTCCTCGGTGGAGACAAGCTTGTGGTGATGTTCCTCCAGAGAGGCTTCCAGATCTCTGATCTTCTCCCCCTGAGCCTCCACCTGCTCTGTCAGAACGCTCACCTAGACACACACACACACACACACACACACACACACACACACACACACATTAGAGACATTAGGAATGGTCAGTGTAGTCAGGTAATATCTATGCAGGAAGTTTTACACCAAGGATGGACGACAATATTAAATTACATTTAATTGCAACTATAAATGGATAAAAAAAAAAGGTTCTTGGATAAAAATCTGGATATTCAGCTCATTTCCACCTTTCATGCGTGTCCACATCATATGGACATATTAGACACTATTTCATATTTTAGTATGCAAGTGCAATTTTTACACACACACACACACACACACACACACACACACACACACACACACACACACACACACACACACACACACACACACACCATCCAACTCATACACAGCATATATTCGACTCACATTGAAATCCTCCCACATACACACACACACAGCAATCTTACACACTCTCTGCTCCACCCATACAATAACCTTTACTCTCTCTCACACACACACACACACACACACACACACACACACACACACACACACAAACACACACAGACACACACAGGAAAATCCCTTTCTCATGCTCCCATTCGATCAGCTAAATGTTGGCTCAACAAATATTTAGCAGCTAAACAAAAACTAACCTGGTTTCACAAACTGTCAAACACTCGTTCGGTCGCTCTCACTTCTCTGTCACTCCCTCTTTCTCTTCACTGCTTTAAGTTGTCATTTCTTTCACTCCTAGTTCCACACTACTCCAACAAACTCGAAAGCAGAAGCGAAACATCTTCGAGATCGCATACGTCAGTGTCCGTCTGCCTTCTCCGAATGCGGTATAAAGGCTGAGTTCGTTCACTTTGCTGCTTTTGTCTTGCCACAAACTAAAGCCAGCCCACCTGCTTTGAGACAGGTATGAGCAGGAGGAGGAGGAACACTTCCACAGAAGGAAGTGGAAGCAATGTACGAGCCAGTATGTTTGAGCCGTGGCCCGTAGCACAAAACTTTCCACCAATCGACAGGAGATTCTGGAGAAACTTGAGGAATGTGGCAGAAGCGTGACTGCAGGCTTGCTGTGCGAGTGTGTGTTTGAGTGTAAACCTGCTCATTCAATTTAATCTCCTGTAAATACAAAAGGTTATGAACTAAGCCGAGCTGTTTAGTTTGTAGTAAATAGACACAAAGGTCTGGTTCTCAGAAAGTAAAAGGACAGGTTTAAAGACTAGCGGATGATCAGCCTTGTGAAAAAAACTCTCCGGATCAGAGGCAGTATTTCTGTTTTGAAGGATTACCGACAGACACAATAAGGACACTTAATAATCCATATCCTTCTCTTCCTGTCACCCTCTTTTCTCTCTCTCTCTCTCTCTCTCTCTCTCTCTCTCTCTCTCTCTCTCAAACATGCTCCTGAGGTTCCAGTGACTCTGTGCAGCTTGGGACAGTTTCTCATCAACGCCTTGGGTGATTCCATGAAATTCCGGAGTAAGAACAGGAGCTTTGAGGATGGATTTGGACTGTAGTTAATGTCAACAGACTGCTACATCGATTTAGGACTACTTTTCACTTCTGATCATCATCACTGAACCCCGCAACATTGTATATCTGGTACAAATGGACATTCGGTGCAACCCAAATGAGGATGGGTTCCCTCTTGAGTCTGGTTCCTCTTAAGGGTTCTTCCTTAAGCCATCTCGGGGAGTTTTTCCTTGCCACAATCGCCACCGGCTTGTTCATCAGGGACAAATTGACTTATAAATAACATATTCACTTTTAATCACCACATTATCTGTGTAAAGCTGCTTTGAGACAATGTTCATTGTTAAAAGCGCAACACAAATAAATAATAATTGAATTGAATCGAGACACGCGCTTTTTCCAAAAGCAGCATAAAAACGGCAAAACCATTCAACACTACAGACTGAACAAAGGCCCAAGTGGTAGTGTTTTCAGTTGGATTACTAGCATCTCTTGATTAGCACGAGAAATTCAACCACATTGTCGTTTCTATAGCAACAGATAATCTGCAGTGCTATGGTTTGATTACTTACATTATAATGGTTCTTTTTTAACATAACAAACATTGTTTTCTCGAGATCGGCGATGATGCTGCCTCTAGAACATGCTCTAATGCCGAATACACAGAAAAATTCATTACTTATCACAAGGAATGTTCTAGATGCAGCATCATGGATAAATACCTTGACGATCCACAAACCACAAACGGTTATAGGAATCTATACATTTTTAACGATTTTTTTTTATATTTAAATGAAAGTTGGAATGTTCAAAAAATCAAACGTTCAAAAGAAAGTTAGAATGTTCAAGTAAAAGTTTGAAGGTTCAAAAGAAAGTTTGAATGTTCAAATGAAAGTTTGAATGTTTAAATGAAAGTTTGAATGTTCAAAAGGAAGTTTGAATGTTTAAAAGTTCGAATGTTCAAAAGAAAGTTAAAACGTTCAAATGAAAGTTTGAATGTTCAAATGAAAGTTCGAATGATCGGAAATGTAATTAGGCTTCGAATCAACACAATAATTTATCCTGATCTCCGTTATTTTCCGTTATAACTTTCCACTTGTCTTCTGTAATGGGATCTTATTTGTAAACATGGCAAATGTAGGTTGCAAATCTTTGCCAATTTTGTCACTAAAGAACGTACAGTACTTCATTTTCTGTACCTCAGACTGGCAAAGTAGTGTGTAAAATTGTTTCTATAAATTGTCATTTACCTTCTAAAAGAGGGATAACGGCCGACTCGGGGCCTGACACACTCTATTGTGTGACGATAAAGAGCCGAGTGGGGAGAAGCGACTCACCTGAAGAACCAGAGATTCTTTGTCCCCCTCTAATCTCTCCAGGCGTTCTTGATACGTCTCATTGTTCGAACAGGGCTGGCGGTTAACCTGCGACCGACACACACACACACACACACACACACACACACACACACACACACACACACACACACACACACAGGGGATTGAAACTGAGGTGAATGAACCATTCAGATAAAGGCTGGTGAATAACTGGCATGATGCCAAAGAGGATTTGAAAACACAATGAAAAAAAAATGTTTGAAATACAAATTAGGGTGTACAATAGAAAAACTAGCTCATAAGAATAAGGCTTTTTTAGAGCACAAGAAGAATTACGCATCTGCATACATTCAATATGGTGAAATGCTAAAGTTTCTGAGGAACAGATCGAGATGGAAAGAATAATTAAATATTCTACTCAAGTAAAAGTACTGTTACCTTGATAAAAATTTACCTAAGTACAAGAACCGGTCGAAAAAGTTAAATTGACCAACTTTTGGCCAACAGCATGCGGTGGGGGATTCAGTGTAGTTCAAAAAAGACAAGGGGATAAAAATCTCCAATTAGTTTTTTTTAATTGAAGGAACAACTTTACAAATGAAAGTGCAATGGCAATAATTAAAAAATAATAATAAAAAACAAGTTACATACTTTAGCAGCAAAATAAAAAAATCTTCAGTTATAATTTTATTTACTGTATATTTATAAGGGAAATCACACATGCAGATACAGAATTCAGAATTTAGCATGCAATGAACATAATTTGGCATCTCGTTGCAGCACTGGCGTTCGTTTCCATCTTTCTTTCTTGTGAGTTTAGAGCGTTTGTTCTCCCCATCAATCAATCAGTGCAGGAGTTTCTGGGGTATGATATTTTTTCTTTTTTTGATCTGAATTAAAATGTAGTTAAATGCAATACTTTAAACAAAACTTACTTCAAATTTCAGATTTACAGATTTTTTTTTTACACAAAAAAACACAATTAGAGTAACACAAGTAAATGTAATTCCTTACTTTTCACCTCTGGAAACAGATGTATTGAAAGTAAACTCCTGACTGTGTCTTGCATGTTAGCTAGCTAGCATTACCTGTCAAGTCTTCCACACAGATGAGGCATAAAGATAAAAAGGCAAAGGGGCTTGTAGCAGCAGAGCGCGAGTGGAGGGGGGAGCCGGACGGAACAAGCGGTAAGAAACACCTGGGGCTGATGAAACTAATCAGTGTGCTCGGTTTCAGTCTGGCGACGCTAATAAAGAGGAGAGAGACGCCAACCTCGGAGAGAGAGACAACAAGCAGAGAGATGAGCGGAAGGGTCACCTGAAGGTGATTAAGTGCGGGCGGGCGCCAGTGAAAGACGTGTCGGCCGGCGAGTGAACTCGGGTGGACGTGGGAAAAGGCGCGCCGGTCCATGAGGAAACTCGGGCGGGCGCTAAAGAGAGAAAGTGTGTCGATCCGCGAGTGAGACGAGCAGACGCCGAAGAAGTGCGTACCAATTTGCGAGAGACTGCTGGCTAACATCAAGATGGCAAGTCGCCCCGAATCGCGAGTGTGTGGGTGAGCCCTGCCGTGAGTACTGGAAAGGAAAGCGCCAAGGTGAAAACGAAAGTAAATAAAGAAAGCTTTGCTTGGTGCACTATGGCTTGTCTATCTTTCTTCCAGTGCGATGCCAGTGAATTTGTTACAGTGGTGCCGAAACCCCGTGCTGGAAGAGGGGTATGGTGCCAGGGAGACTACGCTATGGGGGAGCAGAACCAGGTCAATGAGGAGTGCTGAAGCCGCTGCAGTGCCAACTGCATCCTGTGCGAGAATATGGGACTGGCAGCGAAAACAGGCACTCCATCATCTGCCATGCCTCTCCAGAGAAGTCCAGATCTCAGTGTACCCAGGGACAGGCAGTTTCTCTCTCTCGCTCTCTCTCTCATACCCTCTCTCCTTTCCCCACCCGCATGCCTGCCCACCCATTCCTTCGAATCTGGGAGCACTCTCCACCACCTTCTGCGTCTCATGCCGTGGGGGGGTCAGCTCAGGCGGGTCGGTTCCCTGGCCTGAGTCGGGCGTTGGGGGTATGTACCAAATAAAGAAAGCTGCTTGGTGAAACTTTGCCTGTCTATCTTTCTTCCAGTGCGGTAACAGTGAATTTGTTGCAGGGCTGTTTACTCGTTACATGTACATTACAACACAGTGAAATGCTTGTTTTCGCAAATGCAAGCGTTGAACCCCTTGAACACTGGGTTAAGGGCCTTGCTCAAGGGCCTAAGAGTGGTAGCGTGGCGATTCATTATCACCCATGGCCCATCCTTATCCAGAGCGACTTACATTTATCTCATTCATACAGTTAAACAGCTATGGGGTATGCCCAGGGGCCCAGGAATGGCAGCTTAGTGTGACTGGGATTTAAACACATGACCTTCTGATCCAAAGTCCGATGCCTGAATCAATAAGCTACCACCTCCTAAAGCAATACTGGGGCTTGAACCCCGAACACCCGATCAGTTACCCAGAACCTTAACCACTCGGCAAAACACTTCCTCTAAGCGCAGTGTTAGCGTAATCGAACCGAAAAGGTCAGAAAGGTTACAATTTTCCTCAGTCAATACAAAGCTCTTTGAAATAAAATGACACCACATTTACACCTCAATTACCTATTGAACCCCTACCATACCAGATGTAGCCACTTGAATATTCAAACCCAACACTACTTGGAAATTCTCTACTACTTTCTAAATAATTGAATAGAGTGGTAGTTATCACACAATTGGCCTATTTATATGGCTTTTCCCACCAACATGCAGCTAAAAGGAACCCACCCCTGAAGAACCTCAATCTCTTTAGATCTCAGGCTTATCCCAGCTCTCCCCATGCCTTATTACCAACTTTTTTTAATGTCAACAGTGACAGCCATGTCACGATGCTTATTAACTAAGCAAGTAAATACTGCTGCTGTCATAGGAGATTAGTGAGCCGTCAGTGCCTGTCAGCGCTAAGCTAGCAGAGCAAGCGCCATGAGAGCAGAGCTAGCACTTGATTCATATATAATCTCTATGAAAATGCTGCTGAGTGAGGGGACCTGTCAGCTGTCTTGAACAAAAGGTATATTTTTCATAATCGCCAGTAAAGGATGTGCGCACAGGGTATTTAAAACATATCCGAAGCACTTTTCAAGCTGACATCCTCCTTTCTGCTGTCATGATAGCATGAAGTAAAGTCAACCTCCTCTGCCAGATAAACATTCAGAGAGATTTTACCACGTTTTTACCACCGTGTTTTCTAATTATATATTGAATCATATGCTTTGGTGTTCAAATACAATCTTTTGCTAGCAGATGTACTCCCTGAAAAAGTTTTGTTAGCAAACTGATAGCGGTAATTCACAAGAACTAGCAATTTTTAATTTTTTTCTGCTGCAATGGAATTTGGTAGAGCTCTCAAGCTACAACTTTCAGGCCTCCATTCTTACAGAGAACCACTGAACAATCAGTCAATACAAATTGGAAAATGCAAAAGTGTTTAGTGCACTAATAAGAATCTGGTGGTTAGCATTGGAGATCTAGTGTTTCTGCAGTGAGTCATAGGTCATGTGACTGAGTCTGTACCAGAGGTCGACCTATTTATCGGCGTTGCCGATTAAATGGCACCGATAGTCGATTGCTGGAACTATCAGCAAAAACCGATACCGACACCGATAGTTTTTCCGGGTTGCGTCAGTTTTTGTTTCTGGAGTGGCTGAGAATGTCTGCTGTCATTATACAGTACAAAAGCGGCCTCTAGAGGCAAATCACTGACACGTCACTGTTCGTGCTTTTTTTTTTGACCTGCAAGACCCTCATTTACGTTAGTTCATAGTACATTAACTAAAGTTCACAGTTAAAAATAAAATGAACTGAAATTAAAAATGTATTAGTTAAATGTTAAAATTAACAAACAAACAATAACCAATAACTAAAAAGCATTTATTCACTTTGTTTAATAATGTTACAAATGAAATGTTACTGTAAAGCGTTGACATTTCACATCAATCCAGTATATATATATATATATATATATATATAAGGTCATGCTTAAAATGACCACTTTTAAATGTCTTTACAAAGGCCAAATGTATTTTTATTTTAAATGGGGTTGTTCTTTTTTTTAAAATACAGTATCCATTTTAAAAACTATATGTTGATCGGTTATTGATATTACATTTATTAGTATGTTTTTTTTTCTGTAATAAATTTAGTACTATTTTACATGTAGTGTTTGTTATTTTTATCCAGTATCCATTTTTTTTACTCGGTTATCGGCAAATACGATTCAAACTAGCTATCGGTAAAATCCTTGGGTTCGACCTCTACTCTGTACATTCATGTTTGACTAAGGATTTTGTAAAAAGCCCCAGGATATTCTTTTTCATGTAGTAAGTTTTGCGTATGTCATGCAGATTTGAGAACGATAAAACAGTGACCTTCGACCTAAGAAACCATTTCCTGTCACTTGCATAAAGTAGGAACTGGAGTTCGTATGTAGTTTATTGTCTACCAAGACAAGACAGAGCAACTGTGGTTATGTGTGTGTGTGTGTGTGTGTGTGTGTGTGTGTGTGTGTGTGTGTGTGTGTAAAAAACAGAAATCACTCACACCCTGGATTTTCCCCCAAATACGGAGTCCATGATTTTCTATTATAGCACTGTACAAGAATGCATGACACAGCCGATGCTGTAACGAACCCCTCCCTGTTATGACAGCCATGCAGCTCCTTTACAAACTGCTCACACACACACACACACACACACTCCAAGGCCTGCCGACTGTAATTAAACATAAAATCCTGATTATTATTACATTTCTGCAAGAAGGTAAAGCTTAGGTGCTATGTGTCATGCTCATGTGGGTGTAACAGTGCACCCTGCTGCCAGATCTTCGTATATCCCTCATTTCCTACAAACCACAAAACTGAAATTCAACACCCATGATTAAGAATGTGAAAGAATGAAAAGCAAATAATGTCTGAGTGTAAAACAATACGAATTGGTGTACTGGTAGTTTTGTTCCCAGCACCACCAAGCTGCCACCTTTAAACAAGGCACTTAATCCTCACCTGCTTAGTAGGACTAATAAGATAAATGCATAATTGTACGTGGATAAGAGCATCAGGCAAATGCTGTAAATGTAAATATTCTGTAATCTATTAGCGTCAGTATATTCAATTAGATTCAATTAGATTCAACTTAATTGTCATTATGCAAGGTAAATGTACAGAGCCAATGAAATGCAGTTAGCATCTAACCAGAAGTGCATAAGTGGCCTATGATAAATAAGGTATGAGGTCCATATTTACAGGGGGGGAATACAGTATACACAGAAATACACAGAAAGTGACAATGCATCAGCTGTTCAGTACAGTAACAGCCACAGGAAAAATCTCTATATCTTTACTGTCAGCTAAACGCTGGAAAGCTGAAGGGTCCAGACAACCAGAATCACTTTTTTTGGTAATATTCCAAAGTCTAAAGGTGATAAAAGTTGATCATTAAAACCTTAGGCTGAATTTTTACTTACAATTTCCATTGTTTATACCACAGAGAAATTATTTTCTATTATTTTAGATTGAAGTATAAACTAAACCAAACTATAATGAATTTATATCCTGTGTCCAGATAAAGATACGTCCCCTTTAGAGTCTGGTTCCTCTCAAGGTTTCTTTGAGACTCAGGTTTTTCCCCCTCTCATTCCCATGATGTAGGGTTTATTCATTACAGATATAATAACAGGGATAAACATATGACTTTAAAATCTATATTTAATATGCACTATATTGCCAAAAGTATTGGGTCACCTGACCTTTCTGCTATATGTGGTTCTTCTCCAAACTGTTACCACAAAACTGGAGGCACACAATCATACAGGACGTCATTAGATGTGCCCTAATAACATTTTGCATTCACTTGAACTTAGAAACCCAAACCTGCTTCAGCATGGCAATGCCCCTGTGCACAAAGTGAGCTCCTTGAAGATCTGGTTTACATGCTTTGGAAAGAAAGTGGTCTGCTATAGAGCTCTGATCTCATCCCATTCGACCTTTGGGATGAATGTGAATGCTGACTGCACTCCAGGTCTCCTAACCTACATCAGTACCTGCCCTTTCATAATACCCTTAAGGATGATGAACACAAATATCCATAAACACACTCCAAAATCTAGTGGAACATCTTTCTAGTAGAGTGAAGGGAATTATAGAAGAAAATTAGGACTAAATGCGGAATGCAATGCTCAAAAATCACATACCATAATTATGACCAGGTGACCCAATACTTTTGGCAATATAGTGTAAATTCATATTTGTTAAGTTAATGCTACACAAATTATATTGATTTTATGTGCACGTGCTAAATAATGACTGATGTCACACATACATGCTGATGTAATCTGTAAAGAACAAAACTTTCACGTGATCTGAACGCTCCTAACTTTAAAGAGTTAGACAACAGGAATACATTTCGAGGTGCGAAAAACCCAAAAAGCTGCGTTTTTACTTTCAACTTTTTTCACTTTTTCATTGGTAACACCACATCACTCTTTTCTGAGTGGCCAGGCTGTAGAGACTAAATAATTTTTACCACAGAATGCTTACATTCTCAAATCTGATTGGCCAGAACAATAGTTCTGGCAGTAACATGCACATATTAATGGCATATCGTTTTTCGAAAGCAACAGTTTGTACACAGGAATTTGTTCAGCCTTACGTAATCTGATCCTCCCCATAAATGGATTGAAAAACCTTCGCTATGTTTGAGTTTCTGTTTGGTAGAAGTTTGTTCAACACTCATGAAAGTTTAGTCTTATTACCCATTGGAATGTCTTCAGAACTTTCTGGTTTCTTGGCAGACAAAACAATTGTTTGCTTATTTACTTCATGAGAGAGAAAAAAGTGAAAGAATATTGAAGTAAAATTTTTTTAGCTGAGGACAGACTCACATTCCAGAACATTATACAACTATATACACCACTATAAAGAGATAAAATATCGTTTATTAATAGATTAATTGTTGGCAAGGTGGTATAAAGGAAATAAACCCTTTATGTCGGAATAAAAACTGTATAAAGTAACATCCTTCATTTATTTCCTATAAAAGCAGGTCCCCAACTGTTTGATTTTTCCAAAAGTCTGGGAAGCAATAGACAATGGTGTTTGAATCATGTATAATAAACAATCAGCATGAGATAGATTTTTATAGATTTGGCTCTCATACAAAAATAATGACACCAGGCACTGGACATGAATGATTTGAAAGAAGTGCTCATAAAAGCACACACACTCTGTGGTGTAATAAACCAGCACTCCTCGTCCTCCACTCCTGGCTCTCTGGAGGCGACTCAACAGGAAATGTTCTCTCAGATCAACGGTCCTGATGATTTACTCTGTCAGAACTGTTTACAGCAGAAAAAGCAAGACCAGGTGACCTAAGCGCATTAAAAAGGAACCATACAGCGTTCGCATGCCACATTCAAATGTGTTTCAAAGAGTTTTGAACCTCCTTCCCTGTGTGCGTAAACAAAATTAATGGCTCCTAATAAACGTTTTGGGTTTTTAATTTTATTAAAGTGATTTTGAACAGAACTATAACAGTCTGGATTCCACTGCTTTAGTTTAGCCCTGAAGGGATGAGGGTTGTTTTGGCAGCAAGTAAAGGAAGCTCAGCATTGTGCCAAATTAATACACGTATCAAGTTGTTCATCATAATCAAACTTGGTTATGTGGAGTGACATTGCTATCGGGCAAAATTCCAAAAATGTAGTTCTCAATATACTAATATATCCTTTTTTTTCCAGCTGCTCCTGTTAGCAGACGCCAAGCAGTTTATCCGTCTCCAAACTCCGTCATCTGCCTCTTTCAAACAAACCACCTGCATGTCTTCCTTCACCACATCCATAAACCTCCTCATTGGTCTTCCTCTTTGTCTCCATCCTCAGGATCTCAATCAAACCTTTCTTAAATTAGTCTCCAAAACATACTACCTGTGCGGTCTCTCTAATAAACTAATTAATAGTCACGTATTATGAAGAAGAAAATGAGAAACAAGAGACCAAAAAAAGGAAATGAGCTGAACGCCACTGTCAATGAGACCTGGTCTTCCATACCACCTCAGCGGTGCCCCAGACTCATCACCTCCATGTTACGCCCAATTGAGGCAGTAATTAAAGCAAAAGGAGCCCCGACCAAGTATTAAGTACATGTACAGTAAATAAACATACTTACTAGAAGGCCAACAATTCACTAAAAATGTTTTTTTTGATTGGTCTTATGAAGTATTCTCATTTTTTGAGAATTGTGGATTGGTGTATTTTGTGTTAAATGTGAGCCAAAATAATCACACTGAAAAGAAATAAACACTCGAAATATATCGGTCTGTGTGTGATGAATCTATATAATATACAAGTTTCACTTTTTTGTATTGAATTACTAAAATAAATCATTTTTTTTTATATTCTAATTTATTGAGATGCACATATACACATACACATACATAACTGGCTATGGATTGTGCACTGCCCAGGTGTCCACATACTTTTGCTCATAGTGTGTGTGAGTGAACACCTCGTTCCTGTTATAATAAGCTCCACCCTTCTGTGAAGGCTTTCCACATGATTTAGAGGTGAGACTGTAGGGATTAGTGTTCATTGAGCTACAAGAGCATGAGTTAGATCAGACAGTGATGCTGGAGTAGGTGAGGACGCTTTAGTTCCAGTTCATTCCAAAGGTGTTTATTGGGGTTTTAAGGAGGTCAGGAATAGATAGAGGATGGCCGAGTTCTTCCACTTTAACACCCTGGCTTTGTGCACAGCAGCATCGTCATGTTGGATCAGGTTTTGGTCTTTTAGTTAATTGACCACACCAGGCACATAACGCAAACTCAGCATGTCATTACAAATGGAAATACTGAATATTAATTAGGAAGATTTTTTATTTTCTTTAAGAAGCAAATATTGGTCACGTTTTGATTTCTATCGCAATGTTTTTACTGCGATATTTTTTTTAATCTTATTTTATATTTAGAGTTCCTATTATTTGATGCACAATGTTCCAAAGCAGCCAATCGGGTTTCCAATTGACTGCAAGTGGTATAAAAATCTTGAATCTTAACTGTAAGAATGAAATGTATGTATATAATATATAATATATATAATGTATATGCTTAGATAATCCGAAAAAAAAAAATATGAGATGAAATATTATGATAAAAAAAACTGCTCGGTTGTTTTATGGGTGACAATCAAATATACTGTACTAATCACTATAATTAAGTTTCAGATGTTGTCTTTCATCGCAGCTGTTTGCTTGATCTTTCAGGAAACGAGTCTGCTGTGCGATGACTTGACGCCAAGTGTTAATCTGGATCACGATGTCTAGAGCGACTAGAACTCGGAGGAGTTCCAAGCATGCAGTCATTATAATGATCAGAGGTTAATTATGTATAAATAGCACTGTGACAGCAACCAGTGTTAAGGTTTACAGAGCGGACGCTTACCTTTTTAAGCCATGAGAAATGTTTGTAGTAGTCAATATCCTGCTCCATGCTGAAGGCCCATGTCTGCTCATTGGTGTGTATGTGCATGTGTGTGTATGGGAGAAAGAGGAGAATTAGCAGTCTGGGGTCTTAGGGCTTACTACAAGGCTGATGGTTGCATGCTTTATAAAGCTTTTCTCCCTCCCTCCTACTCCTCCTCTCCTTATCCTCCTCCTCTTCCTTTCTTCCTACTCCTCCTCTTCATTCCAGCTGCTGAAGCCTAGAGCTTTTGATACGCTACAGCGACAGCTTTCTACCCCCAAAAGCCCCACATTTGCTGTTAACCCAGTCACGCAATACGGCAACGCGTGTGTGCGTGCGCGTGTGTGTGTGTGTGTGTGTGCATTTCACTGTTCCTGGTTTTAGCACACAAACACTTTCTTACAGCTGTAAAAACAGAGTTTACAGTTTCACACTCACACAGTTTTATTTTTCTGACTGCGCCTTGTTTTCCCCCTCGTCGTCACTAAATTGTTGCAACTCAAATTAAAACAAAACTCAACCCTGACGCGTTTATTCCAGGAAAAAACGTGATAAAAACCCCACGTGTACACACACACACACACACACACACACACACACACACACACACACACACATGTAAACGCGTATAGTATGCACGATATCGCTGTCTCGACAGACTGGAAGTGATTACAGTGAATCTCTTGTTTCCTGCCGAAGACTCCCCGCTCTCGCAATCTCGGCATCAGCAAACAGAATCGACACCCGCCCGTGTTTCACACCCGAACCGCTCGATTACAAACAGTCCGGCTAAATAAACGCAATAAACACCAAACAAGGGAATGCACTTAGCATTAGAACACAGCTAGAGTGAGGGGAAGAGATTATAGTTATATATATTATATATTATATATATAGTTATAGTTTATATAAGTATAAAGGAAATGTTCCTGGGCACCTGGGAAGTGCAAATATAACAGAGCTTCTGATCAAGTTTGCCATTGCAGAATGGGAACAAAGAGAAGAGAAGGAAAAGAGAAGAGAAGAGAAGACAAAGAGAAAAGAGAAGAGAAGAGAAAAATAGAGAAGAAAAGACAAAAAGAAGAGAGAAGAGAAGAAAAGACAAGACAAGAGAAAAGAGAAAAAAGTTAAGAAGAAAAGACAAAGAGAAAAGAAGAAAAGAGAAGAGAAGAGAAGAGAAAAAAAGTAGAGAAGAAAAGACAAAAACATAGAGAGGAAGAAAAGAAGAAAAGAGAAGAGAAGAGAAAAAAAGTAGAGAAGAAAAGACAAAAACATCGAGAGGAAGAAGAAAATAGAAGAGAAGAGAAGAGTAGAGAAGAGAAGAGAAGAGAAGAGAAGAGAAGAGAAGAGAAGAGAAGAGAAGTGATCAGGTTGAGTGCCAGTCTGAGTCTAGTCTCTAGTCTTCCTTCTCTCTCTCATCTCCCCTGTTTGGGTCATTTCCTGTTTGGGTGAGGAAACACAGTGTGTGTGTGTGTGTGTGTGTGTGTGTGTGTGTGTGTGTGTGTGTGTGTTGAGGCTGCTAGAATTGGACTGCTAGCATCAAAAGGACGGCTGTTCCTGCCTTTTACAGCAAGCGTCAGTCCAACTTCAAACTCTAGGAGGTGGATCTTAGGAAGCAGGATGATGCCAAACTGGAACAAAAGTGTTTCCTGTTGTCCAAGATGGCTGCTCTATTACACTACCGCATTCAGAACTTTGTCCAGAACGGCATCATTGATGGATGGATAAATAGATGGATGGATGGATGGATGGATGGATAGATGACTGGCTTAAATAATGTATAGATGGACGGATGGATAGATGAAATGATGAATAAATGGATGGATAAATGGATAGTTGAATGTATCAAATTTCTGTTGTCCAAGATGGCTGCCCAAAACAGCATCAGTGATGGATGGATGGATGGATGGATGGATGGATGGATGGATGGATTGATGGAATCAATGGATGGATGAAATCAATGGATGGTGAATGGATAGATGGATGAATGGACAGATAGACAGATAGATAGATAGATAGATAGATAGATAGATAGATAGATAGATAGATAGATAGATAGATAGATAAATAGATAGATAGATAGATAGATAGATAGATAGATAGATAGATAGATAGATAGATAGATAGATAGATAGATAGATAGATTAATATGTTGATTTTCTGTACATTTGCCATTAACTTAAGACTGTGAATTTTTATTTTCCAACCTAAAAGAATTTCTGAAGCTTTCTTATTGGTCAACTGGTTCTACTGGCAGGACCAATAGGATGTAAGCTCCACCCACTGCAATGCAGCACAATCCAATGCAATCCGACATATAATTACTTTGGATAAAGAGGCAAGCATCAGACATTTCATATGCCCTAATATCTGTATTACTGGTGTATATTTGGCAGGAATGCCATTTTTTGGCTGTCAGAATTGCAGATTTTTAATTGGTCTACTGGTTTATGTTAGCCCCGCCCACCAGCATACTAACATAAACACAGAGTTTGAAATCTCCAAACCCCCAAACTTACAAAGAAACTCTTCTATTACCATATAAGAAAAAATAAAAACTGAAAAGAAATAAACGACACTGTAGAAAACTGAGCCAAAATCTGTAATGCACAAACCCGAGTTGGGATGTCAGCCATGGACTTACCCCTGAGTCCCGGTAATCCTTCGAAGACGTTGCCGAATGAGGACAAAGCGTGAGGGAACGCGACAGACAGAGAACCGAAACAGTGAAAAAGAAGAAAAGGAGAAAGAGCAGAGAAGAAAGAAGGAGGCAGGAAGTTAAGCACAGCCTCAACCCGAATCTCGGAGGAGCATCCAAACTCTTTTAAAGACGTCCAGATTAAACACATACGCAGCTGAAAAACAGGCTGCAATCCACAGAAGAACAAACACACGATCCTTTTCTCACATCTCAACACTTGCTCGACTTACACAGTTACGAAACACATTCACACTGTTATAGAAACAACAAAAATGATTTCATGGAGCTCAAATAATAAAAGACACCCTTGCTGTAAAGACGTGCATATGGACATGCAGGAAGATCATTCGAGTGTCGTTCGTCTGTAAAGACTTTTTTTCACCAAACTCCTTCTACTTAAAAAATTCTAGCGATGAAATACATGTACAAAAGTTTGTGGACATCTGACCATAAAATTCCTGCTTTGTGAGCAGACCATTTCACATTTAGGCCCCATTATATATATATATATATATATATATAGTACAGACCAAAAGTTTGGACACACCTTCTCATTCAAAGAGTTTTCTTTATTTTCATGACTATGAAAATTGTAGAGTCACACTGAAGGCATCAAGGGCTATTTGACCAAGAAGGAGAGTGATGGGGTGCTGCGCCAGATGATCTGGCCTCCACAGTCACCGGACCTGAACCCAATTGAGATGGTTTAGGGGTGAGCTGGACCGCAGAGTGAAGGCAAAAGGGCCAACAAGTGCCAAGCATCTCTCGGGGAACTCCTTCAAGACTGTTGGAAGACCATTTCAGGTGACTACCTCTTGAAGCTCATCAAGAGAATGCCAAGAGTGTGCAAAGCAGTAATCAAAGCAAAAGGTGGCTACTTTGAAGAACCTACAATATGAAATTTTTCAGTTGTTTCACACTTTTTTGTTATGTATATAATTCCATATATAATTCCACGTGTTCATTCATAGTTTTGATGCCTTCAGTGTGAATCTACAATTTTCATAGTCATGAAAATAAAGAAAACTCTTTGAATGAGAAGGTGTGTCCAAACTTTTGGTCTGTACAATGCATTGGTATAAAAAAGGAACTAGAATTAGCACAGTGTCACTGTGTCCACTTACTCCGTACCGGAAACACGATTTGTTCAGCTTGAATTCTGAATCCAGAGCGCTAGTGTTAGCCGCTAGCGAATTTCTGGTTAGCGACAACGCTAGCGCTATTGATTCTTTTGAGTTTTATGTGCAGCTTCAATAGTTTCTCCTAAAAACAGAAAATCCTCACAATTCCACATATCGAGGGAGTGAATGAATGAAGGATGGAAAGAAATGAAGACATTTGTCAAAGTCTGCTGAAAGTATGTAGATTAGTTAAGCAGAACATATCTTTATAAAATTCAATATTGAATGTAAAACACACACACACACACACACACACACACACACACACACACACACACACACACACCACACACACATCTGCATTAACAAAAGTGTATTATATATTTTAAAAATATTAAAACATTGTTTAATATATTATTTAATCAATCTTTAAACCTATTTCTGGTCAAAATATTTCAGAAGTAGATTTCAAGCTTGATTGGTTTAATGATGTTATATTTGGTTTACTGAAATCTTACACTAGAAAAAGTAAATATAATTGACATGATACTTGCTAAATACTAGCATACTTGCTAAAATGCCATTTTGTTGCAGTGTGAACAGTGTTTTCTATATTAAATTACTATTATAGTCATTATATGGTTATTAATTGAATTATTATACATTATAAAAAGGCAAAAGCAGCCATTTTTAAGAATTGAACTAAGCACAAGAACAGTTTATTTTAGCGAACACTAAGCACGGAGACAGTAGTGATGTCCGGTTCGTGAACGAATCGTTCATTTGCACTGGTTCTTTTTAGTGAACCGCCGGTCGAACCGGTTCACCAAATCGGACTGAATCGTTCAAAACAGTTTGCGTCTTAAATCAGCACTAATCAACAAAATGACTTAAGTTACTCACTTTTTAATGTGTAGGACCGTCTATCCGACTCAAAATAAATTAATATCCCCGAGAATGGGGTTCTTCTCTAGTTTCTCCAACAGTACACACGTTAAACTGAAACATGCTGCTGAACAAGTGATCATCACTGAGCATGCGCATACCTGCCGATTCCGAGCAGCACACATACTGCTGTTCTCGAGTCCCAGTACTGGATCAAGAACTGTTTCTTTCGGACACGTCCGACATACTACTGATACCAGCGAATTGTTGATACTGAGTATGCGCGGCCTACCGAGCAGTACGCGTCTGACATTAATACACACACACACACACACACACACACATACACACACACACACACACCCACACACCTTTTGGACTCCGAATCAGATGCGTTCGACATACTGTAAAGGCTGGTGCTGCGCTGCTGATATATGAGCACAGGTGAACTATGGACTTAAATGAAAAGTAAGTTTATTTACTAACAACTTAAAACATCAACGTTTTGCACATCAGTGCCTGTATTGGGTGATTTAGTGCAAAACGTAAATGTAAGGAACATTTCTAAGATGATGATGATGATTTAATTTAAACAGATAAGCTATATGCCCTCATGCAATAGACATGACTTTATTTAACTGTGTTTAGTGTGTATGTTCATCCGCCGAGATGATATTTGGATATGCATGACGTCATGACGAAAAAGAACTGGTGAACTGGTGTTTTTTAAACCGGTCCTTCCCTTAAAACGAACTGTCCGAGGAACTGATTCACAAAAAAGAATCGGACTTCCCATCACTAGGAGACAGACGCTTCCTTCACTTTGATGACATGGCATCTCAAGTTATGGTACACCATTTCATGCCACCTTGTGGTTGTTTGTTATAACTACACCATCCTGAAACTGACATGTCCATGTTGCTATTAAAAAAAAGAACTCCCCAATCACACCCAAACCCGCGACGTATTCTTTAGTGCACTTTTTACTACTGAAAGGCCAAGCCCTTCATTGTTCCTGCTGTTCTAGTTTTAACTTTGATCCCATCTTCAGGTTTTGTGATTGCAGTTTGCCTACTTGATCGTCTGTTTTTCGACCTGTTCGAAATCCGTCTTGTGCACATATTGGGCCAACCGCAACCCAGCACTGAATTTGGCTGCTGTATTTGTGTTTCATGATGTATGAAGCTGTGCCTGATGTGTGCACTTGGACATACCAGGCCAGTTTCCAGCCACTGGAAGAGGGTCTGTGCGGTGGAGGTGGGCAGCTGTGAGCGCAGAGTATCTCGACCTTCTCCACCATAAATCTCCAGAGCTAAACGCAGCTCCTCTGCTAACTGTAGCACCGGCAGTGAGTCCACGCTAACCGGAGAACCCAGATCCGGCAGCCCGTTAGTGAACTCCGCCATCACCTTAGAGCCTGCAAAAAGAGGCAGAGATGCGCCCTCCATTAATTTCATGTATATTAGACTTCATTTCTAATATTTATAAAAACAATACTCAAAGGAACTAGACATTTTTCAAAATGGCCACCAATTTGGGGCGTGACGTGTCTCAGCCAAAGCCCTATTCAATTTATAAGTACAGCTAAAAAGGTGTCATTTAGCAAAAAAAAGGTCAGTAAACGATGGTCACTGGATTGTTCACTGGAACATACAATATCCAGATGCATTCACATGAAAATGGAAGCAAACTCTTTTAGACACAATGCAACATTATTATCAAAAATATAAATTAATATCAAGTGTAGTAAAAAACTTTTCATCCATGGAGCATAGAAAAATGGCTGCCGTGCCCCAAACACCAGAGCAAATCACCACAATTGTAGCCTTGACGTGTGTTTGGCAACTGCTGAGCCACTCGAGGAGGTTCAAAATTACAGAAAACTGGACCAATTAGGAAAAATGTTGAGTTGGATTTTCTGAATTATTTTCAGCATTCTCTCTCTTTTTTTTTTTCTTAGAGTAAGAATTGATTTTGACTAAGTAGCACAAAAAAGTAGGACAAATGCATACTGAATGTTGTTATACTTTTTTATTATAGAAAGCGATTCACCAGTAGTAATTTAAAAGAAGACGTGCTTGCTAATTCCTTAATGCAAGTAGTTTTCTGTAAAAAAAAAAAAAAAAAAAAAAAAAAAACAACAATAAACTCCTGAAGTTGAAAAAGAAAAGCTCCAGCAAAATAAAGCACATCAAGTCAAGAGGCTTCATGTTCACATAAAAAACTGGAAAGGACATTGAACATTGAACATTTTAGAAATCTGGGACAAATCTCCAGTAAAAAAAAAAGCACTGGGTGAGAAAAAAAAAAAAAAAACACCCAGTGAAAAGAAACCCAAAAAAATCAACCAGTGGGAAAAAAAAAAAAAAAACAACAGTGAAAAAAACAACAAACAGAATATACCAAGTGAAAAAAGGCAAAGAATCCAGTGGAAAAAAATAAATAAATAAATCACCTAGTGGAAAAAAAAACTCCTAAAAATCTCCAGTGGAAAAAAAAACAACAACCACAAAAATAGAACACCTGGTAAAAATAAATAAATAAATAAACAAATACACCAAAAAAAAAACAAAAAAACCACAGTGAAATAATCTAACAAAAACACACATAAAAAAAAAAAAAAAAAAAAAAAACACCTGGAAAAACCCAGTAAAAAACACAAACAACAACAAAAAAAACCCGAACACCATACACTCAATGAAAAAACAAAAACAAAAAAACACCAAGTGAAAAAAGGCAAAAGATCTAGTGGAAAAAACACCCAGTAAATAAAAAATAAATAATAATAATAATTAAAAAAACATCCAGCGGGAACCCCCCAACAAGCAGTGGAAAAAAACAAAAACACAAAGTATAAAAAAAAAAAAAAAAAAAACCTTGAGCTGACAGTAGTAAATCCAAAATGAACTTCAGAATAAGCACTCTTTACAAACATGGCAAACAGGAAAACATTTTTAAAAGGGGGAGGGGCTACAACAACACACAACACACAAAAGACCAAATTGAGTTCCATTCCTGCCAGTCAACAAACAGGAATCTGAGGGAAAAGATCTCTTTATCAATATACCAGTTGGAAATTGTTCACATTGAGCAACTTTTTAAATGTTATTTTTATTTAATTTGCAATAGTGAGAAGGATGAGCATTAAACCAAAAGTGACAGAATAAAGGGAAGAGAGAGAGAGAGAGAGAGAGAGAGAGAGAGAGAGAGAGAGATCCTGGGGTTGTATTCTGGCCTTGTTTTCCTGGGACTGCCTCCAGATCCACTGGAATAGTTATTTATTTAAACAGATGTGCAAATTTTTTTGACCATCCCTCAATATCTTTCAGTCAGTTTTATGTAGCAGTGTTAATTGGCGGATCAATTGTCCTCCTATAAAACAGGCAGGAAGGCAGTTTCACGTGCCAGATTTCCCATCACCCCATTAGCTCACCACATACGGCCACGTTTCAGCTCCAACACATTTTCCTCATCTCCAACCATCTCCAGCTGGATCCTATAGAGTGAAGCTAGTGCAGCGCTAAAACATCTGGATGCCATAAAACCACAGTAACGCAGCACAGAGAACCAACGCGACTCAACTGTTCCTTTCGCAGGAGCCAGAGACAATCAGGTACAAACGCTCAGGGAGCTGGGACGAGGCCACTACGATCTCCTCGCATCAGGAGCTACGTTAAATAGATTTCAGTTTATGTTAATGTAAACAAGAACACTGAGGCATTGTGGGAAAGGCGCTGATTAATGGGGTGGGGTGGGGTTTTTGCTAATTATTAAAACTATGTAGACTCGAAGTGAAACAATGAAATAAAAATGTTTGATAGAATTTAGTGATACATATTTACATTTAATTGTATAGTATTTGGGAAGTGTTTGTTTTGTTGTGAATAGAATATGAAAATATAGAATATAGAAATATAGAAAATATAAAATATTTTTGCAGCCCACAATCAAGTTACATTTTCGGCCCTTCATAGCAAAAAGTTTTGGCACCTCCGATCTGGCACCTCACTTTTCCACTCATATTATTCACATTCATTAAGGCAGCTGAGCGGTGTTTGAATTGAATGACAGACTGGTGTTAACTCAGGTCCCATCAACACCAAGTTGCTGGACACTAAAGCAAGATACTTTAATTTGCTGAGATTTTTCCTAAATTTGTGATTTGATTTGTAGACAGAACTACTTTCAGGGCAGTTAAAAAATGACCACAATTTTCTTTAATCAGAATCAAGAAATCTACAAATGAATAAAAGTCAGATTTCAAAACTACCAGAATATTATAAATGTTCTTTTAGACCTGAGTGTTTCAAATGTTCGTAGCCAATTTGTTCGCATTTCTACACACAACGCTACAGCGTATAAAAAAATCTATTATATCGCATATCATTTTGTTGCATTTTTGTCTATCACCAGTAGGTGGTGGTATTTAAAAAAAATCTCTCACAATTGCCCCAAGTCAACCATTATTAAAACATTTCCAGAACTTTAGATTTGTATCTTATCTGCCTTGTGACTAACACAAGGACTTGTGTCAATAATCCCCTCAATGCCCTATAACTAAACAGGATATTCAGTGTTGTAGAAGAATTTCTCTAAATCCCAGAAGATTTTCCAGCTCGAACCTCATGGTCTCAGAAAAGCTTTTGTTTAATTTTTGCTCATTTGACTGTGAGATTGATAATCGAATCAGGCTCCTCCTATCAAAACATTGAATCTTTAACTAATCTTCGAGTAAACAGCAAATCTAAAAAAGGCTTCTAAGACTATTAGAAGCTTCATATATTTTTACCCAGTAGTATATATGGGTATATATATATATATATAGGAATTAAGGTACAATATATGGTCCTGCATGTGGGTTACATAGACGCCACGATGATGCCGTGTTCCTGTCATAAGTCATGTGTCCGTCAGCAGCGTTGCCCTTCCACAGTCATGCCTTCTGACATTTAACAACAAGCAAACAGACACAGTTTTTTGTCATAGCGACAGCTGTATGGTGACCTTGAGTTGCGTAACTCGGGGCATGTGTTATGTTCACGTGTGTATCTGACTTTTCATTGCAAACTTGCTGATTCTAGTGTTCACACACACACACACACACACACACACACACACACACACACACACACACACACACACACACACAAATCCGTCTCTCTCTTCTGGTCCTCACTTGTCAAGTGGCTTTATTAAACATTCGTCCTCTATTAGTTCAATCATGCTGACAACTGCTGAGTTTGCTAGAGGACACACACACACACACACACACACACACACACACACACACACACACACACACACACACACACACACACACAAACACACACACACACGCGTGCCAATTAACCTCCTTTCCTTGGCATAAAAACGTCAAACCAAAATGTAAAAATCTAAAGGAAACGTGTATTATCGTACGAAATCTTACTTGAAGGACAAAACAAGCCACTGGGATTTCCCAAAGCCCCAATGCTAATTCACAGGCCATGTCCCTGCTGCCCAGGACAAACCTTCCCGCCAAACCTTTCAGCTCTCACACTGAAGGCTAATCTAGCTAAATAGCTAATAGTATCCAAAAGCAAACAGAACGTCCTTACTAAAAAGTAATCGTTTCCTGAGGGTTATCAAAACAATTTTTATTATTGAACTTTAGTCTTCTAGGATTGGGTTGTCAAGGGTCTATGTATAAATATATATATATTTTAAACTATGGTAATAAGAAATCACCTCAAATCACAAGATGTAAAGGCATGACTAGCTTTATAAAACTATATTTGAAAGCACTTGATAACCCTGATGAGCATGGGTTCCTCTCTTGGTTTCTTCCTCATACCTTCTTAGGGAGTTTTTTTTTTTTTTTTTTACCTCAGAACTGTCACCACTCATTAGAGATAAACTAATAGGGGTAATGACTTAAATATAGGTAATTAGTAACTTAAACTTGCCTGTACTCCACTGCTCATACCAAACCAGTTCTTGCATCAAGTCTGTACGATATACAGTATCACTAAGCAGGGTCCAAT
Organism: Silurus aristotelis; assembly: GCF_946808225.1. NCBI lineage: Eukaryota > Metazoa > Chordata > Actinopteri > Siluriformes > Siluridae > Silurus > Silurus aristotelis. Next base: position 25,633,216 of record NC_139587.1, on the reverse strand, counting down.
ATTTACCTGCGATGATGTCATCCATTTGCTCCAAAGCAGCCTCCAACATGTGACTCGCATCAGACGCCATGTTGCCCGAGCAACTACCGCATGGGACGTGCTGTTCGGCTGAAGTCTGAGAACATAAAAGAGGAGAAACATTTTTTGTGATGTGTGTGTGTGTGTGTATATATATTTCACAAAATTGAATACACTCATACAGTACAGCATACAGTCATTATTGTCTTCATAACTGGCAACAAAATTGAGTACACCCTAAGTGATAACAGCTGTACATCATGTAACCATGACCACTGGATGTTGGTAAAGACTCTCTGAGGATTTAAGAATTAGAGTGTTTCTCTCCACAAAGATGAACGAGGCTAAAAGAAGATCATTAACATCCTGAAGCTGAGTTACAGTACAGTGGCCAGGGTCATACAGAGGTTTTCCCAGACGGGTTCCACTCGGAACAGACCTCACACGGGTCCATCAAAGAAATCGAGTCCTGGTGCTATGCGTCAGGTGCAGAAGATGCTTCAGAAAACAGACATATGAGTGCTGCAGCATTGCTTTAGAGGTTGCAGGAGCGGAAGGTCGGGTTGTCAGACCGTACGCCGTACATCTCAACTAAGATGGTGAGGTGAGGAGTAGCAAGAAAATTGTGTTTTGCCTACAGTCAAGCATGGTGGTGGTATGCGAATGTGTGTGTTGTCTATTATGTACATCTGAAGAAACCCCTTATATTTTTAATCTTGAATAGCTTTCTTTCTTGCTTTGTCCTTCATCTCCATCCCTCCATCTCTCCCTTACTTTGCATATCTCTCAGCAGTGCAGGAACCTGAAATTAATTAGGCCTGTCAGGGTCAGGTTTCAAGCCTTTGTCATCCTGCCTCATGGCACATGGTCTCTCTCACACACACACACACACACACACACACACACACACACACACACACACACACACACACACACACACACACACACAGACAAAACCACAAACGGAAACACTTTCTACAGCCAGTGTTTACTCCAAGGATGTGGTGACGGATATGTAGATGGATTTGCAGAGCAGGAGAACATAATGTTTAACAAATAAATGTTTAACCAATAAACTAGTGCAGATAAAATACACCGATACATCCAGAGCGGAATTCGACACGAAACACAAGTGTGGAGATTAAACATGAAATTCTGATCTGCAGTACTGATGAAAGAGGGTTTTTTTTTACTTCTTCGATATACACTGACGGTAGTAGAGAGGGTTTAGGGTCTTGTTTAAGGGTTCAAAAGTGTCAGTGTGTCAAAAAGTGTCAAAAGTGCTGGGGCTTAAACCTCTGACCTGCCGATCAGTAACCCAGACCTTGTTGCTCTTAATAATCCGAAATAAACTCTGTTTCAGAGACTCCAATTTAAACTCAGATATAGGCGTCTAGTGAAATGCTTTTATTGACATGTACATTTAAATCTACAGCATTTCTCAGATGCCCTTATTCAAAAATGCTTTGATGTCTCTAACAAATGAAGCCATTAGGATGCAAAGTAAGAAAGCAATCAGTCTAAATCTTTGTTGGGAGCAAAACATGTGCTAAGTGCTAAAAGAGGAGGGTCTTTAGACATTGTTTGAAGATTGCTAGAGACTGTTCAGACATCAAGTGGAAGTTTATTCCTCCACCAAGGGCCCAGAACAAGAAGTGTCTTGAAGCATGTCTTACTTGTTCTCTGAGAGATAATGGAACCAGTCAACCAGTTATTAATCAGTTAATGCCTGGGGCATTAAATAGAATTCAAAAACAAAAAAGTAATACAAATAAAACATAAAGCTTTCCGGGGGATTGGATTCAGTCACACACTTACTGACCAAAATAAATGGCACCCTAGACAAGAAAATGGCATGCTTCATTAGCACACTGTCCACATTAAAGAATATAAGAGTGTGTGGACAATGTGTCATGTTTTGATGAACAACAGAAAAAAGTTAAAATGACAACTTTGGCATATTACACATAATGGTTTTAGCATCACGCTTTCATAAAAGCTGATTTAAAAAAATCTGATAACTTGCTCAAGATTGATCAGAAATACTGTATGATTTGAGTTACATATTATGGTCAAGTAAACCAAAATTAAACTTCTGTTATGAACCACAAACTCATTACCATGTTTTTTGCGGTTGACATATAGGCTCTGACAGACGGACTTGTGTATCGTCATCATAAGATCCAAAAATCTAAATTTAAACCATCAGGGATCATCTGTATTCTGACACATCACTGAAAATGGCTCAATGATGTTACACTTGTTCCCTAAAAGTTGCCCCCTACATGCTTGTTGAACTTTCCATTTCCTGTTTTCTGTTACAACAAACTCCCTTGTTCAGGGATATCTTTCCATTTTGTTTTGGGGCGTGGCCGTGGGCATTTATGTTCATTCAGTTAGAGCATTAGGAAGATCAGGCATTAAGGTGAGTAGGTTCCTGTTCCGAAGGTGTTCAACGAGTTGAGGAGGACGAGTCTTTTTGCAAGACGCTTCAACCTTCATGGAGCTTGAACAATGTTTAAGTCTCTTAGTTCCTTCTAAAGTATAAAAAACGCATTCTATACAATGTTGTGCTTCTGGGGAAAAAACACGTGTGTGATGGTCAGCAGTGGACATACGTTTAACCATATAGTGTAAAAAATGCTGTACATTAGTGATCAATAAGGTTCAGGTAAATCCATATAGTGTACATATATCTATACTTATATAAAGATGAATTCATTGTATTAGCTACTGCATTTTCTCATAGAGGGGTGCCAATAGTTATGCAATAGGACTAAATGTATTGTTTAATCTTTGAGCCAGTATTCCCATACAGCTTTCCCAAACAGCTAATTATAGTTTTATTGACTGCATTGTTCAATACTGTTAATTGCAGTCTTGGGAAGTCCTGACTGTTGATATAAAACTGAATTTTGACTTTTTTCTTACAAACGAATCATTCTGGACAGGATTGAACTCGTTGTCCTGACTGTCCTTTTTTTTCTAAATTTTTTTTAAAGCGTGGGAAAGAGACGCGTCTCGTGTGTCTGTTTCCTTTTAGCGCTAACCGAACGAGTTTGTTCACCTTCTTTTTCAGCCTTATTTGTTTAATCGCCGCTCAGAAAACGAAAGAGAGATGAATCGCCTCAGAGCTGCACACTAACTAAATAACAGACATCTTTACTGCTGTCAACTACAAAACAAGGCTCAGTCCAATAAACACTTCCTGCTACACTTCTTTTCCAAAAAAATAAATAAACACGTCCTATCTGACAGGAGTAAACACACCGGGAGTGTTTGAGCTCAACATAATATTTGCCTTGACAGTTAAACAGACCTCAGTCATCTTAATTTCATTGCTTTCCGGTTTAAAAAAAAAAAACGCTTTACACACCATTTTCTGCAAAGCTTTTTGTGGGGTGGGTTCGATTTCGCTGTGGTGGAATATTTCCCCCTTCGAGTGCAGCAACTGTGTCTGCTTATTTTTCTCTGCTTTAGCAGAAAATAAATGGAAAGCAAATAAGCAGCGCAACGAAACACACAATGCTGGCGAGAAACCTCATAAGGTCTTTCACTGGTCCAACGTCTGGAGCGATTTAAAGGTCAGCAGAATATAAAGAGTCCAGGTAGCAAACTTCATCTTCTGAAAGGAGGCAGTCAGGAGGTGAAGTGGACCATGCACCGATATCTTCAGGACACAAATAGGAACAATCGAGTTGAAGCAAACGCTAAGCCTCTGTCCTCAAGATGTTAAGTTGAACAAACTTCAATCCCAAAACAATGCCTGAGCAAATAATGGCAACGCTGTGTGTAAAAGAGATGTCAGTTTTACAGACTGCATGATGTATCAAGTTAAATTTTGTGTCTGTAAAAAAGTTAATTAAAAAATAATAATCAAAGTTAATTTGGAAATAAAGGAATAAAAAAATAATAATACAGACAGACAGACAGACAGACAGACAAATATAATATAATAATAAATAAATAGTGGCAATACAATCCTAATTATTTAAATACAATTTTTATTTTAATTTTTCCATTATTCCTTTTTTCCTTTTTTTGATTATATCTTCATTTTATTCTTCTTTTTATTCTTATTCTATACGTAAAGTAGGTATCTGCATATATTTTCTTTTCCCCTTTATTTTCTTCAGAAAAATCTTCTATCATTTTTTTTAAAGCAGTCTAATTTTTTTCTTGTCATTCTTTTTGTCTGTCTAAAAACAAATTTTTTCTTTTCTCTCCACTTCCCTTTATCTTTACTCTTTTTACTTCAGAAACTGCTTTAAAACAGTTTCTCTTCCTACCCACTTTCATTCTTTTCTTTTTTCCATCCCATAAATAGTTTTTTTTTTTCCATTTTCCATACGTTTTTTTCTCAGATTTATTTCCAATTCCCTTGTTTTTATTCTTTATATTACTTTGTTTTTTGTAGTTTTTCTCTCCCAGTTTGCTACTTTTAATTTTCCATTTTAATATTTTTCTCTTCTGCTGTTTTTTTCTTTCTTTTTCTCCTTACATTTTTCTGTAATCTCTTATCTTCTGTTTTTATAGATTTTCTTTTTTGCTTCTCTCCTTAGAAATAAAAAATATGCTAAAACTATAACTTTATATATCGCCAACACAGTCCTACCAGAAAGTATCCCCCAGAAAGCAGTGGGAGGAAGTGTTGTGTTAAAAATGTGATAGAATTGGCACTAATAACACAATTACTATGATTCCTGTACTTTAAACACTGCAGTGAAATTCACTTCATCGTTTACTTCATATGCAATAAAACCAAGCATAAAAATACACACATTTTGCTGTAGAAATGAACTCCAACATGCCTAGCCTAGTCTCATTACAGCATGCTGTGTTTCAGTGACTAGCATGCTGTGCTCATTTGCACATGGCAAACAGGTAAAAGTTTAAACAACATTCTTTGTGTGTTATGAATTAATAGATAAGATCAGCAGGTGAAGTTGAGCTTTATGATCCCTATCCACAGACAGTATTTGACACCACGTGGCTCCCTGAAGTATTCGCTTCAGTGAAATACTCGCTAAGACAAACTACTCTAATCATCCTTCAAACTTCCATTACCAGAATGCCAACAGATACAGTTACAGATCGTTGTGGGGTTTATTCATTTCACAGGGCAAGTCTAAGCAACTGAAAAGTTTACAAGATAAGCCTGTCTACCACCCAGCAAACATGCTCAATGGAAGCCTATTTGAGACCACTGTGGCCAGCCCACTGTGGGCTATGATATCGGTGTGAATGCAGAGCACATGTGGGACCTACACTATTGGGTTCAACTGGAGCCCTAGTAGGCGAGCCCAAAATATAGGCTGAGTGTGGGCTGTGCATATTACATAGTGTGCATCAAAGTGGGTTTTGGACACAAAAATCCCACAGAGGTTCTTGCATGTGGTCACTCACATGGGGCCCATGCAAAATTTGTAGAGGTCAACCAATTAATCGGTTTTCCATCGATCGCTGATTGCTTATCAGCAAAAATCCATAGTTTTTCCAGGTAGCATCCAGTGATGAAGTAGCTGAGAATGTCAGCCGTCATTACAAAATCGGCATTTAGAGGCGAATGACTAATGCTACGTACCAAACAATTAGCATTAAGTACATTGACAGAAAAACACTCCAGAAAAAAGTAAATAGAAATTCAAAGCACAACAAGATGACAAATGTGGAATCATTGAGTTAACATTAAGACCTTTGTACCTCAGGTCTGGCCTTTGTCACCTCAGTTTATTCAGTTACTGTCACAGTCGTCATTATTTCAGTACCATAGCTTTTGTTACCTCAGCTTGTTCAATTAGCATTAAATCCGTCATTACATTAATTAGTATAATAGTGTTTGTTACCTCAGCTTACACAGTTAGCATCATATCCTTTTTTAACCTCAGCTCATTCCTCATTATTGCCTTATTTACCTCATTAAATTAATTTATTTTACAGCACTATAGCCTTTCCTAAATACAATAAACAAAACACAATGCAAACTGTTAAAAATTAGAAAGAATCAGAGAAAACCAAACATGAGCCTGGGAAAAATGAAATAAAATTAACAGGGCCACTAGCTGAGAGCCAAATGCTCAATAAAGCACAAAAAAAACAATGTCTTCATTAGCAAATGTAAAGTTGTGAGATTAAAATGCTTCACAATGCTAATACTCCACAAAACTGACCCTCATGCTTTTAACCCCAACAAGCATGAGAACACCGCTGAAACTCAAACAGGTTTCCCAAAACAAAGCCTGGATAATCATTACTACACGGGGTATGGGTATTCACAACATGGGAAACCTGATCCTTTCGTCTTTTTAATCCCGTGTGAAGGTCCTTCACTGGGTCTGTCATCCAAAACGTCAGCTTCACTCAGGTGAACAGGAATGATGCTGCCAATGCTGATAACACGGCCTTCATGTACTCAAACAGCCATCATGCAGAAGGTGAATACAAGACACACGAAACAGATGCCTGATGTGTGTGATGTGCAAGAGATACTGTAGATATTTTTGTATTATTTAGAAATTAGAGGTGAGCAAAGACAACACTGGTACATGTATATTGATATTATTATGAATTTGTGTATCAGGTGTACTTTAATATATACAGAACCTGTCAATGGTTTGGAAACACCAAGTATTTTATGTTCTTTTAGTTTCTATGTAACAAATAAGATAAAAGGCAAGAACACACACAACAGTGAATGAGTCTGTGGAGTCCAAATATGGCTCTAACATTTTGGCTCTAACAAAAGAACTCTAAGATAGAGAAAAAGAGAGATGTTAGCAGACTGGCTCAGCCCCACAGTCAAACATGGAGATAAAACCTAATGGTTTGGGGTTGTTTTGGAGCAGTCCTATTCTGCAAATGCAAACTATGCAGACTTATTCTGGAAAGTGAGAGGAAAACTGAACCAACATGGCTCTCAGTCCATAATTCAACACCGTGCAATTTGGTCTGGACTACAGCTCATTGGAACCGATTTCACAATACAACAAGACAATGAGCAGAAGCGTACGTCTGAGTTCTGTAAGTGTTATTTAGAGAGCAAACAGTCGACTGGAGTGTAATCTATCACGGAATGACCTGCCCAGTCACCGCACCTAAATCCTATTGAACTGATCTGGGATGAACTGGATCACAAGTAAGAAGCAAATCTCCAACTAGTAAAGTCATGGCTGCTTATCAGGGATAAATACACATCGTTCACCTTAACTGTTAAATTCTGTAAAGCTTCTTTGAGACAATGTCCGTTGTGAAAAGCGCAATAGAAATAAATTTGACTTGCCTTAACTTAAAGAAAAAAACTTCGTTCTTCCAAGTTTGACAAAAGGCACTGAATTAGCTAAATTTTTGGAGAAATTATCTGTCTAGATGCCGAGAGTGTGTAAAGCTCTTATGCTAGGGAAGCATTTAAAAAAAAAAAAAGTGGAACATGTGGACATTTATATATTTGTTTGGTCAAAGTAAATCATTAATACAGTTAAATGACCTAGTTCGCCAAGTAGAAACATAAGGAACTTGCATGCGTCTTTAAAAAACAGCAAAAGACTAGGTGTCTTCACATATCGTGATATGATTAGTGTATAAATACACTGTTCATGTCTTAAAGTTCTTACCAATTATATAAATAATCTGGTCCATCTTACAGGATACATTTGTAAATAATAATATATGCAGATAATGGAGATTATTTAAAGAACACATTAATAAGCATTTTCAAGAGACCTGATTGCAGGTCTGAAGCTGAGCAAGAACAGAAAGAGCGCAGCGTGAGTTGTCAGCCGAAAAACGCCAGCATGTCATCACTGCTTAATATGGGGATCATCAAATGACAAGTTCCTTCCAAGCGGCTTAAAGCGTTCCGCCCAACACCGCATCATCCTGCAAAGTGTGTGTGTGTGTGTGTGTGTGTGTTCACAATGCCCGAGGAAAATCTGTATGGCATGTCGTTTTCTCGTCCTACGTTCCAGTCCTGTTTTACCCCTCCTGCATTAACTGGGCTTCATCATTTCTTCTTGAAAGTCCGTTCCAGTGCATCATGGGATGAAGTGAATGATCATTTTCTGAGTGTTGACATTAATAGCATGAAACAATTCTCTTTTACATTCAAATTGCACCAGTGTAAGATTTTAAGTCAGCAATCGAATGCTTGGTAATTGTTTTGCTTCCTAGTTCCTTCACTTTTTTTAGTTTCTACCTCAAAATTCAAGAGCAATTGATATATTTATAATAGAAGCTTTAACAGCATTTGCAGGCTGCAAGGCAAAATACAGAGATTTCACAACGAGCAGTTCCTCAAACATTATTGTTTCTATAGTAACCGTTAATTCTGAGGGAATTAAATGGTGTCTATTGCACAAAATCGAATAATCTAATAATAAACATGCTATCAAGCACTTGATAAATAGTTTCCAGTGTCAGAGCTTTGTTTTTCTCCACTGGAAAGTCTCAGGACAGGCCTCACTTTGCCGAAAAATATATATTACACAGAAACTGAAGCTTAAAACCTGACAATGAGGTCAACTATATTGTGTTTTGTGCCAGAGGGAAGACACACTTCCAAATCATGAAGGGAATTTGACAAGGGAGCGTAAAAGCAAGCACCCTAGTGCAGAGTTGAGGTAAAGTGTTTTCTTCCTCATGATGGTAACAAGCCCATCACTGAGGAGAATAATGCAGATTCATGCTTTTGCCTTGTGCATTTACAGGAATACATTGTCTAATCATTAGGCTATGAGTCCTTTACATGTTACGACGTAGGTTTGATCCAAATTGACCTGCAATACTGTGAGCACTAAAGAGTAAAGTGTCCCTTTCTGTCAGCCTCTTCACCTGAAAACCCAGTCAGCCATACAAAACCGAGCTCAAATGACACGAGGGTTGGGTTACAGTTACAGGATGGAAGCTGAGGCCTTATGATTCTGCTTGCGGGCACTGTACCGGGAAGTGTACTCCACTGTCAGAAAACCTACTTTCTAGTTTAGAGAAAAAACATGAAGCACACATCCTTAGCTTACAGCTAGCATAAAATTCACAGAGAGTGAATAGGGTGACACTATAGGAGTTAGGAATTTCAAACTTGTCAGAATTATGAAAAAATACCAATTGTATTATGTGAGCCACCTTAATCTAGTCATAGAGGTTTGATTTTTGTGTCTGTCCAAGTCATGTAGGAATGACCTCTGTGCTAGTCTGGCCCACTGAAGAAGGTCTGGCCTCTGTGCTTAGCAGTCTCAGTCAAGAAGGTATAGTCTCTGTGCCTGTCAGTCCAAGTCAAGAAGCTATGGCCTCTGTGCCAGTCAATACCAGTCAAAAAGCAATACCCCCTGTGCCTGTCAGTCCTATTCATAGAGGTGTGGACTATATGCCTGTCAGTCCCAATAAAGAAGATTTGGCTTTTGTACCTGTTAGTCTTATTAAAGAAAATGCAGCCTCTGTACATTTACGTCAGTCACCCTTATCCAGAGCGACTTTCAACTGAGCAGTTGAGGGTTAAGGTAAGGCAGCATGATGGTGCTGGGATTTAAACACATGCCTTTATGATTCAAAGTTTAATGTCTTCACCAATGAGCTACCACCTCTCACCTTTCAAAACCAATGAAAATGAAGTAGCCTCTATGACTGTCAGCCCAAGTTATTTAGATGTGAACTCTGTGCCTGTCAGTCCCAATGAACCTTCTCGGGCTCTGTAAATGGCATGACCTGTATTCAGTGCTAACAAAAGAAGTGCAGCCTTGGTATCTTTAGTCATAATAAAAAAAAAAAAAGCATTGCCTTTAAACCTTCAGTTCTGCTGAAAGAAGGTGTAGGCTTTGTACTAGTATAAAAAAAAATAAAATTCAAAGTGCAGGAGGTGTAGCGTCTGTTTCTATCAGGCATTGTGAAGGAGGTGAGCTGTGTACACCACTACTACTGTGAGACATATTACATATCATAAAACAGGACACACAGCATTAGATTTTGCCCTACATCAACTACGATGCAAAAAGATCAGCAAAGGACGCTAAACATAAGCTTCAGTTCGAAATACAACATAAATTTCCAACTTCAGCCGGCACAATATACAATTTATGAAATGCTACCACATTGACCTTTGATGCTGATACACTGCAAAAAGCAGCAAAATACAACAAGCTCTCAAAATTTTCTCAGCAATCCCTAAATGTTTTATTGTGCATGTTAATGTCTGTGTGTCTGTGTGTGTGTGTGTGTGTGTGTGTGTGTGTGTGTGTGTGTGTGTGTGTGTGTGTGTTCATCCTGGATGATCCACAACACTCCAGAAGAGACTTGCTTTGTGTTTGGATGAATCACTTCATTCACATGACCCAACAAATGCAAATCATTTTGGTGCGGATAATGCAGGCAATGTGTTAAACGTGGGGTTTCTTTAAAACATCAGCACTGCATCACGTTAAGGAATTTCACATCACACAAGTGAAACATTTTTATAAAATGCTGCGCAGGTCACAATAAAAAAAATCCGGATCAATTTCATAAAAAATTCACTGCCAGGCAATGACTGTATAAATGTCACAACAATGGCAGTCATGTACAGGCTAGGCCGCATGGTATTTCCTAAAACTAGTGCTAAAAGCAGGGTGAGACCACAAAAGGGTTCAAATGGGGGTCATCGATAGCTCCATCTAACCCATGCCCACGTGTTCTGGTAGCTACAGTAGGTCAAAGGTAGTGCTTGTCAAGACGGGAAAAGGAAATGTCAGTCCTGAGTAAGTATATTAAAGTGTGTGTGTATGTACAAGTGTGTATGAATGAGAGAGAAAACCAAGGAAATGTCAGCAGCCTCGTTTTACAAGTTCTAGACCTCAGTGTTACTCACCATTTCATACTCCAATGGCAAAACCACCCACACCATATAACCATGTAATTGTGCAAAGACATGTATAAGCAAATGTATAAGAAATCTCATCTTTCTGTCATTCACTGTCAAATACGTTGTGCTTTTTCCTATGTTGTTAAACAAAACAAAAGGAACCTGCATATGTCTCAAAAACTATAAAAGACTAGGTGGTTTCCAAACTTCTGGCAGACACAATACCACGTACCAGCTTTAAACCGAAGCTTAGTAACCCAAACCCTATTAGATGAGCTTGAAGAACCGTTAATAGTTTAGAAGTTGATCCTCGCATGTCTGGCTCAACTAACTAAAATCTCTGAGTGGTCTAGAAACTGTTTTACTCTGTTCTGAGTTTTAGAAACTACATCTGTAAGCACACTGTACTAAGCCTTTTTTGCCACAGGGTAAACAAGAGCGGGTTAAGAGCTTGTCAGTCAGGCTACACACACACACACACACACACACACACACACACACACACACACACACACACACACACACACACACACACACACACACTTAAGTGGGACACACAGCCAAGGGGAAAATGTTTTGTCAGTTATAAGGCACCATGTTAGCATGTTACGTTACTACAATGCTCATTCCTCTTCTACTGCACTTGACCGGAAATTCACTGAACTACTTTTACCGCCACTGTACCATTTCCTTCCTTGCTATACACATTCGTATTTATTTCCACGTAACTACCAAATCATCAAAGCATCATCCATTTTTGAGTGGAGTCTTCTCATACAAGATCCCCATGCATTTTTGGTCTGCTTCAATATGGCCTTTAAAAATGTATCCTTTTTTTTTTTATTATTCTAAATAAGACAACGGGTATTTTAATGATTTTGCATGAGAAAATTCCTATAACAAATGGCATATCCTGCAAATAATATATTCACTGTGATACACTGGCTAAATGCTACAATTCTCACAAACAAGTTTTGCATTCAAGAGTCCATCAGTGAACAATTCACACCCTCAACAATGATGTCGCCGGTTCACCTCTGTTCCTTCATTGGACCACTTTTGATAGATACTGACCACTGCAGACCAGGAAAATCCCAAAAAGCTGCAGTTTTGGAGATGCACTGACCCAGTCGTCTAGACGTCACAATTCGGTCCTTGTCAAACGCGCTCAAATCCTTACACTTGCCCATTTTTCCTGCTTTTAACACATCAACTTTGAGGACACAATGTTCACTAGCTGCCTGATGTATCCCACCCACTAACAGATGAAGATAAAAGATAATCAGTAATCTTATAATGTCGTAATGTAATACCTGATCGGTGTATAAAAATCAAACTTATAGTCACTAAACTTATACATTCTTTTATACAACTGTATCTCTATAAAGCTTCTTTGAGACAATGTCTAATGTTAAAAGCTCATTAAAAGCTCTACAAATGAAAATGAACTGAATAATTGGTTCCTCTAAGAGGTTTCCTCCTTTACCACCTCAGGGAGTTTTTTCCTCGTCACACTTGCCACTAGCTCTCTCATTAGGGATAAACTAATAAGGGCTAAGTTTATACAGGATGATTTATAAATGTAAAATTTAAATGTGTAATCTATTGTTTTTTATAAAGCTGATTAAGGACAGTGTCTATTGTTAAAAGTGCAAAATAAAATTTTATTACATTTATTCTGAAGTAATTTATTTGGCTATATTTCCAAAACGCTGGATTAAGGAGTCGTTTAAAGAGTGATGATCCTTCCCAGAAAAATCACATGAATAGATGGATGTATCAGTATTTGGTTCACATGTACTCTCACATGCCTTTTTTTCCCTTTCCAGCATCGGATCCCAAACACATGACCGTCTGATGGCTTTTATTCAACAAGTGCACTTCATTTACTCCCACAATATCGATCTGAAGTGGAAGCTCAATGGTTAAAAACTGACAGATCTAAATCAAATATATTTTAATATCAGAGAATAGAATTAGAAAATCAGACAGTATCATGTATCAGATGTTACTCCGAGCTCGGATGTAGTTCAGTGAAATAATACACGTTATCGAATCTGGTACCACATCTGGCCTTGGAATCACTCGTGACTATTCAAGTTGAGACTTTTGAGAGTCTTGCTTCAGCTCCAGTTGGTAAAAGAGCACAGTGTGCTGTTGAATTTGGCTCGGCTTTCTGGGTGACATGTCAGGCCAGAGGCTCCGTCTCTTTCCCCGGCACAAAGCACAGAGCAGGACGAATAAAAACGGCTTTATCCGTTCAGCCGGGCGCATGATCATCAGAGCCGGCTTTGTCGCCACTGATTTAATCTCTTCTGTGTGTATCTGAGTTTTAGAATCGTTCATTATCTAATCAGAAATGTTGGACATAAATATTTTGTACAATTAAAAGCTATTCGCAAGAAGATACTTTTCATCCAGTGATACATTTAAGTTTATGACGGACAACGTTATCGAAAGAAACGTACAATTATCTTAAATTTATACAACTCTGCATCCTCACTATCATTTTTGATCGTTTCCCAAAAACGACTCATTCGCACTGAAATGTCTGAAAACGCTTACGTAAAGGCGAAACAGTACGGCGCTTCGGCGTCGTTTCCACCTGCCGTTTATTTACTTTCCAGCTTTTTGAAACGTCGCACTAATGTCGACTAAAAATGCGTCATCATTTTCGAAAGTCAAAAAGCGATTTTTCGTTGACTGAAAACGCCGTCTCGGTGTGGACAGTTCCGGTCAAACCGGAGGGAAAAACACGCATTTTCAAATGAAAACGTATCAGTGTTGTCATGGACTTAGAGGCCTTGATCAAGGGCCCAGCATTTGGCAGTATGGTGGTGCAGGGATTAAACTCACAACCTTCTGATAAGGGGTCCACAGAAGACGATATTGCTGCCTTCTAAAGTACGATTTGATCTTTGAACATTATAAGTCATGCTGCATGTTATCAAATAACCTTGTGTACACGGTGTATGTAGACTGTATGACGATGACACCTATTGAATTGTTAGCTATGATGCAAGAACAACAGCTACAGGACATGGCGTACAAGCAAGACCACAAGATGTTCCTCAATATTGAAATCCCACCTACTGGTATTCCTGTTAGCCCTTTATGCTTCTTGGCTTTTAAGTTTAAGTATTTTAGTGAATTGACCAATGCGTCATGTGGCGTTTTTCCTGACTAGTCAGTAGATTGTCACGAGATTGTTTCACGTTAATCATCTATTTTATCCGGGACAGCCAAAAATCCTACAATGTACAATATACCAGGTGTCCTCACCTACACTATCTATCACACAGTAACCAACACAAAAATCTAATTTGACATTGCAACCAATTACATTCTTAACTGGTCTTCCCATACGGGTGCCAAATAACCAATATTGAGGTCAGATCATGCTGAAACATCGAGCTGGTGATGACAGACTCCCTTTTGTTCCTCTCATGTCATCTATTCTAGTAATTAGTAGGAGATAGAGGTGTAAATGTGCTTTACACTTATCACATGTACAATACAGCAAGGTGAAATTCTTTCTTCGAATATCCTAGAGATATTTCCAATAGGAAGCTGTGGTCAGAGCACAGGGTCCGACATGATACAGTACCCCTGCAGCACAGAGGGTTAAGGGCCTTTCTCAAGGGCCCAGGAGCAGCAGCTTGGTGATACCAGGGCTTGAACCCCTGACCTTCAGTTTACTATCCCAGAGCCCTCACCAATAAACTACAGTACCACTTGCCGAATCTGAAACACGTTTTAGGTGAAATGTATTTTTTTTTATCGCTTATGGCCACTTTAATTTCCAGCGAGTTTGAGTTAAAGGCTTTTAATCGTCATATATGCAATATGGCAGTGAACATTGTTCTCCACAAATTACACATTGTTAGGAAGCGCAAGGTCAACCGTGATACAGCACCCCTGGACCACAGATAATTAAGGGCCTTGCTCAAGGGCCAAACATTTTAAACTAGGTGGCTAACGCCTGACCTTTCCAAACAGTAACCCAGACCCACAGATCTTCCAAAATCTGCATCTGTACATGTACATGACATTGCAGAACATACTGGTAGATGGTCTGGTCTAGAAGCTCTTCAAGTTCCTGTTCATCTACAATGTTTATCATCCGACAGCTCAGTTTCTGCCTGGTTCTCCCTTTGATCATTGTGTATTAGGTATTTGACATCACTTTAATAATGTAATGCTCTCTTTAAGAAGCCAGGCTTAGTCATGAGTTTTGAATGAATGAGGCTGGAAGACTGCTGCAAGTACACAAATTGACTTTACACATCATGAAGAGACATGCACATGATCTAGAGAAGATTTAAGATCTCTTTTTAATGATCTCCAAACCAATAATGCACAGTATTAAAGAAAAAGCATTAATGGTGAGATACCTATAAATCAACTTTTCTTTATGCTTTTTAATTCTTCTTCTTCTTCTTGCAAATGAAGCAGATCAGAACTTAACCCCTAAAAGGTTTAAACTGCATCTTACCTGCAGGAACAGAGCTCCACTTTATCCACCTCTGGATTGAAAAGTGCACAGCTTGCCAGAGTTTCAGTTTGTGCTCTTGTGCTCTTGTTATTATTGTACTTCCCTGCTGATGGATCGCATCTCTGCACCTCCCAGTGTTTAACCCGGGCTAAGCCACTGTGGAAAGCCATAGGGCTCAAAAAGCACTAACATAGAATTTACCCTGAATGGTAATTCATCTATTTTTAGCAAACGCTAAAAATAAAATCCAAGTGCAGCCAATTTTATTAATTTAGAGATATTTAATATTGTGAAACGTTATGTTTGAGAAGTAATAACTCATTCAGTATTGTTCGATGACTTGTGTCGCCTACGATTATAACCTACGGTTCAAGAGGTGTTATTATCTTACAGTCTAATTACTTGTTGGACACAAGGTTATTAGATCTGTGCAACAGAGTGTGAAATGCTATGGTATTTATCAGATTGCTCAAATCAGACTGCAGAAGTCAGGAATATTATCTCAGCCCTGGGCATGTGGTAGCTCAGTGGTTAAGATGTTGGTCTTCTGATCAAATGGTCATGAGTTCAAATCCCAACACTATTAAACTGCCACTGCTGTGCCCTTGAGTAAGTAAGAAAGAAAAAAAAAAAAGCACAGTGAAATTCTTTCTCCGCATTTCCCAGCAATGTTAGGGAGCAGGGTCAGCCATTTTACAGCACCACTGAAGCACAAATGGTTAAGGGCCTTGCTCAAGGGCCCCAAGAGTGGCAGCTTGGCAATAAAGGCCTGTAACCCTCAACTGCTCAGTTGGATGAATGAGATAAGTCTAAGTCGCACTGGATAAGGGCATCTATGTGGTATAAATTTACCAAGCTAATACGTATGTATGTTGACTGATCGAAGGGAAAATCTTGTATATACATGAATCAAATGTTAAAAGTGCTTTTTTTTTTTTTTTTACTTCGGCTGCCGTGTTGCCACCATGTTGATTGGACGCCACCCCACGAACAGGCTAAAAACTCAGCAAGTGTATTATCAGCAATTTAGCACAACAAATTCTCCTTCTTGTACGCTTTGGGAGATGAGATCAAACCAGAGAACCTGAAAGAAACCAATACGGATATGGGAAAACATCTGAAAGCTCACAATCAGGCAGGGCATCAGGCTGCAAAGCGTTTCCTCCTGCTGATCAACAGTCATGGCTTGTTGCAGATAAACTTGAACATACCTCACTTTATAGTGCATTTCAGGTGTTGCTGCACTCTGAGAA
Source organism: Silurus aristotelis (assembly GCF_946808225.1). Taxonomy (NCBI): domain Eukaryota; kingdom Metazoa; phylum Chordata; class Actinopteri; order Siluriformes; family Siluridae; genus Silurus; species Silurus aristotelis. The sequence continues at coordinate 25,616,625 of NC_139587.1, read as the reverse complement.
GAGCTTCGTTTGCACAAATGATAAACCTTTTGGCCTCCCATGAGCACCTGTTGTGCTGCTTAAAGGGGCGTTTTACTGAAAGTGTGTCGGAGACAGGTTTATTCTGTCTAGCCTGTTTTTTTTTTTGCACAGTGTTTGTTAACAGCAGTAGTTGGAGACGGATGATCCTCTGTGGCTAAGTGGTTAAGCCATTGGACTTTGGATTGGAAGGTTAAAATCTTAGCACCACCAGGCTGCCAGTGCTGGGCCTTCGAGCAAAGTTTTAACCCTCAACTGTCCAGTTTTAAGTCGCTCTGGATGAGGGTGTCTACGAAATGCCTTAAATGTTCATGTATTAGATCTTCAGACTAAACTCTGTCAGTGTAGCAACAAACAGAACAGGAGTGATTAATAAAACCAGGGCATAAAAGATAAGAAAAACCTTTAAGCATTCCTATTCTTCATGCATTATTCAATATTAGCTATGAATACATTATAAATGAGTTCAACTCAAGGCTAAATGTAAACCAGCCACTCTAGCGCCATCTGGCAGTTCATTACTGTTAATGTCCTGTGGAAGTAGACGTTTAGAAATAATTTTAAAGGCCCCCTGCTGGAGGGAGCAGAGCTAAAGATCTCGAGGTTTTCGTTGGGAGTGACGACGATGGACAGGATTAGAAATACGTTTATTAGAGGGACAGTGCATGTAGGACGTTTAGAAGACAAGGTGAGGGAGGTGAGATTGAGATGGTTTGGACATGTGCAGAGGAGGGACATGGGGTAAATCGGTAGGAGAATGCTAAAGATGGAGCTACCAGGAAGGAGGAAAAGAGGAAGGCCAAGGAGGAGGTTTATGGATGTGGTGAAGGAGGACATGCAGGTAGTTGGGTTGAAAGAGGCAGATTTAGAGGACGGGGGGTATGGAGATGAATGATCCGCTGTGGCGACCCCATCATGTGCAAAATAGTTCGACCTGTATATTGAAAACAACAATTTCCTTTCCCTTTTCGGCGTTGTTTTATTCAAGTATGGGTTCAGTAATTAGAGAGAAGGTAGTAGACAAGTGATCCTCTTTTTTCCTTTTCAAAATGCGGTTTATTCGTACGATATGATCTCAATGTCATCACACTTTCAGAAACAATACAAAATAAAACTGCATGGGTCAGAGTTGATATGAGATTTGTAATATCTGTGAATAACCAGGAGAGGGCAGTATAGGCTTTAAACAGCGGCTTGTTGAAGGCAAATGAACTGGTTATAATTTCCACTTCGTCTGCATCTGAATTCTCTCATTACCCAATCTTGTACACTTAATTTAGCAAATCAGTTTCTTAAGTAAACATTATGTATTATATCCATTCCCAGACAATTAATTTAATTATTTAAATGAAGGTTTTTTTTAGCCCTGGTTTATCAATCTGATTGGACAAGTGGCATCCAATAGTGTTTTACTTAAGATTTCTAAGTTTCACTAAGTTTCACTGATTCCTGGACGTTTTACTGTATGTGTAATTACACCTCTAGCAGCAAATCCACTGAAATAGTTACTTCAGTAGTGTTAGCGACATAAGTGGCAAACTTTCCATAATTTTGACGTTAAATTTGAAAGCCACAAATTATGTAAAGGGAATAAGAGAAGCCAGATTCTGTTTCACTTTTGACAGGAATGTTTGAAAGCTAGAGAACTAGCTGATGGACTGGATCTAAGCTCTGTAAAGCAAAACCGTATATATACATATATCAGAGTTGAAGATGCTGAGATTTTCATTGGGAGTGACAAAGATGGACAGGATTGAAAACAAGTTTTTTAGAGGGACTGTGCATGAAGGATGTTCGTGGTATATTGGTAGAAGATCACCGGGAAGGAGGAAGAGAGAAAAACCAAGGAGGAGGTTTATGGGTGTGGTGAAGGAAGACATGCAGGTAGTTGGTTTAAATGAGGCAGTTGTAGAGGATGGGGTAGAGACGGGTGATCCGCTGTGGCGACCCCTTACGGGAGAAGCCGAAAGAAAAAGAAGAAGATATGAAAATATATATATAGTGTCCAAAATGCCACTCAATCAATTTTAATTTCTTATTTATAAAACTGTTGTGTAAAATCAATACCACACTCATCATCGTCATGCTCTTAAACTGAACATTGGCACAGCTGTTATTACCTGCAAGCTCGTAGTTATGACTGAATCACAACCCTGTTGATACCCAGGAATCCTGTACTTTTGTTGGTGCAATAGTTTACCAGCAGTTCATTTACTGCAACAGTGTTGGAAAGATTCTAAATTAAAATCCAAAACCTGTTACAGATTCACTGCTTGGGCACTGACCATGGTGCTTAAGCCTCATCTGCTCTGCTCAAATGTTTGGATTGTATTTTGTGTTTTATGCTAGCCACTTTGGGTAAAAGCGCCTGCCAAATTAGAAACCAAAACAAGAATCAAGCTTGGAGAAATACAGACAAAAACCTGTTCATATTAAATTCTCCACAGCAGTGTTCATACTGTTCCAATCCTTATTTAAAATCTGTTGGGTTTTCGAATGTGTTAAATAGACCATTAAGAGCCCCAACTTCGATTTTAATTCGATTCAGGGATGCAATCACACTTTTTACGCTCCGATGGCCAGGATAGCGCCTATGACCTTATTGGGTTGACATTCTAAGGTGGAGCAAAATAGTAAACAACATTCATAAAAAAAATCATAATGTGAATTAATCTTAAGCTCCAGGGAATTGAAAATGCTAACATTACATGCTATATCAGTAGCTAAAGTTAGCTAATAAAAATCTGAACAAAGAAAATCAATGTTATGCTTCCAAATAATGGATATTGTTCATTTCACCAATTTTGCTTCACCTGTGTGTTTGTGGTGGTCAGGAATAGTACACTTCTTTGTTAACTTCAAGCCTTGTCTTAATGCATGACACTGCCAGTCCTTGCTTTGGGACACCTTTCAAATTCCCCACAAATGTTGAACTGGGAGTATTACATTTATTTCATCATCTGACATTATTAGTGATGGCGGGTGGCCCTGCTTCAAGATAGGGTCCCTAAACCTTATAGGGATTCCAGAGAATAAAGAACAAAGGACTATTAATTGTAGATAGTTCTCCAGGTCTTTAGTCCAATCAAACAGGAGCACACCAGATTGCACTTATTTAATCAATAGGTTTTGTTGTTGGCCCTGAATTCAGTGTCATTCTGCTGGTTTAGAACGATCATTGGAAACATTGGCCCTTAAGATTGGCACCTGTGATTGTGAGAACATTGTGAATTCTCAGATAACACTTGACACGTTTCATAAAGCCTTCATTACTTACATTTGGGTTTCTAGGAATAGTGCATCATATAGTCTGGTGAACCCCAGAATATTTACATTGTGGCTAAGAGTTACAAAAGCAGGCTTGTTTCCAAATCTGGTCTTGGAAGTGTACAAGAGATTTTTTTGTTCTTTTTCACAGCAAGCACAAAACACACAAGTGCAGTGGTTCTCAAACTTTCTCTGCTATTCCCCACTTAGGTTTTCAAGCCCCAGTTGTCCTCAATCATCCAAAAATGGTAATGAAATTCTTCAGGATTCAGTTTTAAAATGTCTCATTTATTGAAATATAAATTAGAAATCAATAACAATAAAAGCATCAAGTTAAAAAAGAGAGAACATAAAAGTGTAGTTTTGTTAGGTACCCTAACTGATTTTGTTTTAATTTACTTGCATTACTTACCTAATTGTTTGTGGGTGCGTTAAGTGTATGAACTTTATTTTAAATAGAAGAAAAAAATTGAAGAACACACAAAAAAATTACTGTATATATAAATTCTGCCATTCATTGCGCCCCACCTGCCATGCCTATATTCCCCACTAGAGGGATGTGCCCCACATTTTGAGAACCACTGCACTAGTGGTTAGTTGGTGTTGGAAAAGTGGGAAAAACCAAAAGAATTTGACTCCCTGGAGTCTTAAAAAAAAAAGCTGCTGATTGGTACTATTGGTGTCATTGAGATTTAACCTTCAAGGACGCATCTATTTTACCATCAGTATGTATATTTCAAAAGAAGGTTATAATGGTGGAAGGTCAATTATGTTTATCTTGTGGAAGTTAATGTAATATTAATACAATAGAACATAACACTTACTTTCCCAGGTAAAAAGGACATACTTAAGGAACATGTGATGCCTCATTGATGGTACCATCCATGTTTATTATAGTGTAATTTTTCTGAGCATGTGATGACCAAATGAAAACATTAAATTGAGATTAGGTAGAGTTAAGCAGGCTTAAAACGTAGGTGATCTGTTATTTCTTATTTACAATCAACTGGTAGGTAGTTTGGAAGCCTTCGTCCCAGGCGTAAATCTGTTTGTCTTGCGGGTGATAGTGCATGCTCGAGTGGCTGGAGTAGCGCTTTGGGAAGTATATCACAGGCAATTCTTCAGTCCAGATGCTGTCATGGATATCGAACAGGCACTGGATGTTGGAGCGGCCTCCAGAGTGTGAGTTGTAGACGACATACATGGTGCCGCAGATCATGAAGGCACCTTCTGCATTGTAGCTCTTGCAGGTTGTATCCCATGTGTGCTCTACCGACAGACTTTTGGAGTCCAACTTGGTGATCACAAGATTTCCTCCAAAGTCCAGATCGGCATGGATGACCCATAGTCCCATCTCATCCACAGCAAAATCCAGGAAGGTGTAAGGAGTAAACCCGTAAACCGGGAGGCGTCCAGCGTTGGGCAGAATCATGCGGTCAACGATGGTGTGGTTGGAAAGGTCAACCTTGAGCACTTCATTTCGGGTATCAGCATTGTGATAGTAGACAAAACCATCATAGACTGCGTGGCCTGTTCCCTGCCATGGCCGAGGGAGCTGGATGACCTTGGGCTTGTTGGTGGAATTGGTCTCGGTGAAGGTCTTTATTGAACCAAACTGAAGCAGTGTTTTGTTCCTCGAGCCACTAAAGAAGTAGATCTTAGAGGAGCCTGTGGTTGGGTCTTTCAGCCATGAGCCTATTAAATCTCCTGCTTTCTTGAGGATTTTCTGCGATTTGACGCCAGAGAATTTGATGTTACACTCTGAATGAAAACAGGAAAGACATGAATTTTACATTCAAATTCAACTCTGAGATCAACTTAAAAGCCAGGATAAGTCAGGAATTTCTATTGTAGAAGAGTAACAAACAATCCAGTGTTACAAATTATTGACATTGAAGACTCCTTCCATAAATGAAGCGGATTTGAATTGAGATACAAATAAACCTTTTTCTAAACAAATCTAACATTGCATCCAGAAGCATCTCTTAGACATACATTACTCTTGATTTATGGTGTTCTGAATGGTCTGTGTATTACATAAGAAAACTCTCATCAAATTTGCAAAAAGAGCTGAGAGCATCAACTCAGAGAAGGATATAAGTTTAAAGTTGTTTACCTTTTCCCTGTCTGATTACAGCTTTCCCTTTGCTTTGGGCTTCTTTAACTTGTTGATCCAGCAGAGAGTCTGAGATCTCTACACTGGATGTGTCGGGGAGCTTATTTTGCAGGTACTCGATGTCTCTTTCCACTCTGTCCACCCTTGTAGCCAGGCTGTCCACATAGCCCTGAATCTCTGTCTTTAGCGCTCTCACACTTTGAACCTGACCACGCATCTCTGTGGCCATATCGTACATCCTCTGGTTGACCGTCTGGACGTTCTGATCGCATTGTATAAGACGTTCCTGTGTGAAGATAAAATGCAAAATAGAATTATAAGTGGAACAAAAGCACATTGGATACATTTGGTGCCCCATGTTTGCTTCCATTGAGCAACAATGCTAATGTAATAATATGCCATATCTTGCCTTAAATCCACTGTATTGTAAGCTGTTAAGGTAGTTTTGGAAACAGTCTAAATACAACCCCCAAAGGAAGATAGCATGGTTGAACATGATCAAGAAAAACTCACATCCATTTTTTCACATTTTCCACTTTGCCTTGTACATTTTAAATGAGCTTTGGCCCAATGAGGTTGGCAGCGTTTCTGATCATGTTCTCGCATGCCTTCTTTTTTGCATGAAAGAGATTTAACCTCTATTTGTGGATGACATGGCAAACTTTGTGCACAGACAATGATTTCTGTAGGTGGTAATGAACCCATGCAGTGATTTTTATTACAGAATCATAAATCCAGTGACGTCTAAAGGCCCGAAGATCATGTACTGATTTTTACCCTTGTCCTTTTTTACGTACAGAGATTTCTCCAGATTCTTTAAAAACTTTTGATGATATTATGTACAGATGTTCAACTGTTTTGCAATTGCATGTTGAGGAACATTTTTCTGCAAATGTTCACAGATTGGTGAAGCGCTGCCCAAATTTAGAGTCTCTGCATCTCTAAGATGCACTATTTACACCCAATCATCTTACTGACCTGTTGTCAATTATCCTCATTAGTTGCAAACTGTTTTTACACGTTTTGGAGACAAGGTGAGGGAGGTGAGATTGAGATGGTTTGGACATGTGCAGAGGAGGGACATGGGGTATATCAGTAGGAGAATGCTGAGGATGGAGCCACCAGGAAGGAGGAAAAGAGGAAGACCAAGGAGGAGGTTTATGGATGTGGTGAAGGAAGACAGGCAGGTAGTTGGGGTTAAAGAGGCAGATGTAGAGGACAGGGGGTTATGGAGCCCCTAAAAGGAGAAACCGAAAGAAGAAGAAGAAGTTGCAAACTTTTGTTGCACCGCCCCAAGTTTTCTGAGACCTGTTGCAGCCATTAAATTAAAAATGACCTTATTTTTTTATTGAAATGGTTTTATTTTTTAGTTTAAACATTTGATATGTTTATATTGTGTATAAAATGTGGGCTTATAAGATTTGCAAATTGTTTTTATTTACATTTTGCACAGTGTCTCAACTTTTTTTGAAATAGGGTTGTATGCAGTATATTGTATATAATGTGGGCCTACATTACCTCAGAGAGAGAGAGAGAGAGAGAGAGAGAGAGAGAGAGAGAGAATATATGGACAAATATTTGTGGACACCTTTGTGTCACAAATTTGCAGATTTTTTATTTTAACATGTGTAAAGCAAACAGGTACTTTATAAAGATAATGTATTTCAATGTAAAAGCTAAAATTATACACTCTTAAACCTCTCATTCTTGTTGAAATGTAGTTATATTGTAGCTCCTTTCCCTGACTGTGCTTTTTCATGAAACAAACACAATGAAACCATAATATAAAGATTTTTAGCCTCAACCTAGATAGACTGCATTTTTGTTTAATCACATAAAAAAATGTTTTTTTCAAAAGACTCTATTAGACTCTTACCTCCATCTCCATGATTCTCCTCTGAAAATATTCCATCATAAATGCATCCTGGGTTGATCGTTGAGCTCTTACCACACTCAAGGACAAGAATAGCATTGCTAAAAGTTTCAAAAACATCTTGCTATACTTTTACTCTAACAGTAAGAGCCAGTACGGGGGGGAAAGTTCTCCGCTGCCCGAATACAGTTGTCGCGTGAAAATGGCGCCTGGCTGAAATGTGTTCTGTTGGTTGTTATCCAGTGTGATTCTGGGATTCAGTCCTGAACGGTCTACAGGAAAGGCAGGTCCTTACAGGCTGTCAGTGTATTTGGAGGCTTAATAATTTCCAGATGTCCTGACACGTCCCCACACAGTAGTAGATTGAAAATCGTAAACACCATCAGGATCACACATCTGCTCTATTATAAAACCCGAATATTTTGTGGTATTTCAGCACACATTTCAAAAGGAGAATCGCTTCAATCTCACATACACCCTCATTTCATTCTTACTCTGAATATCATTGATGTGGTTGGTATTTTAACATTTGCTTTTTACTCTTTTTTTGGACTGCAGTTCTGAAGCTAAGATGAAGTGTAAGCATATATACTGGTCGCAGTCTGTCTTGGGAAAACTGCTAAAGGGCATTAGATGAACACTCACACAAATGCAAACATACACCCTCTTAAATGTATGCACACAGGCAGTTCAGCATCCATCCATGCTTTTGGGGAGCAGAAAGAAAACCAGGAGAAAACTTACATGAAAAGAACATGCAAAATATCCACATAACCTGAGTTCAAGATCAAATTGAGGACTCCTGAGCTTTGAGGCAGTGTTCATCATCATTTCCCCAAATCTTCCTATATTTACTTTAAAATACTTTTATCTGTTTTGGTTCTTTTATATATAGAAATACCATGTAAAGTTCTCCAGTGAAACTTTAGAAGGTGAAATTTTGATGAATTGAGAACATTTTTGGATCATGAATGTTTAGAGGTGAATGACATTTTACAGAGAGGAAGCTGGACTTATTTATCAAGTGGGGGAAAAAAAAAACTCAATTTGGTGTGTGTAAAACGGGCTTCAGTGGATTTTTTTGAATATTTTTCTGAATGACTCCTCTTACACATGAAGAAAGAAAGTCAAAGGAATTCTGTCTGGCAATGAACACAGACACAGATGCTTCCTGAGACAGACGCAGCCCAACTGCAGGTACTAAGTAGTAGTTACAAGCTTATAGCTTCTAAGTTTGTACATCAGATACAGATCAAATACACCTTGAGGAGATATTTTACTTAAAGCTATATGTTTCAGGTATGAATTCATTCTAATTCTTCCTCTAATGTTTTTCAAAGACTGACATTTACATAATCCAGAGTCACTTACAATGATGTAAAGCCTAGCAGGGACAGATTGAGGGTTCTGGGATTTGATCTCACAGCATTCCGATCACAGGTTAACATCTTAATTACTGAGCTATGTAGGAACTGCACTCTCATTGAAGAAGCGGGAAGAGAGAAAAATAGTTGTCATCAGTTGTATCAAAAAAGCCATGTACAGTATGTATATCTCTTTTCCACCACTCCACCCTGTCTGCACTCTTTTCTTCACTTCTTTAACAATCTCTCCATTACTTTGCCCTGTTGAACCCAGGTACCTGAACTCCTCTACCTTCTCCACCTCTTCTCCCTGCAACCGCACCACTCCACTGCCCTCCCTCTCATTCACACACATGTACTCTGTCTTACTCCTACTGACTTTCATTCCCCTTCTCTCCAGCGCATATCTCCACCTCTCCAGGCTCTTCTCAACCTGCTCCCTACTCTCACCACAAATCACAATATCATCTGCAAACATCATAGTCCACGGAGACTCCTGTCTGACCTTGTCCGTCAACCTGTCCATCACCACTGCAAACAGAAAAGGGCTCAGATCCGATCCTTGGTGCAATCCAACCTCCACCATGAACCCGTCTGTCGTTCCTAATGCACACTTCACTGCTGTCACACTGTCCTCATAGCTGTCCTGCACCACCCTCACATACTTCTCTGACACACCTGACTTCATCATACAATACCACAACTCCTCTATCCACCCTGTCGTACGCTTTCTCTAAATCCACAAACACACAATGCAACTCCTTCTGACCTTTTCTATACTTCTCCATCAACATCCTCAAAGCAAATAATGCGTCTGTGGTGCTTTTAGTTGGCATGAAACCATACTGTTGTTCACAGATGGTCACCTCTTCTCTCACTCTGGCGTCCACTACTCTTTCTCATAACTTCATAGTGTGACTGATCAACTTTATTCCCCTGGAGTTACTGCAGATCGGTACCAGCACACTCCTTCTCCATTCCTCAGGCATCCTCTCACCTTCCAAAATCTTGTTAAACAATCTGGTTAAAAACTTTACTGCATCTCTCCTAAACATATCCATGCTTCTACCGGTATGTTATAAAAAAACTTATAATACTAATAGTAATAATAATAATAATAATAAAAGCTGACACTTGCTGGGGCTTGGTGTTGTGGTTTAGCATTTTTCACACTTTTCTATAAACCTTCTAGTTCATGCTTTTTTTTTTTTGGATAAAAAGAAGCCAAAGAAAAATCCTTAATTTTTAAAGACTCATCTCGGTGTAGAATGGCTTAGTTAGTTTATGTAAATAACGCCTGCCTCATTACACTAATTATTCTGGATCTACTCTATTTATATGATTTAATTTATATAGTTTTTTCACTGCAGTGCACCACTGTCATACCGTCCCACCTCTAAATTGAGGTTTGTGGTAATTGTGTGACAGCAGGTCTGGATAAAACCGTGGATTTCCTGCACTAATAACAGCTGAGCTGTCACTTCCTGTCAGTACTGTACTGTGCATGTGTGGAGTGAGCTGTAGAAACTCCTCATCAACTCACTCAGCCTGGAGCGTGAAGCTCTTCATTATTATGCAGCATTTTGGATGTTGTCTTTAGAGAAGTGAAAAAAAAAGTGCAGGCAGGGTGGAGTGGGTGGAGAAGAGTGATGGCAGGAGTGATTTGTGATAGAAGGGGATCTGCAGGAGTAAAAGGGAAAGTTTATAGGACTGTGGTGAGACCTGAGATGTTGTATGGTTTAGAGACAGTGGCATTGAGTAAAAGACAGGAGGTGGAGCTGGAGGTAGCAGAGCTGAAGATGTTGAGGTTTTCTTTGGGAGTGACGATGATGGACAGGATTAGAAATTAGAGACAGTGCATGTAGGACGTTTTGGAGATAAGGCCCAATTAAGCATGTGCAAAGGAGGTACTTGGGGTATATCGGTAGGAAAATGCTGAGGATGGAGCTGCCAGGAAGGAGGAAAAGAGGAAGGCCAAGGAAGAGGTTTATGGATGTGGTGAGTGAAGACATGCAGGTAGTTAATTTGAAAGAGGCGGATGTAGAGGACAGGGTAATATGGAGATGGATGATCCTTTGTAGCGACCCCTAATGGTAAGTATATAGAAAAAGAATAAATCAATAAAATACTACGACTACTACTAATAACAATAATACTTATAATAACTCACAATTAAAAAAGAGATTGGAGTCAGTGGTGATGGGTGAAGAGTTTTGTTATTAAACTAAGTTTATAACTAGATTGCATGCTTAGATAAAGTGGCCATACACAACAATGTTGAAAATTACATAAGCTGCGAATTTATGCAATTCACTAAATTCACTAATTCACCAATGAATTTATGTTGCACTAATTGCAATCCGTTATGTTATAACGCTCAATTTGGCTGACTAGAAAACCTTTGCCATAATTTCCAATGTTCGTGTTTAAAATAGAAAAAAAAAGATTATAGCCACTAAAGAATTTATACTAATTTGTGCTATATTTAAATACTGTATTTTTTTTGGTATCAATGCAGCTTTTAAAGCTAAAATTATATATATATATATATATATATATATATATATATATATATATATATATATATATATATATATAATGGAGCAGGTTGGGAATGGTGAAGGAGCAGGTTAAGGATGGTGAATAAGCAAGTTGAGGAGGGAAGAAGAGATTTTTCTATGGTAATTGTTACTTTAAATACATTCTTTTGGGGAGTTTTTTGGTCAGATTTCAGCTGAAATGTTTAAACTTGACATGTACATACATTGCCAACATAAATATTAGCATCATAAATTGGTTTATCCTGAACAAGCGAGCCAGTCGTGACTGTGATGAGGAAAAAATCTCCCTTAGATGGAATGAGGAAGAATCCTTGAGAGGAAAAGAAAACCATCATTTGGGTGACAACAAATATCTATTCTTTATAGTTCCATCATTGTTGAGTTATCAGTTGTTCACTGATGAAGGTTTGAATGCAACCTTTTTTTTTTTCAAGTTGAAACATTTTAGCTGAAATCTGACCAAAAAACTCCCCAAAGTATTTAATTAAAGTAACTTTTACCATAAAAAATCTCTTTAATTAAACTAGAATCTTAATATTAAAATGGTTTTCATATCTGAATATTTTGCAATTTTTTAACAATTGTTTGGAGTTTGGAGAAATAAAAATGTAACGAAACATGATGATTTAATTAGATATAGATAGATATACCTTCCAGTGGGCTCACCACCTGCAGGAGGGACCGTAAGGGACGGTGCTGTGAGGATTGGGCAGCAGTCGAAGGCGGGGGCCTACTTAGACTGCTGCCCCCACGACCCGAATTACGGATAAGCGGGAGAAAATGAATGAATGAATGAATAGATAGATATATAGATATTCCAAAAGATATTCCAAAATGTATTGCTGTGTTCAATTAGGGTTACTGATGTCCTATAACAGCATGTCCCAATATGTTTTATTCCATTTATACTACAGCAAATTCCAATAATTATGATTTAAATTAATAGCATGCTGTGTTTTATACTCATTTACAGTACTGCTGTGAAACATCTGTGAAACAATTAATTCCTGTGATTATTAGAGCTGAGATATTGCAGCTATAAACCGTTGTTTTCTTAAGAGTTTCTTTTTTTTTTTTTTTGTCGAAAGGTACAGACAGTTTATTTTAGGATTATGAACAAGAACTTGAAGATGCATCAGCCACAGTACAATACCTGATCCCAGAATTGAGTTGATGTCAAGCCATGACTGTCTGTGCCTGATTGATGTTCAATTGCACTTAAATTACAGCATTTAACATACGCCCTCATACAGAGTGACCTACAATTACCTGAGCAGCTGAGTGTTAGGGGCCTTGCTTAAGGGCCAAACAGTGGCAGCGTAATGTTGCTGAGATTCAATCTCATAACCTTTTGAGCGTAAGTTCAACATTTTAAGCACTGACCTTTCGCTTTCCACCTTGCATCTTACATTTATCTCTCATGGTTGTTATTGATTTTCACAGTCCTCATATTAATAATCAGGTTATAATTTTTGTCCACATTTTTTCTTTTGTCATATTTGAACTTTTGAACTCTTAACATACATATTCTCTGCATTTGCCTCCAGTTGGAAACATGTGACATTTATGCTACTGAGAACCGACATTGTCTTCCATGCTGAAAAATGTCCTGTGTTGAAATTACAAGGTTAAAATTCAGACATAAAAAAAAGCACAATGTGCAAAAATCTGACCTTAGGGGAAAGAAAAACATTGTGATTCTTTAGAGTATTACATTAAATATGGTTGTGGCATTTTCAGGAACCATTAAAAAAATCTTGCTCTGAATACTGAAAGGGCACATATGCCAGTTTGTTGTGCTCCTTAATCAATATGTTATTTTCTGTATAAATACTTTTACATTTTTCAGGATTTTTTTTGTTTTCTTATATAAATCTACACTGTTTGGACAAAAATTTATCGACACCTGACCATAACATTGTATGTGCTCCCATTCCACATTTATTCCTAATTCACTGTTAAAGCGACCTCCACTCTTCTGGGAAGATGTTCCACTATATTTTGGAGTGTGTTTGTGCTTGAGGTTTGTGTTCATTCAGCTACATGGGTGTTAGTAAATTCAGGTACTGATGTAGGTGATCTGTGGAGGTTCATTCCAATGGTGTTCAATAGGGTTAATAACTCTATATCAGAAAATCTTCCACTCCAACCCATGTAAAGCATATCTACATGGAGCTGGATTTGTGCACAGGGGCACTGTCATGATGGAACAGGTTTGGGTCTATTATTTCAACTAAAGGAAAAATGCAATTTTATCGCATCAAATAATATCCTGTATAATTGTGAGTTTCCAACATTATGGTAACAGATTGGGGAAGAACCAGTTATGGCTGAAAGAGTCCCAATATTTGTCCATATATTGTATATAGTATATAGTATGGTCTAAAATTATAATTATACTTGAAAATCAGGTAAGTAAGAAAGTAAACTGATTAACTCAATCAGCCAATGATGTTAAATCAGCCAATGACGTGAATCTCTTCAAAAATCTGTTTTTAATCTGATAGAAAGCAATAATGAGATGATCAAATCCCTCCCTTTGAGCGCACAGTGAATTTAACCAGAGCTACTTAATCACACTTCCTGTATTGTACCTCAGGGCTGGTAGGAAGGCAAGCGCTCCACTTTCTCCCTTCTGAATATTCATGATGTGTACCAAGATAAAAATACACTTCTAGGATTTTTTTTGCAAATGATACCCGAAATTCTCCCTGAAAAGCCTGAAATAACTTCAGGCCGTCTAGATGTTCTGCTGCTGTTATTATGGCAATATGACTGTGTGAATCTACTTCTAGGTATTTGAAAGTGAAACACAACAACATGCCAGACATCCTTACAGATCACACACATCAGACACTTGTATAGGATTGAAAATGTTACAGGTCTTTCTTGCAAAAGAGATCGTTGACCTCAATGGGAATTCCTGGTAAAATAAAGCTCAACATTTTTTTTAAGTGTTGAAGATCATTTAAACCCTTTTTGCTTTATGAATGTGAAGTTTCTTCCCTACAGAGCATGTAAGTGTTATTAATGACTTGGGAGAGTTAATAGGGCACCTAATGGCTGTGCTGAATCTGAGCTCTAAAGCCTGAATCTACTAGCATTTTATTTCACCATTTGTCAAAAACTAATAATAAACCTTGCTTTGCTTTTTAGTACATTATTAATGAACTGAAATATTTTTTTATCTCTATTTAAAAAGAAAAAGCTTTTTTACCTCTGAGTACAATTTAGCCACTCTTACCCCATTATTCATTATTAGTCTTATAATGACTAATATAATATTTGCTATAATATAGACACGTTGTGGATTAAAGAATGGTAAAGTATTGTTCGAGAAATGATCTGAGTGACTCTGGAGTCTGAAGATATTTTTGCAAAAAAATTCAGAAAGAATTAAGAATAAACTGAAATGTATTAACTCCATATTAATGTAATAGGAATATTCTGGTAAAGGATCTTACACTCCCCACCCCAGGATGCATTACCTACAAATAACAAATACAGTAAACATCTGTTTGAACCTAAAAACAAAACATTTTTTGGTTTTTTCTAATTTGTACTTCTGTTATTTTGCATTTATTAATTTCTTCCCAAAGCACATTTTGGAGAGGGAAGAAAAAAGCTGACAGCTAATTTACAATGCATATCTTGATGATAAAATACTGTATACTAGTCATTAATACTCACGTCGTTTGACATCCTTGTCTAGACATCGCATTTATACAAGCGAGCAGGTAAAGGTTAAATGCTTTGCTAAAGGGCCCAGGAGTGGCAGCTTCTTGGTGCTTAATGCTGGGATTTTAACCAACCTACCAATCCAAAGTCCAACCTTTTAACCATCTAGCAACCACTTGTTGCTAAACAAGGTGCACACTGTACGGTTTTGGCCATGATTTTTTTTTAAACACATTTTTCAAATCTTAAAAGAGTACTTTAATCCCCGTTTGAAATTTGTAATCTGATTAATGGTTTAACATGTTCACAGTCGATTAATGGCCATTGAATAAATACTTTCCTCCTTAGAAATGAGTTTATTAGAGGGACAGCCCATGTAGGACGTTTTGGAGACAAGGTGAGGGAGGCGGGATTGAGATGGTTTGGACATGTGCAGAGGAGGGACATGAGTTATATTGGTAGAAGAATGCTGAGGATGGAGCCACCATGTAGGAGGAAAAGAGGAAGACCAAAGAGGAGGTTCATGGATGTGGTGAGTGAAGACATGCAGGTAGTTGGTGTGAAGAGGCAGATGTAGAGGACAGGGTGCTATGGAGACGGATGTGGCGCTGTGGCGACCCCTAATGGGAGCAGCCGAAAGAAGAAGAAGAAGAAGAAATAGTTTCCTCAGATGGAATTCTTGGAGTGTCAGAAGATTTCAGACTCTTTCCTGCGCTATGACTTCTCCTATGACAACCGTCGAACCAAGAGCTAATAGGAGCGCCGAACCTGAAGGCGTAATTAATGCGACAACTTCAAACCACCTCAGGTAAAATGTCGAAACGATTCAGGTGGACAGTACAGAAAGAAGAAAAACGTATTGAGTTACGGAGGCAAAAGCAGTGTTTGTATGAGTTTTTTATTATGAAGGCATATCATGAACAAAATGAACACTTCAGACTGTTTGCTACCATTAGCGAGAGAAAGCGGGTCTAAATGAGTCACAGATTGATGATGTCTTTTGCTTGTGTGCGTCAGTTTTTGATTGTAGTACAGTCTGACATTATGACAGCTGAGATCTTACAGTGGGACGTGTAGATCATGTACAGTTTTACAAGCAACAATTGCAATTCACACCGTGTCACACTCATAAAGCGGGCTGAAGAAGCTTGTTGTGCTTGTTATGGCTGATGAGACTCTGTCCTCTGTATGACTTCATACCGTTCTTGTGTGTCAGGTATTTCTTTTCAGATATGAACTGGGACCTCCAAACTGGGACCTTCAATGTTCATCGTCTATACAAAGCGGCAGCGTGGGATCTGAACTCATCTCTGTACATGCTTTACTTTTATTAACCGGAAATTTTCACATGCACCTAAATTTTTTTTAGTCATTGTGGATTGCTTTGTTAATCTGAAAGCCAAATTGCGTTTGGGTTTTCTTTAGCACGTCTTACTTGCATTGTGAATTGGACTTCAGTGAAACTTTTAATCACTATACTTTATCACGCCTGAGTGCTTCACCGACAGGTTTACACTTCCGTGACTACTTACTCCATGTACTCACTTTTATGAAGTACTAAGGTGCTGCTGAGGGACATCACCCCTGGGACACCCATTACCTTAATGCGGCCCTGAAGCCACTTTAAGTCTCAATCTTTACAATTGGGATACATAAGTATCTGACACTGTTACAGCTTAATACAATTCATTACGGTGCCAGTCGACAATTCTGGGACTTCGAGAGTCATTTTTCAACCTTTTCATTTAAGTTTGATGAAGGGAAAAAGAAATTTCCTGTCAGAAATTCGTTGAATTAGATTTATTGGCACCCACAAAAGACAGTTTACAGAGAACACGAAGAATGATGCGAAAATGGTAAAAGAGTGATTCCCAACCCTACAGTATGTTAATGTTGCTCGTAGATCATTTCTTGTCGGCTTCAGTGCTGCAGTTGTCGCTTGTTGTGCGTACCGTCCATCCATCTTGAATAAGCAACATTCGTGGCCCAAACACACAATATATTGCAATGTATTTATTTGTGTTTCAAGTTGATTTCAAATACATTTCAATCCAATCTAATACATTTTTATAAAGTCCAAAAATCTGTCATTTTGTCGTGTCACACTCCATCATGGACTCAAATATACAGGAACCACCGTAGCCATCCAATATGGCTGACCCAGTGGACAACACACACACACACACACACACACACACACACACACACACACACACACACACACACACACACACACACACACACACACACATATTTTAGCGTTCCCTGATTACTGATTGAGCACCAGTTGTCAGGATCTAGGGGGTTTCAGGCTAGATTTCTGTTTTTTCCACACCAAATGTTACCAGAGTGTTTGCAAATTCCTCGTTAGCTCCTATTCTTTTCATCTGAGTCTTGTTAGCATGTTGCGTATTTGCGGCCATGTTCACACTAATAAATTTTCGTTTGAATACGTATATTTTTCTCTACATTTTGTCCTTCCATCCACACTGAGATGGCGTATTCAGTCAACAAAAATGTAGCCTAATAAAAACACTCTCTAAAGTGGATCATTTTAAGTGTGGACTGTGAAAAGGGAAGCTTTTGAAAACTGTGATGAATTTTTAGTCGTTGACGTGACATTTCTAGAGTCAGAAAGTAAATTACGCAAGGCAGTATTGACGCAAGGCGACGCATCTTATTTCCTGTAAGCATTTTCGGATGTTTATGTAGCGACTTTTGGGAAACGCTAGTTTAGCTGAGTGATGATAGTTTCTCCTGTATTTTTCTCGAGTTCCCACACAGTGTAAGTCCTGTTTTTGTGAGTTTGTTTTGTTGCACAAAAGTTTTTCAAAACTTTTGGGAATTTCTCTTTTTGGATTTTTGGGACCAGTGTTTTGCGGTTTTTAGACATAATATGGATATAGATTTGGAAAAATATGGATCTTTTCTGAGTCTGCATATGGGTTCACCCACCGCCGTGTTTCACTGCTAGCGCTCCAGCCTCTTGTGCACTAAACCCCTGGTTCGACCCCTGACACTGGTGGGCCTAATTATCACCCACATGCCCACCATATACAGTACATAGATAGGGACTCTCTCACAAAACAAATTTCCTGAAATATCATAGAAGTATTTGTAGTAATTGTGCTCTTAATTGAGTTCTTACTAGGTCAAGAAAATACAATCATATAACCCCAATCTTATCGTCCCTACATTGGCTTCCTATTAAGTTTCGAATAGACTACAAACTACTGCTACTCACTTATAAAGCACTAAATGGTTTGGCTCCCATGTATCTATCCAGTCTTTTAACACGCTACAATCCGTCACGCTCCCTGAGATCTGAAAACTCTGGGCTTCTAGTAGTTCCTAGAATAGCAAAGTCCACTAAAGGCGGTAGAGCATTTTCACATTTAGCTCCTAAACTCTGGAATAGTCTTCCTGACAGTGTTCGGGGTTCAGATACACTCTCCCAGTTTAAGTGTAGATTAAAAACATATCTTTTTAGCAAAGCCTACACATAACACACATCACACACACATCACATCACAACCTTGTGCTCCAGAATATATGATTACATGCACATTATCAACTTGTGCTGTTGATATCATGAACAGCAGCTACTCTAATTCCTCTCCACTGCTTCTCTTTCTCTCCCCATCCCGAGGCATCCTGAGGTTTGGCCAGCTCCAGTCACGTCCCACCTCGTGAAGATTATGGACCTATGGATGATCATGGAGAAGTAGATGCCGAGTGTTTAAAGGCCCTGGCATGGAGAAGCTGATGCTGGATCTATGATGATCACAAATTGTTCTGTATTGTTGAAAGATTTATGACCAAACTCTTGATGTCACCCATATGAGGATGGGTTCCCCTTTGAGTCTGGTTCCTCTCAAGGTTTCTTCCTCATATCATCTAAGGGAGTTTTTCCTTGCCACTGTTGCCACTGCTTGCTCATCAGGGACAAACGCACACCATTCACCTTCACTGTTGTTTTCTGTAAAGCTGCTTTTAGACAATGTCTGTTGTGAAAAGCGCTATACAAATAAACTTGACTTGACTTGACTTGACTCTTTTGAAGCACTTAGGGTTGGTTTGGTTGTTACTATGTCGCCGTCTTCAAATTTGTCATTCTGGTTTTACTGTTTGGATACAGTTCACACATCGACTGAACCTTGCCTGATTTCCGACTCTGCTTTCTGTCTCCTGATTTGGATTGTTTTACTGAGACTGTTATTCATCTGCAACTGCATCCACCTGCGTGAGTGCACGTTACACAACACTTTTGATGTGTGTTAGACGACAGGCGTATTCCTTCTAATTATTACCAGCACAGGCTAATTGCACTCGTTATAAACAGACACTTATAATTTTTATTGCTTTCTTTAAAAGCATTATGTTTCTTTATACTGTTTATATTGGGGGGGGGGGGGGATATCCTAAAGTATTGATACTTTCGCTACCAGTGTTGTATGGAGCGGATCGATTATCACTTTAAAATAGCAATTGTTTCGTAATTCCGGGATTTTAATATTTAATTTATATGAATAGGAAAAGAAATTCTCCACTGTGCCTCTGTTTATTGGACAAACAAGTCAGCATTCTATTACTTCGCCATATATTTTTAGATCGCTGCAACGTCTGTGTGTTTTGAGAAAATTTATTTCCAAAAGCAGGAGAGTCGATCAAGTCAGAGCAGAAACAGGCTGAAGGGGAAAAATACCAACATCCTTTTGTTCTTTTACAAAAACCTATTAAGGGAAAGGAATGCAGAAACATGATGTGACTTTGGTTTGTGTGACAGATTATATTTTGCTAAAAGTGAAGTTTTTTAATAAATGTAATAAAAAAAGTCCAGTCCTATGCACAATATGTGGACAAAAGTATTGGGATGCCTGACTTTTTAAGCCATATGTGGATCTTTTTTCAAACTGTAACCACAAAGTCAAAGAAGCGTATAGGATTTGTCTTGTAGTCAGGTTTTAATAGATTAAAAGTAAAGTAACAAGTCTGGTTAGAAAATGTAAGAAGTAGAAAGTACAGATATTTGTGTAAAAAGATTTAATGAGTGAAGTAAAATACAGAAAAATCAGTACATTAACGAAGAATTTGTATACTGAAGAAGTTTACTTTCATAGAGTGTTCTTACATTGATCCTAAATGAGCAGGTAGACTTTATTTACAGAATTGCCTTTGTATTGCTAATTTGAAGCAATTGGATCCCACTACATGTGTGGTTTTGACATTGGACCTTCTAGAATGTTTAAGGCTCTGGCATGGAGAAGCTGATGCTGGATCTGTGATGATCACAAATGTTGAGCTCAACAGCTTCTAGTTTTATAACCATAAAGACTGTATAAGACTGTAGAAAGAACATCACTTATAATCTTATACTCCAGTGCTCATGTTAGTTCTCACTCCCCAGTGTTTTGTATTGTTGAAAGATTTATGATCACACTCTTGATGTCACCCAAATGAGGATGGGTTCCCCTTTTGAGTCTGGTTCCTCTCAAGGTTTCTTCCTCATAACATCTAAGGGAGTTTTTCCTTGCCACAGTCACGGCTGCTCATCAGGGATAAATACACACCATTCACCTTTACTTCTGTAAAGCTGCTTTGAGACAATATCTGTTGTGAAAAGCGCTATAGAAATTAACTTGACTTGACTTTACTTGACTTGAAGCACAAAATGTAAAATTTGTGTCATTAAAATAAAGAAATGATTGTAATCATGATATAAAATTGCTGTCTCATAGAAGTCAATGAAGTCTTTTCTTTCAGGTTATTAAACTAGCTGGATCTTGATCATGAACACCTGATTTCCTGTGTAAATACTTTTGTAAATAATGCTGTACTGTAAATCCTGTAATGTTTCCAGCTTGAAAAATGCTTGCTTGCTTGCTCAGCTTGAAGACGTGGACTTGATGGATCTGTGGATGAAATGACCGGACAGGTGCTGACATAACAAACACTGATGATTAAATAATCACAGCTAACAGAATTAGGACTCTATTGAAAACAAATCATTCGAGTCATACATTAAAGCTGGTTCCCAGATTCCAGATCCATTCATCACATCATAACCTCTGTGTGTTTTCTTCAGATCTTTCTCCACCCATTGAATTTAATACGTTTGACATACTGGAAAAGTAATAACTCACAGAACAAACATGTACTGTAATGATATTCATGAAATATTGTGGTGGTTTTTTCAAGTGATGTTAATACTGCGTGCGGCCTCATTTTTTTGTAGGGCTCCGGATAAGCAAATGTACTGTACTTGATGTGTGGTTTAACACTGAAGGGCACACTGAATCTCAGATCTTGTTTTTTAGGCAGAATTAAGGTTTGGATACAGGAAAATACTCTCACGCCAGTGGATATCTTTAAAATAACCATTAAATAATGCATTTCAGTGTCTTTTTTATTGAATTATACACCTGCCATCAATGTTACCTTTTTTGTTTAAATTTTTACTTCATCAGTCTTTTTTGTAATGAATAGATATTTTTTGGGATCCAGACGAGGATGGGTTTCCTCTTCAGGTTTCTTCCTTATACCATTTCAGGGAGTTTTTTCTTTCCACCTTTGCCATTGGCTCACTCATTAGGGATTAACCTATAGGCACTGATGTAAAAATTCAAAATTAATAACTACTTTATCTCTGTAAAGCACTTTTGGGTGACGTCCATTGTTAAAAGCGCAATTTAAATAACATTTTATTGAATTCATTCGTTTTTTTTTTTTATTTTAATTAACTTTTATTGAATAAAAAAACATAATATAGGAAATAACAACTAATTTTGTTCAAATAAATACATATCAATTAATAATTGACATTTATGGAATCAATTGTCAATTTGCATAAATGCAAAAACTACAAGATATTACCTCATGGTATTTATACATTTAATTGACCAAACTATAAAAACATTTTGCAGTTTAAATACTTATATAAATACTCAAATGCATATTTAAATATGGAGATTTTTTTATATTTTCTTTGTAAAAAGAAATATTTTGTTCATAGAAAAATAATACAACTAGATATTGTGACCCATTATTTTATGTACATTTTTATTTTCTCAAATTATTTTACCCTCTATTATATTAGTAAGACAGTTAACTGCTTTTCTCTTTTTTTATTTTGGAGGTTAATTTACAACATTTCCAGAGCAATCTGATGTTGTTGGGTGAGGATTGTGGGGGAAAACCCTGCTAGCTAAGCTAACCTGGTTTTTATTAGGGAAAAACATTTCATATGTTGATGTATTTACATCTCCTCTGGTTGACTTCATTCCCTGTTTTGTAAAATTCCCAAATGGAATTTTTTTTGCTATGATTATGGTAGTTCTGATTAGGCTAAAGGTTATGCTAGCTTAAATGAGGGACAAGCTAATATTTGAGTTAGGTCTCGTTTGTGTGTGTGTGTGTGTGTGTGTGTGTGTGTGTGTGTGTGTGTGTGTGTGTGTGTGTGTGTGTGTGTGTGTGTGTGTGTTCGTACAGCACGAGGATGGACCCCTGATTGTTTGTATATGAGCACTGCATTTAGCCACTAATGGCTGTTATTGGCTAACCCTGGGCTCCCTGATGGTTAAGTTGGATTAGTGCACAGCTGTCTGACTAAGTGATGCATGCTAATGGCAAAGGTCCAATTTTCCAGAATCCCTTCTGTGTTATAAATCAGAAACTCATAGACATAAGCGTTATAAAACCGCTAGGCTATTCATGCTGCACTTTAGGGTGAGAGAGGACACAGTGGCACATTTTCCTTCTTGAGTTGTAATGAGCTGAGAGCCTGGTGCAGAGATGACCGGCCATTAAAAACAGAGAGAGAGAGAGAGAGAGAGAGAGAGAGAGAGAGAGAGAGAGAGAGAGAGAGAGAGCCACAGAGGCACCAAAGTGCTACATGAAGGGAAATTAGATTTGTTAAACACACCATTTTTGTACCTTTTAAGAGGGTAAGAGAAAAGTGTGTGTGTACCAACTAGATGGCCGATACATGAGATAGATAGATAGATAGATAGATAGATAGATAGATAGATAGATAGATAGATAGATAGATAGATAGATAGATAGATAGATAGATAAGCACGCAGACAGACAGACAGACAGACAGACAGACAGACAGACAGACAGACAGACAGACAGACAGATTTCCTGCATAAAAGTTAAACACTTGTCCCATTCAATCCCTGTCACATTTGAGGTATCAAAAACAATATTAATAATGATCATTGTTTATATTTCTCCTGGTATCTGTTTAGAGCACTATCTGTTCTCAGAAACACTTGTCACAAATTGGTCTTAGAACCAAGTTCTTTGTGCATGGCGAATCAAATCTTTTTTTTTTCTTTACTTTTTCATATTTTACCTCCCTAAATAGATCTTTTCTAATCATGCCTAACATTTTCTACCTCAGGAATGTAATAATCATTTGCCAATTAGGCAAAAGCTCACAGTCGAATTTCTTCTGCTTTAATTAGATCATTCCTTCGCATAGACCGGCTTTAATTTGAATTTGTAAAAGCAGAAATATAAAAGTCATTACACCGAACACCCGGGGAACTGGTATTTGAAACTTATCACCAGCAGAACACACACGTGCTTTTACAGTCGAAGGAAGCCTTAGTAGCATTTTCTATGAAGCACTTATACATAAAAACAATTGTGCTTACAATTTTGTATAAGCATGTGCCACTATTTATTTTAGTGCCATGTTCTGTACTACATAATAATTATGAATTTATGATTTGCATAAATATAATATACTGTTTCTAATAATAAACTGATTATAACCAAGTACCCTGTCATCACTGTTTAAATCAATTATAGCGGACATGGGAGAAGCCGAAAGAAAGTTTATAGCGGACATGTTTTTTGTTAATAAGTCTTAGACATGACTGCTTTATAAACATGTATTAAAAAAAACACATACAGAGCGTGTTAGAACTTTGGAAACACCTAGTCTTTGAGTTTTCTATATTTCAACAAACAACAAGGCAAAAACATATGCATAGTGAAGAAAGTGGAGTCTAAATTTGGCATTTTTCTGGCTCTAACCAAAGAACTTACCTAAGACAGGGAACATAAGAGAAGATGTTAGCAGACTTCCTCACACCCTCACAGTCAAACATGGAGGTGGAAGCTTAATTATTTGGTGTTGTTTTGGAGCAGGGAAGTTTGGAGACTTATTTTGGATGAAAGGAAAACTAAACCAACATGGCACCCGTTCCATACTTCAGCACCAATTCCGCAATTCCGTCTGGACTGCAGCTCATTGGAACATTTGGACATTTATATATTAATTTGGTTAAACAAAATCTTCAAACCATCACATCACCAAGTTTGTTGCATATAAACAACAGGAACATGCATGTGTCTCAAAAACCAAAAATTTGGAAAAGAATGAATTTAAGATTAATTGAAAAGAAATGTGTGTGTGTGTGTGTGTGTGTGGGGGGGGGGGTGTTGGTTTGTTTGTTTTTTTAGTAATTATTCTGGAATTTATTTTTTCATTATAATATTAATTGCTATTAACTGTTATATTAATGAAACAATAATTATTTTATTGTTTTTAGTAATTACACTGAAATTATAACTACTTAATTACAACGAATCTATTATTATATAAGTATAGTAATAATAATAATTCATGTTTACTGTTTTCCTATTAAAACCTATAAAAAATTATTCTTTGCAATAAATATAATTTAATTAAAATGTTTTGAAAAGAAGTCAAACTTTTATAAATAAATATATCTAACAATAATCATGTCATAGAATAGATTAACTTTCCTTAAAGCATTTAGTCCTAAAATTATAAATGTTTGATTTTTTTAGGGTGGTATGTTGCATTATAAAAATTTTGTGCTAAAACATGAATTTATTCATATACTATAAATGCTGTTTCCACTCTGTTTGTACCTTGTTTTTTACACTGCCATGTTACTTGTCTTATATTTCATTCTATATGATTCTATATCTTGCCTTTTGCACTTTGCACTAAATGATTACTGCATGATCTCTGTATAGTTATCTAATGGTAAACCTTATTTTTCTGCACTTTTCACCTCTATATTTGAACACCATGTTATTTGCACAGAGTTGGTCTCTACTTACAACCTCACACCTGCACTTTTTATATATGGCTTTCTTATGAAGTGTGACATAAAGCTCCTGCTTCATGCTGACTCCTTCTCATCCAAAGCAACTCTAATGTCAGGGTGCCATAACCTAATGCACCAATGACATCCATAAAAGCTGGACTGTTAATAGTGTAGACTGGGCTCTTCTTTAGCCCCCGGGTGGTAGCTTTTTTCCCATCTGAGGCACTGTATCACAGCGGAGAAAGCTCTGCTCTCCAGCACTGAAAAGGATACCGTGGAAATTGAGCTAGCTAAACCGCTCACAGCCTCGCCACCTGAGTCGCACTCAGTAATTGAAGTAGTAGGCCCATTGAAGTGCAAGCCTCTGTCCTGCTGATTGCCACTGAATCAGCAGGCTGCTCATGGAGACCTATCCTCCTGCTGAGAATTGCTCGTACCTCAATATAACACATTCTGTTGTTGCCGATGATTATCGCAGGATCGAATATGTTAGATCCGGACTGGAGCCAAACCCTGCAGGACAGACGCTGTCGAGTGAGTGTCTTGGGTGGTTTGTTAAATATAACAGATTTTTAATTAGGTGTAAACTGTGGAGATTTGTGTATGTAATAAATGCTGCGCCATCTGCATATTGAAGTGTTTGCACGCGGAATTCATACAACAGCGCTGATTAGTTCTTCAATCTGATTGATCAGGAGATGTTGATTAATTTCCCAGAACGGCATCTTGTACACAGTAGTGTTATTTCTTACCAATTATAGAGTTGACACGTGCAAATGTATAAGTTCAGCTGAATATTTAGCAAAGACTGGTTTATACACATATAGACTTATAATATATATTTGTATATACCGTATTTTCCGGACTATAAGCCGCTACTTTTTTCCCACGCTTTGAACCCCGTGGCTTAAACAACGAAGCGGCTAATATATGGATTTTTCCTGGGTTTTTCCTGGTTTCACAAACTTCAAGACAAAAAACTGAGCCCCATAACATTAGACCAATGAAATTGCTGAACGGGTTCAGGTGAACCAATGAAACTCTTTATATTAAATCAGATGCGCTCCCACTGAATCGGGCCGCACCACATCATAAATATGGATGATGTTCCTCTGACGTTTGACCTGCCGCTCACTCGGACTGTCTACAGGAAATGCGAATCATTCTTCACGCTGAAAACAACCGGGCATGAAAAAACACACTTCACCTGTGTTCTGAGCTGCACGGCATCGGGAGAAAAGATTCACCGGTGGTGATTTTTAAACGCACGACGATGCCAAAAGATAAACTCCCGAGAGAAATAGTTGTGAAAGGAAGGAGGAAGACAGTGAACAGTGACTTTCTTGGTAGGCTACTGTTTAGATACAAGCCGTGTAACAGACACTGTCTTTCATTAAAGCCTGTGTAATGTTCATTAGTTTCAGTGTGAACACCTGCGGCTTATAGACAGGTGCGGCTTATTTATGTTCAAAATTAAAATCTTTGTCAAATTCAGTGGGTGGGGCTTATATATGTGTGCGCTTAATAGTCCGGAAATTACGGTACACACACACACACACACACACACACACACACACACACACACACACACACACACACAAACACACACACACACACACACACACACACACACACACACACACACACACTATATTGACAAAAGTATTGGGATGTCTGATTTTTTTTGATTGGTTCAACATCAAAACTGTTTTCACAAATCTGGAGGCACACAGTTGTATATGATGTTTTTGGATGCAGTGGCATAAAAATTTCCCTTAACTTGAAAAAGGGAACTCAAACCTTTTCATGACAAGGCCCTTGTGTACAAAGTCAGCTCCATGATGATATGCTTTACATGAGTTGGAGTGAAAGATCTCCTGCTATGGTTCAAGTTCAAGTTTATTTCTGTAGCTCTTTTCACAATGTACATTGCTTTAAGGAATCGTATTTTACACCTTTGGAATGAATGTGAACGCTGACCGCACCCCAGACCTCCTTACCTCACCTCACCTACATCAGTACCCGACTTTACTAACACCCTTGTGACTGAATGAGCACAAATCTCCACAATCACACTCCAAAATCTAGTGAAACATCTTCTCAGAGGAGTGAAGGAAAACAGCAGATGGGGATAAATGTGGAATGGGATGTTTATAAAGTACATACCAATCTAATGTTTAGGTGTCCACACACTTTTCTCCATATAGTGTATATATACATATATAGTTATGGTATTTCTGCATTTCTATACATTTTTATGACTAAGCCAATCTTTAACTGATTACTGATTTAGTTTAAAGTCATTATTTAGGCAAAATCATTGGTGTTTCATAATATTTTCCTTTCCATTTTTTTTAATTGATGGATTCAATGAATTGCAATGAAATGCTTTAATATTTGGCTGATTCTTATGACCAGACCTTTGTCCTAGACTTGGTTTGATAGCTCCTTGGATCTTTGGGATGCTGTTGGTTCTTCCAGGAACAGGTGCATTTATACTGAGATCATCTAGACACTTTACTCGCACACAGATTGAGTACAACTAATATAACTTCTGATGAGCAGAAATAACTGAGGGCTTTTACAGTAATGGGGGTGAATACTCATGCTTTCATGTTTCTCCATTTTGTGAAGATTCCTAACAAAAAATCCCACTTAAGTCTATTTCCGATGACCACAAAAGTGGATGAATAATTACACAAGACTCAGAAGCTACACTTTAACAGATTTACACTTTATAGAAAGGCACATTGTAGGCCATCTGTGGAAAGAGGCTATCACAAAAGCACTCAACCACACCTATGCTGGAAATGGGCCACTGTGGTCAGAGGGTGGGAAGGGGCATAGTGGGAGGCCTGGCAAACCCTTATACCAACTCAGGAAACAGGCTAGTCACGGTACACCTACAAAGTGCATTATTCATGAATGATCCTTATGTCAAAAAAAAGAAAAGAAAACGAAAAACACACACGTTAATTAAAAAACATGAATACATTATATAATTTTGCTGTGATTTTTGTCATTAAATCAAATATAAACATGATTTCAAAGCTCAGTGTAGGAGGAGATCAAAAAATATGAATGTTTTCCCTCCCACGCAGCATCATTCATCGTTGTTATCTGGGTCAATGAAAAGTGGGATGACTTTTCTGTTGATGGGACTCGCCATCAATGAGCTGCATCGTGCAGAACCGCACAACGTTATTCGAAGGGCTCAGCTGCACAATTTCAAACGCATGTTTTGATGCTTGTTTTCTCGTTCGAAATAATTTGTTTGCGTCAATTAAGCGGCTACGAGATCGTGCTCAGATTCAAAGCTGGCATTGCAATGTATCCTTGCAGCCATGTGCTCATAAAGATATTGCCCTCGAGAGGACCGCTTACACCAGTAGTGGATGAAGTAGACAAACCATGTACTTGAGTTAAAGTAGAGATTCCCTCTGTAAAATATGACTCCAGTAAAAGTGCTCCCTTTAAACTTTTACTTGAGTAAAAGTACAAAAGTATTTGCCTTCAAATGTCATGTCATGTCATGTCAAGTCAAGTTTATTTCTATAGCGCTTTTCACAACAGACATTGTCTCAAAGCAGCTTTACAGAAATCAACAGTTAAGGTGAATGGTGTGTGTTTATCCCTGATGAGCAGCCATGGCGACTGTGGCAAGGAAAGACTCCCTTAGATGTTATGAGGAAGAAACCTTGAGAGGAACCAGACCTAAAAGTGGAACCCATCCTCATTTGGGTGAAATCAAGAGTGTGATCATAAATCTTTCAACAATACAGAACACTGGAAAATAAGAACAAACATGAGCACTGGAGTGTAAGATTATGAGTAATTTTCTTTTTACAGTCTTATATAGTCATTTGTGGTTATAAAACTAGGAGCTACTGAGCAACTCATAAAATAGCTCAACATTTGCAATCATCACAGATCCTTAAGTATCTTAAAATGTACTTAAGTTTCCAAAATACTATGATTTATTATGACTGTAATGTTCTTATTCTAATTTTTGTCACAAGACTCTTTACTTAATCAACTCAGTTTATGTGAAAAGACAGCACACCGATCTCTCTCAAAAATGTTCTGCTTGCTGTTTAACTGATGCTGAACTGTATGTTGGTCGATCAAAACAAGTTTAAAATGGAACCCATGCTCGACCCTGATTTTGCAAAATCTAGTTGAGTAAAATGTAGAATGATAGAAATGTACTGAGGTTTAAGTAAAAGTCTCCCCGAATAGAAATACTTTAGTAAAGTACAGACATGTGTAAAAGCTACTTCAGTACAGTAACAAATTACATTCTCTTTATTAATGATATAGACGTAATGATTCCAAAAATATGACAGTATGTATATACACTGATCAGGCATAACATTAGGGTATTATATCATTATAAGCAGTGAAGTGAATGACACTGACACTGATTATCTCTTCATCATGCCACCTGTTAGGGAGTGGGATTTATTTAATAGGCAGCAAGTGAACATTTTGTTCTCAAAGTCAATGTGTTAGAATCTGAAAAAATGGTCAAGCGTAAGGATTTCTAAAAGTTTGACAAGGACCAAGTGATGTCTAGACGTCTGGGTCAGAGCCTCTCCAAAACTGCTGCTCATGTGGGCTGTTTCCGGTTTGCAGTGGTCAGTCGCTATCAAAAGTGGTCCAGGGAAGGAACAGTAGTGAACCGACAACAGGGTCACAGGCGGCCAAGGCTCATTGATGCACGTGAGGAGCGAAGTCTGGTCCGTGCGGTTCGATCCAACAGACGAGCTCCTGTAACTGCTGAAGAAGTTAATGCTGTTAATGCTCAATCAGTCAGAATTGTTTTGGCAGCAAAACTAGGACCAACATAATAATAGGCAGGTGTTCATAATGGTATGCCTGATCGGTGTATGTATGATGATTATAAGGCCTCCTCCCATGAGCTCTGTACTAAATAACAGCCAATGGTGACACGTTGGCTTCTGACAAACCATGTTAGCAGGGCACATATTTGTCTCTGTTTTGCACTTCACAGAGAGGACTGCTAAATAATTCAGATATTGTGCAGTTAGCATGGAGAGGTTGAGCTCTCAGAGTAAAGCATTTAATGGAAACGGGGTTACTTTCTCAACCAGCTGATGGTCCTCACAATGATCCACTGGCTCAGGGTGTGTCTCAAATCAACATCCTCTTCCACAAATAGCAAGCTACTTGATCATTCAGGCAATGACTACCTCCAGGGTCGCTGTATAGATTCTAAGCTCAGGTTACTGTCTGACTAGAGTTTCACATGTGGGTTTCCTCTGGCGTCTTTTCCCATTCACTGTCCAATATATCTCTCTCTCTAGTCTTATATGGATTTATGACCCTAATTTGGTCCTACACCCAAATGTGTGTATGCATGGTGCATCCCATCCATGGTATTATTTTCCATGCAGTGTTCCTTGGAAAAGCTCTGAAATCTTCATGATCCTGACCAAGTGATTAAGAGGATGAAAGAAGGAAACACACCAATGCTGAATGCTGAGAACTGAAATATTTGTCCAAATGTTACAGTAGATTAAAATGCACATTAAAATAGTAGGTGAAACTCTTCCTATATACAGTAAGTCATTACAATGCATTGTAAAATAAAATAAAATATGTAGTACATTTTAATAATCCACTGCATTCGCTTGTAAACACTACTACGTTATTTGACTGTCGTTAAAGACTTTCAGAGTTAAGTGTTTTCTTGCTAATGCTTTCTGTAAGTGTTCCCAACATTCCAGGAAAGGTCTCGAAAATAGGCCTGTCCAGTGTAATTTAACTCCCAAAGCACGCATACAATTATTTAAAATTTGTCTCCATGTTATTTTAGACTAGTGCTTTTGAAGCTGAGCCGGAAGTGGGGAAGTGCTAGCTCAGTGGTTAAGGCTCTGGGTTACTAATCAGAAGGTCAGGGTTCAACCCTGATCAACTTACAGTGTAAAATAATTGCTTAACCAGACTTACAAGTAAAATAGCTATAAAATAACTATACCAAATGCCCGAAATAAAGTTACTATTGCTCCCAAAACACATACATGTTTGAGTCAAATGGTGTTAATAGCAAAAAAAAATAAATGAATAAAAAGCTACACCAGAGCAAAAAGCAGTTGCCTATATGGCTTAATGGACAGTCCAGGCATACTTCCAGTAAATCTACTCCACTTCTAACTTAATCAGTTCACTCATCTTCCTGCAGGTAGTACTTCACAGGGAGTGAAACTGGCTGTTAATTTCAACTCCACTATTAGCTTACCCTTAAAAGCAGCGCATGTAGAATATGTGTGGAACGTGCGCTAGCAGGCGTCTAATGAAGTCTTCTGCACTATAAGGTCAAATATGGAAAGGGGGGAAAAAAAAGATAATGTCTTATACCTGGAAGAACGTATATAAAAAATACTCTATATAAACAAATTAAGTGGGTTCCTGACAATCACACCCATATGTGGTTCTTTCCATCACAAATTTAGAAGTTGAAGTTTTTGCATGCTGTAGATTTACTATTTCTGCTTTGTTGGAACTAAGAAACCCAAAGATTGTTTTAGCATGATGATGCTCCTGTGCACAAACCAAGCTCTGAGGACATGCAGTGAAAGAACCCAGAAGCCCAGGAGGGGTTCACAACCTTCTGATCCAAAGCCCAATGCAATGAAGATGAACGGGGGCTCCAGAATCTACTAAAAAGCCTTCCTAAATTTGCTGAGCTCATTATAATAGCGAATGTAAAGTATATCTGGAAGCTGTCCACAATATTTTAAATACAGCCATTTACACAAGCACTAAACGCACTATATTGGATCAGGTTTAAGGCAGCACTTAATGCTATATTTGCATGTTGAATGATCAGTTTAATTTCCAATCTATTGCCCCATTATTTCCTGGTTAATGCTAAATAATCGTATGGTGTTAAAAGCATTTATACATTATAATCAGAGCCATTGTGGTTGGAAGGTTTTTTTTTTTCCCATATAAAGAACAAAGTCGAACAAATAGAAAAGAGCTGCCATGGCCAAGGAAGCCTATTTTGTTGTGTTAAGTAATTTGTATGCCAGAAATCCAGTTAAAATTTACTTAAAAACAAGGAAATGGCTCTTGATGAAAAACAGGCATTTGACCTTTCTGTTTGGATTGATCTGAAAATGGAATTGGCTCATTTCCTGGACACGATGATAATTCCTTTTTAAATTCTACATAGATACTATGGATGGACAGATAATCTCAAAAAGTAACTTAATTCAAGGTCTAAGATTTCAATCAGCTAGAAATGATATCATAAGTAATCACACCTTAAAGTATATTTACAGCATTTGGCAGACACTCTTATTTAGAGTGACTTACATTTATCGTACTCATACAGCTGAGCATCTATGTGGTTAAGGGTCTTGCTCAGGGGCCCAGGGGTCGCAGCATAGTGTGGCTGGGATTTAAACTCGTGACCTTCGGATCCAAAGTCCAACGCCTTAACCATTAAGCTACCACCTCCTCCAAATGAACTTCTAAACACTTTACTTTAAACATACATATTACCATCGTTTATATTGGTTGCATAGCTAAACTTATTTCTGCACTTCGGAGGAAGTTTTGAGGTAGGAGATGGGAACAATTTTGAAACTGATGTGGATAATCAGAGAACATGCACTGCCTGCTGTCAGTAATTGTGAGCGCCACCTGTTTAATGGCAGGAATACATCCGCCATCTCCTGCTGACCCTGCTGAGGCGCAGCGTGTGATTGATGTTATTTTAAAAAGCTTCCCTTCCTCCTGTGGATCTGAACCCACATTGCAAAACATGTCAGTACCCTTTTGTGCAGCAGGACATTGATGAATGGTCCTGGATGTCAATCTGATTGTCAACTCCAAGCCCAAACAAGCTTCATAACCCAATTAATTCGGGCGGCTAAATCGGAATATATTAACTAGCCACGACTTTGTTTTCTTCCTGGTGGGATTGAAATGGGATAACTGGGGAGCTTAATAGCCTATTTGGCAACCTTGCAGGTGTTTGTAGTTGGGATTTGATCACATAGTATATCTGGACATTAACCGTAAGGACTTTAAGGAAGTAAAAGTGATTAATGAAATAAATAATGTAGTGATCTATCTATCTATCTATCTATCTATCTATCTATCTATCTATCTATCTATCTATCTATCTATCTATCTATCTATCTATCTATCTATCTATCTATCTATCTATCCATCCATCCATCCATCCATCCATCCATCCATCCATCCATCCATCCATCCATCCATCCAGCCATCCAGCCATCCATCTAGTGTAATGTGTACATTGCCAATCTCTCTCACTTTTCATAAACAGCCTCAAAAAACCCTGTGCATTTCTGCAATTATTCAATCAGCCAATCCCCATGGAAGCAGAAATACGCATAAAATCATTTACACCAGGTTCATTGCTTTTGTTCATTTTTAATTATCCAAATAAAAGACAGTTTGACCACAGTGACTTTGTAGTTGTTGTTGCCGATGTCAGATATGCCAGTTTATAGCATATAAAAAGTCCTTTACAGTTTTTCTCAGCTGCTTCGGAGCGTTTCTCAGAAATTAAATTCTCGAAACCATTCAACCTCCACATCATAAAGTCACTTGTGCACATCATAAGAGCATTTTTTGTTGCTTTGAACAAACTTGAAATGCTTTAGTACATAATCAACAAGTTCTCTAAAACAGGTCAAAGGTGAATCTCATGAACCTTCAATTGGAAATGGATGAACAACTAAGAAACAAACAAACACTTGTACAGTAAAAGTGTAAACCCTGTCTGGTCTCTTGTAATCGATATAAATCAAATAAACATTTAAATAAATAAATCTTTGCTGCTGAAATTCATATATACCGTACAGAAGGAAGGCAAATTTTGTGCATTTTCAGTCACTGTGATCCAAACCGTAGTTTATATCAAGAAATCTTGAAACTGTGTCGCGTCATACTGAAAACACGACTGAACATTCTGATGATTCTGTTTGTGAATGATGACAAAAGGGATTTTTCATTCTGATTAAATGTTCATTGACACAAATACTTACTTTTGAAAGAAGAACTAAGGATTTTATGAAAAGTACAGGCTTTTGCAAGAAATCCAATGTGTTGTGCTGTTTGTACAAATTGTTTTAAGAAATGCATTTACTGGTTCGCAAATATAAAAAATTCGAGAAATGCTCCAAAGCAACAGGGAAAAACGAAACATTTGTGCAGAAAATCCTAATAAAATCGAGTGCATGCCAACTAGTTCTCTAAAATAGGGCAAATGTGAATCTCGTGAACATTCAATTGGCGAGAGACGGAAAGAAACCCAGAATTACAATTTCTGAAAATGGATGAACGACCAAGAAGCTAACGAACACCAGTACAGTACAGTAAAAGTGTGAATCCTGTCCGGTCTCTTGCTAATCAATATCCCACAGTCATGTGCTGTTGAAATTCAAAGATGTCATACAGAAGAAATGTATCCCCGTGTGACTTCAGTTATTATAATCCAAACTGTAGTTTATATCAGGAAATATTGACACTGTGTGCAGTCACACTGACAACACGACTAACCATTTTGTCGATCGTGTTTGTGAACAATTACAAAAGCATTTGTCATTCTGATGGGAATGAGACGTTCCTTGACACAAATACTTACTTTCGGAGAAGAAATCTTGTACAATTTGATTTGAGAAATGCACTTACCGGTTTGCAAATATTAAGGATGATTCGAGAAAAGCTCTAAAGCAACAGAGAAAAACTTTAAGCAGCAGTTCTGATAAAAGAGGTTGGAGGAGAACGGGAAGACTGGTTCGAGCTGCCAGGAAGGCTAACTCAAACAACTTATTCTTTACAACCGTGGTGAGCAGATAAGATCTCCGAATGCGTAATATTGGTGTCAGAATGCTGAAGCTTGTTGTAGATAGGCCATAAATATGAATCCGAACCTAAAGGAAAAGGTTTATTCAAACTGGGTAGGTAAAGAATGAAAAATAATTAAATACATCACCTAGTCACAGTGCGATCTGGACAATTAAATGGATAGGTGAGATTCTTGAATGTTTTGTGTGGATGCCAGATGGTGATGATAAACCATTTGTCACTTCATTATGTAAGCCAAATAATTACATGAAACCAATTAGTGGTTTAATCTTATTTCTCTTTATAGAAAAGTCCGTTCCCAGTTAAATGCAATTAATCAAGGTGGGCATTCTTTAGACACCCACAGATAACTATTTGGAACTTTAATGGAAAGTATTTCAGTTTGTGCCTCTGTATAGATCAGCATCTGTAGTTCCATGGCAGTTTTTCTTTTGGTTATAAAAAGTATAATGGCGCATTACTAGCATTTATTTAAAAAACAAAACAAATCAAGCATTAGTGTTGCTTCTTTCCAGGCTGTGTACATTTTTGAACATGGCAATATATTTCAATATTTCCTTCATCAGACTCATTGGACCTTCAGGTCTTTAGTCTTTATTGGACAGCCAGGGGAAGTTCATAAGTTCAGGGGGAAGTAATAATGTAATTCCTGAGGATTTAACTAGTGTTACAGATGGACTCCAACTACAGTAGATGTGATTGTGTGTGAATTCAATTTAGTTCAACTAAAAGATCAGCCACCTGTAATTCGTTTCTGGTGCATTGCATTGTAGGTACCAGTGGTGTAAAGTATTTAAGGGAATGTATTTCGTTACTTTAATTAAGTAATATTTTGTATATTTGTGACATGATCCTGTAATTTTATTTGTTAACTAAAGATCTCTTATTAAAAGATTGCTTTACTACTTTGTCTTTTTTTTCTTTTTCTTTTTTTGACTGACTTGTTTGCTCTTCCTCCTTTCATTCTGGCATGTTGAAAAGGCTTTTGTGTTGATCTTGGTTCATGCAGTGTTGAGGTGAACAACTTGATTTGGGAAATAAAACCTTACAAATCAACTGTTTTTGGATTTTCAATAACATCTGTTTCGGTGTTGAGTTGCATCTCTGAATCTACGTTCAATATGAGTCAAATGCTCAAGAACCTAAATAGGACACTCAAAGA
This sequence comes from Silurus aristotelis, assembly GCF_946808225.1. NCBI lineage: Eukaryota > Metazoa > Chordata > Actinopteri > Siluriformes > Siluridae > Silurus > Silurus aristotelis. The sequence goes on along the minus strand of NC_139587.1, from coordinate 25,580,622 downwards.
CTTTTACTCAAGTCATATTGGAATTGGTGACTTTTAACTTTTAATGCAGTATGGTATCTGTACTTTACCTCAGGTATGAATTTCAGGTAATTTTTACACCTCTGGTGGGTATTGAGAAATTTATTTATCCATTTATTTTACAAATATTTACAAAAGACAAATATTCCTCAGCTAAAACATTAAAAAGTTGCCATTTTCTGCGTAGCTAGTGTTTGACGCTAAGCTGAGACACATACAACCGGCGCTTAAATCCCATTTAGCCCATGTAAAACTTTGGTGTTTCTTTATAGGTATTAGAGACAATATAAAAATTTGCCCATTTTTTCCCTCTGGTTGGATTTGTGGGGTATCTGGTTACACAATATCAGCTTCTGAAAATCATTAATAATGATATTATCTGGATTTTAAAGAAGTCATTTTCGATACGCAATAATCACGACCAGCAACTTTGCTATTGTACGTCTCGTATTTTTATACAGAATGATTTAACGCTGTAAAAACTGATACCATAAGAACTAAATTACACAAAATAGAGGCCATGCACTGCACTCAGAAAACATCAAAAAGTAATTACAATGTGTTACAGAGGTACAGAAAACATGTCAAAAATACTTACCTCTCAAACAGAGTTAAACAAAAAACAGTAACTATGTTAGGAATTTGTGGGGTTTTTTTTGTTTTTTTTAAAGAAGCCTACACACACAGTCATTTTGACATGCAGTAGAACAGACACACGCCCTTTCCCCCAGGAGAAAAAGTCCAGTGTTTGTTTGTTTTTTCCCTGCACCACCTTATCAAGTGTGTACACACATTTTGAATGACCTTTAGCTGAGATGTCTTACTCTCCCAGCGATCAGATGGACGTGTCAGGGTGATGGTGGCACTTTGAGGGAGTTGCAGGAGCCTTGGCTTTCTCCAGGATTTCTCTCACTGCTCCACTGGAGGGGAAGAAATTTAAGAGGTCAGGTTAGGGCTCCTAGTACATGCTTAGACCAAAGGTATCAAAGCTTTTGTACACAATGGACCAGTTTCGGCTTGCAGACTTGGCTGGTGGGGTGTGTTGGGGGAATTTGGGGGTTCTTACATATACAGTATATGACAACCTCATCGTAAGTCAAAAATATCTTAAGTGCTATGACTGTGTCTTTCCTGCTTCATGCTGATTTATAATTTTCATTCTTTGCTCTAATCTGATGGCTTTCCTCTTCTTTTTTTTCACTACAAGCAGGAAAATACTTGGGCACTTGGAAGACATGCTTTTATCACTAAAATTGCTGTTTGAAACAGTTTGAAACAGAAAATAATACACACTGAGACTTTACTCTGTCTACCATTAGCCAGAGTGGGGCATCTCACAGGGCGAGAGATACGCTCATCCCAGCTGCGCATCCAACGTATCGTACATCGTACGCTGCCTGAACATGTTGCGAGTAATATTTTATATTTTTACAATTTTGTCGTATTTAAGATCAGAAAAATGAAAGTTGAATCCTCGTAACTCTGGGACCATCTGTATATATATATATATATATATATATATATATATATATATATATATATATATATATATATATATATATATATACAGTGAGGAAAATAAGTATTTGAACACCTGCTATTTTGCAAGTTCTCCCACTTAGAAATCATGGAGTGGTCTGAAATTGTCATCGTAGGTGCATGTCCACTGTGAGAGACATAATTAATCTAAAATAAAAAAAAAAGAAATCAAAATGTATGATTTTTAAACTATTTATTTGTATGATACAGCTGCAAATAAGTATTTGAACACCTGTCTATCAGCTAGAATTCTGACCCTCAAAGACCTGTTAGTCTGCCTTTAAAATGTCCACCTCCACTACATTTATTATCCTAAATTAGATGCACCTGTTTGAGGTCGTTTGCTGCATAAAGACACCTGTCCACCCCATACAATCAGTAAGAATCCAACTACTAACATGGCAAAGACCAAAGAACTGTCCAAAGACACTAGAGACAAAATTGTACACCTCCACAAGGCTGGAAAGGGCTACGGGGAAATTGCCAAGCAGCTTTTTTTTTTGGGTGAAAAAAGGTCCACTGTTGGAGCAATCATTAGAAAATGGAAGAAGCTAAACATGACTGTCAATCTCCCTCGGACTGGGGCTCCATGCAAGATCTCACCTCGTGGGGTCTCAATGATCCTAAGGAAGGTGAGAAATCAGCCCAGAACTATACGGGAGGAGCTGGTCAATGACCTGAAAAGAGCTGGGACCACCGTTTCCAAGGTTACTGTTGGTAATACACTAAGACGTCATGGTTTAAAATCATGCATGGCACGGAAGGTTCCCCTGCTTAAACCAGCACATGTCCAGGCACGTCTTAAGTTTGCCAATGACCATTTGGATGATCCAGAGGAGTCATGGTAGAAAGTCATGTGGTCAGATGGACCAAAATAGAACTTTTGGGTCATAATTCCACTAAACGTGTTTGGAGGAAGAAGAATGATAAGTACCATCCCAAGAACACCATCCATACTGTGAAGCATGGGGGTGGTAGCATCATGCTTTGGGGGTGTTTTTCTGCACATGGGACAGGGCGACTGCACTGTATTAAGGAGAGGATGACCGGGGCCATGTATTGCGAGATTTTGGGGAACAACCTCCTTCCCTCAGTTAGAGCATTGAAGATGGGTCGAGGCTGGGTCTTCCAACATGACAATGACCCGAAGCACAAAGCCAGGATAACCAAGGAGTGGCTCTGTAAGAAGCATATCAAGGCTCTGGCGTGGCCTAGCCAGTCTCCAGACCCAAACCCAATAGAGAATCTTTGGAGGGAGCTCAAACTGCGTGTTTCTCAGAGACAGGCCAGAAACCTGACTGATCTAGAGAAGATCTGTGTGGAGGACTGGGCCAAAATCCCTCCTTCAGTGTGTGCAAGCCTGGTGAAAAACTACAGGAAATGTTTGACCTCTGTAATTGCAAACAAAGGCTACTGTACCAAATATTAACATTGACTTTCTCAGGTGTTCAAATACTTATTTGCAGCTGTATCATACAAATAAATAGTTAAAAAATCATACATTGTGATTTCTGGATTTTTTTTTTTTTTAGATTATGTCTCTCACAGTGGACATGCACCTACGATGACAATTTCAGACCCCTCCATGATTTCTAAGTGGGAGAACTTGCAAAATAGCAGGATGTTCAAATACTTATTTTCCTCACTGTGTATATATATATATATATATATATATATATATATATATATATATATATATATATATATATATATATATTACTTAATATAAGTTATTTAAAAAGAATAAACCGATATCATGCCGCATTGCTTCAGTTCTCAAGCATTGTCATGGAATGAGTCATTGACCATTTGAAAGCGGAATTATCTAAGTTGATTGTGAGTATAATACTTGTGACTTCGCTGAAGTTTTGTATTACTTTTCCTTAATAAAATGTTGCGTAGAGCAATCGGTTAATTCTTTTTGAATAACCCTGTATATCCAGGATATTCTCATAAAAGCGACCCAAAAGCAACTCTGTCCCTGTCCAGTATTGGGGGTGACCCTGTTGTTGGGCTTTTTGATTTATTGCACATTTAAAGTCTATTGCACAATGCACAATATAAACAAACTTTAACTGAAGAAAAACATAATACTTACCAGGGAAAGTCGGGGACAAATTACCTCTTTTAGTAAGTATTAAAGCAAATGGGTTACTGCGATGGGGCAAAGGTTGATGCAAGTGCTGACTTTCTTTATTAACAGCACAGTCAGACAGAAGAGACAAAGCAAACTATCCCTTTCTTGTTCAATTCAATTCAATTTTATTTCTAAAGCGCTGTTCACAATGGACATTGTCTTAAAGCAGCTGTTCAGAAAGTAAGAATTGATAAAAATTCTAGTATAATCCATTATATTCTTTTAATAAATAAAAAACTCCGTTAGATGATATGAGGAATGAACCTTAAGCTCAAAAGGGAAACCCATCCTCATCTGGGTGACACCACGAGTGTCATTATAAATTATTAAAACATTACAAACACCGGAGTGGGAAATATCATGAGCACCGGGGTGTGTGATTATGAGTAATGTCCTTTCTACAGTCTTCTACAGTCTGTTGGAGTTCTGGAACCAGGAGCGCCTGAGCAACTCATAAATTGGCTTAACATCTGAGATCATTATAGATTCAACACCAACTCCTCTATGCCAGAGCTTTTAAATGGTTAACGATGGAGAAACAGTGTATGTAGAATGGTATATTGAGTATTGATTAAGAGTTTAAGTCTTTAAAATCTTTAAAATCTTCTTGAAGTGGGATCCAACTAGAGCCAGTACATCTCTAGACAGCTCGGGATCCTCGCAGAGTCAGCATCTTCTCTTTCAAAGTCTAAAATCTTAATGAGATGAGACACAACGGGAGCTGGTGTGTAGATGCCTTGGGATCCTCATCTTCATCCTCAACCAACATCTTCATTGTTGTGCATCATCTATAATTATCTCAGGTTGTGTAGCCATTTTTGATTTCTTTGTCAGTGAACAATTCAGTGAATTAATCGTCATTATGTCTAAACCTTTAGAGCACAGTGATTTATTTTTATTTATTTTTTAACTTTTGTACTTTTTGGCTTGACACAGTTTTCAGTAATGATGGCCTCTGAAGTTTCCAGTTTCTAACTAATGCGACAAGCTGCATATTTTACCATATTATCTTCAAGAGAGAAACATATCAGGTGAGTAAAACATGGTTTATAGCTGTTATAGAGTAAGTGCTAACAGGAACGTGGTCATTCTATAACTCAAATACACATGTTTAAAGCATGACTTGTCATTCTTTAATAAATAAAACATTAAAATTGTTGGAACTTGCTGTGGAGCAGAAAGAATAGAATATTTGGTAATAAGAACTTGAATTATTTTCCTGTAACTGCATGCCTTGGTTTTTATTTCTTACATTTATATACTGTTAATACTACATGATGTGATTTTGCCAAAACTAACTTCCTCAATTCACGTATATGCAGTCATTTAAAAATAAAAGTACACCCTCTTTGAATTCTACGGTTTTACATGTCAGGAAATACTAAAAATCATCTGGTCCTTATTAATTTAAGGTTTCAAGTTATTTCAGCCCTAAATTTGCCAGTTGCCCATATAAGGAATCTCACGATAGTCCCTTCCTTCGTTTTCTCATCTCAGCCAAATAGCATCTCTTGATTTGATTTCCCTTCTTTTTTTTGCCTTAATTTGCTTTGGCCTTTTCTGCCATTCTTTTTCCGAGCTTGTTGTACGAATAGAGCTCGAACAGATGTCAAAATAAACCGTCTATTATGCGCCAAAAAGAGACTAGGTGCTGAGTGTTTAACCTTGGCTGGAGAAGCTGGAGAATTAAATAATTGAAGAAAACAGACTGAGGTTAAAAAGGTCAGCTACACATGGCTAATAGTTCCAGAGCACTTTGTAAAAAGCCTTGAAGATGTAAGATGAAAACAGGTTTTTTTGGGGGGGATGTGTGGAGTCGAAAGAGCCTCTGTGAGGGTCAACACCACTGTTGATCAATTTATTTTGTCAATTTAACCTCCATTTTAAGACACTTCTGAATTGTTATAAAGCTTAGGTATATGAACAATGGTATTGAGACATCGGACTTTTACAACCATAAATGGTTCTTCTCCAAACTGTTACCACAGCGTGGGAACATTACACATTACAGCAAAATTCTTTCTTCGCATATCTTAGGTTGATTGAATGCTGGGGTCAGAGGGCAGGGTCCGCCATGATACAGCTCTCCTGGAGCACAAAGGATTAAGGGCCCAAGAGTGACAGCTTGGCGATACAGGGGCTTGAACCCCCGACCTTCTGATCAGTAACCCAGAGCCTTTACCACTGAGCTATCACATTCAGGACAGGATATCTTTGGATGCAATAGCATGAAATTTTCCCTTCACTTGAACATGGAGACCCTAACCTGTTCTAGCATGACAATGGCCCTGTGCACAAAGCCAGCTTCATGAAGATATGCTTTATATGGGTTGGAATGGAAGGCTGACTGCACCCAGAGCCTACTCAGCTCACCTAGGAGAACACCAAGGAGAACAACTCTCCACAAGCAAACTCCATAATCTAGTGAAACATCTTTTCACAAGAAAGAAGAATAAAATAACAGTAAATAGGGACTAAATGTGAAATAGGATGCAAGTCTTATGCACAGGTGTCCATATAATGCACATTGCAAGTGTCTAAACTTCATGGGCATTGGGATTTGGTGGGATTTTTTTTCCTATGTTCCTTATTAACTAGTCATTTTGTCAGTTGCTCCCCACAAACATCTGAAACTCACACACTGAAGAAAGTGCTATCTGCCCTCTTCTAAATACACATAACTATTGACTAGAATTGCCATGACAGACAGAAGTAATAGTAACACCATGTCTCAGAGCCAGACATCACAGTACGTGTAACAGTTTTGTGTCATCTAGTGATGAGTCGTTCATGAACGATTCGTTCGAGTCTTCAATGTGACTCAGAAGAAAGAATCGTCTGAAAAAGCGATTCGTTCATTTTCTACTAGATGCACAGGAGCAAAGCATCACAAGATCTCCGTAGTTAATGTACAGGAAACAGAATTTAGTAGTTCATCTTATGCATTGCATAGTGTCAATGGGAGTCACGTGATAAAAGAACGAATGACTCGGACCAGAAAACTCATGACATGAACCACTCAATTCTGTTTCCTGTGTAATTGTCAGGGAACCACCAGCCTCGGTTCCATTCTACGCCCCGCACCCTCGCAGTGACTCTTCATAATACTAAAGTGCCTGCACCTGGCGCTCATCAGCACCCTTCCTATTTAAAGCCCTCACTTCCTCAGACCCGTCGTCCGTTCTACAGTTTCCCTGAAAGAACTCTTATGGACTAACTCCTTGTGGAACCCGTTCTAAAGGATTGAATAGATTCTATAGACTTTGCCTTTTTAAGAGATTCTACAGATTCTATGGACTTTGCCTTTCTTAAGGGCTCTACGGATTCTATGGACTTTGCCTGTACGGTGTCGACTACCTGTGTCTCCTGAAACAATCCGGATTATTCTCTGTTCCCGGAACTGCAGCTTTATTCCTGTGTGGATTCTTGTGCGAACTCATTAAACCTCTTTCCGTGTCACTTCGGTTTTCGCCTGAGTGTATAGCATTTTTGGGGGTCATGTGACAAACAACTAATGATGCAGACCAGAAGATATTCTATTTATGATCATTTTTGTTTAGCTGCATTGTCATATTTTCATTATTAGAACTATAGTCAAAGTTCGTGTACGTATACGTGTAAATAAAAAAAAAAAAAAAAAAAAAATTTAATTTCTGATCAAACGAACAAAATAGCTAAATAGCTCAAAAAAATGTGTCAATTTTGATAAACGAGATTGAAAGAACCAAATCACTAAAATGATCCGATCTGCCAGATCACTACCGTCTTCACCATCATCAAGATTGAAAATCGTGATCTCCATTTAAGCTTTTTAGAATTAGTTTTTTTAACATTCTAAGACAGGTTTAGATCCTGATTGCTAACAATCACATTTCTTAATCTGTGATCTTAGGTTATTTGACATAGCTACCTCCACAAGCGGGTGCCAGTGGGCAATGGGCTTCCGTGGGTAGCTTAGCATCTCATTCCAGTGATCCCGGCCCAGGCTCTCAGCCAGGCTCCCCACTCGACACACACCGATGATCTCGTTATGCCCGACACTGTGGACAACAGAATATCTTTTTTTATTATTAGAACCTACAAACAATAAATCTGTAAAAAACAGTGAACAATGAGTAATTACATCATAAGAAGATTGAGAGTAGCTTTTTAAGTAAACTGACACTTCAGGTAATTTCAATCAGCGTAACGGTAGCTAAAACCTTGTGATTTCCTTACACACTTAATGCCAGTAGATATGTGTCATAGTGAAATATGAGACACCGAGAATTAATTCAGTTTGTAATCAGATACCTGCTGTTCACACATCATCATCATCATCATCCTCATCATCATCATGGATGCCAAAGATAGAGAGAGAGCATTCTGTATACATAGCAGTTGAGTTTTGAATAAGCTAATAACATGCAATTTAGCCCACGAACCAGACGTGAGTGAAAGAACTTGCGATTATTTCTCCACCGACCACACATTAGTGAAGAGTTTTCCCCATTAGAGGAGAAGTCTACCTCTGCATTCTCAGAAATTATAATAAATTATTTAAATGCGTCGATGTTTTTTTAACTTCAAGGTTAAAAGCTGATTTTACAATGTGAGATCTTCACTTTGATTGCGATAAGTGCAACGATACAATCATTTTCTTTACAAAAATACACACTCTTTGTGGCGAAAGGTTTTAAGTTGAAAAATTGTTCAAGGTTCTGTAGAGAACAGTCACATCTGTGTAATTTCTGTTTTGGTTGTATCTATGCGCTTATCGATTTATAATCTGGTTATAATCACTAGTTCTTGGTTCTTGCCTGGTTAGCTTGTGCTGTTTCGTGTCTGGGTTTAGGTCTAATCATGATTTATGCCTGTCCGACTATATTGCGAAAACAATATACTGTATAACCTCAAATAGTGTAGTGTTTGGATGTACAATTGAATCCAACAACATGAAGTTTTTAGATGTTACCATGGAGAATCTGGAATAAAATGTATCCTCATCATTAATTAAAGAAAATCCTGCTGCCTTCAGCCTGAATGGTATTTTTCTCTTTAACATGCCAATATGAAATATTTAGGCATGCTTGACATCCATTAATTTTTTCTCTCATGCTGAAGAAAAGGTCATATAAATAGGAGCATAAAAATGCGTTCTGTAAGAATACAATCGGCCAGGCTCACGTCCGGGAACCATGCCATAGTTCCTTCTTTTCTTTCAATACACAGCCACGGGCGAGTTTAAATGCTTCCCCGGTACGCAGGGTTTCCTCCGAAATGCTCTTAAGCGTCCCCTGACATCGCAGAGTCTATCTCATTTGCAATCGAATGTGCTACTCAGAGGCCCATCTTTGATTGAGACATTAATGTGCGTTTCCCAGGGAGCAATGCGGGGCGGTTGAGTGGCCTTGAGGACGATGAGGATAGGGATGTTCGCCAGATGATATCATCTCATAAAATATTCACTATTAACAATACTTTGGAGCTAACGCCCACACCATTTTCCTTCCCTTTAATCTCTCTGGGTTTATCTTCCTTTCTTTCATTCTTTCTGACGGAAAACGTAGATCATAGAAAATATGTACATAAAAAATTAAAACAGTACATGATATACTGTAGGTGAAAAAATGGTCAGTGAAAAAATCTGACCAAGACCTTTATGCAGGATATACATTAGTTGTTGCATATCGAGTTAATTTTTCTGCTCACTCTGTAGAAGAGGAAAAGCAGATCTGAACTGCTACTAAATCCTGGTTTTAGCCAAAAGATTTTTGAAATAAGACGCCTCCACAGTTCTTGCTTTGACCCTGGCCAGAACTTATCGGCTTCTGAGAAAAAAGAAATCTTGGCACAGCAACTGCAGTGCATATAAGGTTTCTTACCGATCGTAGTCCATCACAGCGATTAACAGACTGATTTGGTCTATGTTCTCAGGAGGGACATCGAAAACTATGGCTTCGTTGTAGATGGGGTTTAGAGTGTTTCTCTTGGTGGAGGTTTTTCGCTTTTTCAGTCTCCGTCCATCACACATGAGCGAGACTTTCACATAAGGGTCTGAAATGCAGAAAGATCGAACAGGAATTACTTATTATACACATAAATCATTTTACAGGGAAACTAATTGACTTTCGAATACAATGGATTCTTCAATACAGATGTCAAGAGCAAAAGATTGAATTCCCATAGGATAAAATGAAGACTAATGTAATTGGAGGCACTCAGTGTGCTTGTTTGCAGCTAATTGGAATCAATTTCACCGTACAACAAGCAACCTTAAACATAAATCCAAGATCAGCAAGTGTTATTTAAAGAGCAAATAGTTATCTGGAGTGATATCTATCATGAAATGACCTGCCCAGTCACTGCACCTAAATCCTATTGAACTACTCTGAGATGAACTTACTCAAAAGGCTGGAAAAAAATCTCTACTCAACTAGTGAAGAACAACATTGGCAAGTTTTACAAGAGACATGGCAAAGTATTTCACTTGAATATTTGAAGAAAAGAACTTAAGCGTTTAAGGCTCTTATTCATACTAAAAGAGGATTTTTCAGTGAAAATAAAATTTTACATCTGTAGATCAAAGGTCAAAGTAAATCTCCATACAAATAAAAACATCTAGTTTGTTGCCTATAAACAAAAGGAATGTTTATGTGTCTCTCAAAAACCATAAAAGACTATGTGTTTCCACACGTTTGACATTTACAGAGCCATTTCTCCTAGTCATGATCTCAATTTAGTGCTATTTCAGCTATACACAGTACAGTACAGAGTTGAAAAACAAAACATTCAGGAACAAGGTTTACATTTATCTAGACTACAATTGGCAGCTTTCTTTATCCATAGTTTTTTACAGTTATCTCATGTAAACAACTGAGCAGCTATAGGGTGAAGGGTCTTGCTTAGGGACACCATGTGTGGCATGACCATGACCCATAAGTGGCAGCTTGGTGTGGCTGAGATTTGAACTCACAACGTTTGGATCCAAAGTCAAGAGTTCTGCTGTTCTTATGATTCTCTGTAGGGCCTTGCAATCTAGTACTGTGCATCTGCTATACCAGACGGTCAGGTATCCAGTTAGGATGCTCTCGATTGTGCATCTGTAGAAGAGGGAATGGACTTTGGGGGAAGAGAAACTTCTTGAGTCTGCGCAAAAAGTCAGAGAAGTGGACACCAAGAAACGTGATGTTGACTTTTTCTACGATGGTTCCGTCGATGTGTAAAGGGAAATAGTTAACCATCTGTACCATTTTGAAATCCGCGATCGTCACTTCGGTTTTGCTGATTTTAAGGCAGAGGTTGCCTTATTGAATCTTTTGACTTTTGCATATGAGAAAACTATAGAAGAGAAAAATTGGTGGCACAGAGGGTCTTAGGAGGGCATTTGTTTCACTCTTGTTCATTTCCTGTCCAATTATTTTTTTTTTTTTTGTGTGTTAAGACGGGTGTATTTCCCCTGGGGGTGATTGAGTGTGTTGCCATATTTGATGAAAGTAAAACATCAACAATCTCATTACAAATCAAATCTCATGGTGCCACTGAAAATCACAAGTTGCATTATGCAGATTAATATTCAAGACATTCAGGCTTTTTCTTAATAAAGACACTGAATACCGGAAGCTCCTGTAATGTCCATGGCTTTCAGGTTCCTGGCTTTGATGATTGTGATGGTCAATCGGCCCGCAGTCGGAAGATAGCAGAGTGAAAACATCAGATCTCCCAAATCCACATTATCCTGCAAAATAATCACAACACACAATATACCCACCACTTTTAATGTGAGCAAACTTAACATTTACAGAATGATGGTACATTACAAATGACTGTCAATGAAAATGGTCTCCTGTATCTTATAATCCATCAGACAACACAACATCCCAAGAAACAAACCGCTCTGAGCTCATTATCACTGCCAAATCATTAAAAACATGCTCTCACACTTTTGTCTGAAGGTGTCAAAAAATCCAGATGCAACCCCTAATCAAAAAAGACATACACTCATGTCCTGGAGCTAAAGATGTTCTCCAAGTTCCTCTGAGTGAGCTACCGATCCAATGGATCAGTGACTGAAATAAATCGGACTCGGATACAGAGACGTTTTTTGTGAAAACATTTTCTGAGGCCTTTTCCCACTCAGGGAATCCTGCACTTTTCTGAATACTCTGGCTTTCCATTTTACACCAAAGTGAGGAGAAGGACTAATTAATTAACACCTCTCTTCAAAATAGCACAATTTCACACAAGAACAACACCCTATTGCTTCAGAAAAATGTAGAAATGCTTTTAATAAGCATTTTATAGAATACTGTATGTATTGAATGCTATGTCTGGCCTAAGACACCTATTCAGACACCTATTTGCAGTGTACACAGTGGCTATTAAAAAATCTACACACCCCTGTAAAAGTTAAAAACCTGTAAAAGTGGGAAACAGGTTGGTATTTCATACATAATTGACTTAAATGTACTGGATAAAAATTAAAAAATTATAGCTAAACATTATTTCATTTTTAAAATATTGTTAGACAGGGCTTATGATACACTGTTTAAATTCTGATATCATGGCACTGCTGGCTAGCTCTCTAATGCTGCACCTTGATCATGCTCTACGTTTAGAGCCAATATTCTGTTATACTACACACTCTATAAAGAAAAGTGTGTGGACCCATGAGAATAAGATTGGTATGTTCTTTTCAAACATCCCATTCCACATTTAGTCCACATTTGCTGCTACAATAACTTCCACTCTTCAGGAAAGATTTTCCACTAGATTTTGTGCCACAATGGTGTTAGTAAATTTAGGTACTGATGTAGGTGAGGTGAGGGGGCCTGGGGTGCAGCCAGTGTTCACATTCTTCCCAAAGGCATTCATTAGGGTTTAGGTCAGAACTCTGTAGCAGGCCACTCAAGATCTTCCACGACAACACATGTAAAGCATATCTTCATGGAGTTGGCTTTGTGCACAGGGGCACGGTCAGGGAGGAACAGGTTTGGGTCTCCTAGCTCAAGGGAACGAAAAGTTCATGCAACCACATACAAAGGCGTCCTATACAATGGGGTGACTCCAAATTATGGTAACAATAAAAAAATAACAAATGTATCCAGCCATATGTGGTTCTTCAGGTAGCCTAATATTGTATGTATATTATATACATACACTGTATATATACACAGTATCTTACAAAGGTACACAGTGTCTCAACTTTTATACAACAATAAGGATACTTAATAATCCATATCCTTCTCTCCCAGTCACCCCTTCGATTGGGGGCCACCCCATGCAGCTGGGGATGGTTTCGCCCCAACGGCCTGGAGATCCATGAAATTACGGGGTAATTAACAATATGGTGGATTTGGACTTGTAGTTAATGTCACAGGACTATAGTTTGCATCTGATTACTATCACTGCACACCTCAAATTGTTTAGCTGTAATACATTGACATTCAATGCCACTCAGATGAGGATGGGTTCCCTCTTGAGTCTTGGTTTGACTTTATTGGCTGCACATTGACTATTTTAAAATATATCCAAGTTTAATTTCTTTAGTATTGTCCTTTGAGAGGATATACTAAAGTACATACATACACATACAGTACACACACACACACTCCTTTGCCCTCTTCTAGCTAGTTTCTTTGCCTAAGTTTGCTAGTCACAGCAAAATGAGTATCAACGTCTATAAGCAATTTGTATTTATAGAACGTAAGAGAATGATATACAGAATAGCAACAGGAATTAACTAATTAATTTCAGGTGCAATGTAACCCTTCATTCTATTTTATTTATTACATTGCTTAAACTACCACGATTTATATGCACTAATATTTATGAGAACTTTTATGAGCTCCGCAACTTCTGCACACGTCTTCCTGACTGTACCCAGTATCTACATTTTTTCTTTTATCAAAATGTACATCTTCTTTCTAAAAGCTTCTGTCACCAAAACAAATTCCTTGTGTGTATGGGCACACTTTGCAATTAAACCCATTCTGTATCTGATTCTGAATAATCTTGCAATAAAACAAAGACTTGTTTGTATTTTGGTCTCCTACTCTTGACCAGTCTTTGCTCGTAATTGATAAAGAGCTCGGGCTTGACTTGAAATCTAGCCACAGAGATTTCCTCAAGCTTTATATTGTCCATCTGCATACTTTTGCTGATATTCCGTGTATCAACAGAATTACATAACAGGATGGAAGAAATGGAAATATTAAAGAATGTATATGTCATAAATCATTGTTCGTGTAGCTTAAATGGCTTTCTAATGCGGACGGCAGTCAGCATTTTGCACGAGCGTACGGATACCAGGATTTCCATGGGCTCCTAATTATTCACTGATTATACCTACATTAATGGAAACTGCAAGATTAGAGCAGATGATAATGTTCCTAAGAGCATTTTAGAATCCGTACTAGGACTATTACCAAGAGTCTGATCGCTCTGTACCATCTTAATGCAGTCAGATATAAAAGCCTTTGACATGTTGGATAATAAGGTACCCACCCAGAATACAACTATCAATTTGAAAAGGCCAACTTCCAGTGAGATTCCGGACTCCTGCCTAACACATCCATCTCCTTTGTGCTCCCAAAGAGCTCCATGGGTGTATTAAGCTAAATTATCCTCGTAATATGAGTTCAGGGAGGTTCAGGAAGTTTCAGGACCCTCAGGTCTTTCTCGCAGCAGGATATTTTATTTATTATCAGTAGTGAAAGGTCATGGCCAGCTGCAGCTGCTTATTATCAGGATAGGTCCCCCTGACTGTGCCTGTCAGACTGGGAACAACGCTTATTACCACCCAACAGGGGGGGGAAATGGTGTTGCATCTGCAGTCAGGTACAATTACGTACAGTACATTTAATTATAGTCAGAGACATTTAAATACAGTATATCATTACTTGCTGTGCAAAAGGGGATTTGTACCAGAAGTTCAGAGTAGTGTCAGCAAGGTTTCATGACTGGACCAATTTCTAGTAATTGACCATTAAGTCCAATATCGTTGTAAGAAAAACAAACAAAGCAACACCCAGGGCTCTGGGCTTCCCAGGGTAAGACTAGCTCAAACCCAACATTTTCTTTTGAAAAAAATTCAATGCTCGCAATGTTTGTGGATAAAGAAAAGCAGAAAATTTAAAGTAAAGCTGCTTTGGGACAATTTCCATTGTAAAAACTGCTATACCAATAAAACTGAATTGGAGATTAGTTGTTAATGAGTTAAATAGCTATAACAAGGAATTAATAGCTTACTGGTAAAGATTTTGACCTGCTGCTTGGAAGGTCATGAGTTCAAATCCCAGCACCACCAAGCTGCCACTGCTCAAGATCCTCAAGCGCTCAGTTCTATAAATTCTGGATATGGGTGTCTGCCATAAATTGGTCAAAAGACTTGAATGTTTTGTGTTCCTAAATGAATATTTAGTTCAGAAAGTTCTTAAGGGGGGAAAAGTGCTTATGAACAGCGCTGCATCTAGTCGATAGTGTGTTCTCCATTGCTAGCAAAAGGGTTTCAGTTGCTGTCTGCTCTATTATGATGACTAATGGGTACCCAGGGAAGGATTTAACTTTAGCCCAATCTGAGTTTTTGTCTTGTTGGAAATACAAAGTTGAACAAATCAGCTGGATATACAGTATAGCACATATATAGTCCTCACCAAAAGTATTGGAACAGCAGGGCGGATTCTTAAATTTTTGCTTAAGGCATTTGAGCTTGAGATCAAAAGACGAATATGGAACAACTGATCAGAAATTCAGTGTATGGTCCAAAAGACAGCATACTGGAAAAAGGTATAAGGAAAAACAGGTCAGGACAAACAGAAAATGCAAACAATCAGTGAATTTACTCAAAAAGGCAAACAAGCAAAGCATGCAAAATAATCTGAAATGCTAAATTTGGGAATTCCTACAGGAAATATTAAGTGGCTCAAATGGAATTACAGTCTTAAAAAAGCTTTATATAGTTCCTTTTCAGTAACTCAAACTGTGTCGAAACGTGTTGGGAATGCGCCGAGTGTTTACGCTCTGAAATAATGTGTGTAATCAGTCAAAAACCGGTGGGGTGACGTCACAAGCAGAAAGTATAAAACGCATATGGAGTAAAGGCAGTGGCAGCTTCTGTTTGTTCGCGAAGCGCTTTGCACCGCAGTATCAAGTGCCCGCCCTGCCTCGGCCCCCTCAGGGACCTGGCCGGTTAACCCTGCCACAGCCAGCTCCAGCGAGCTTTCTCCTTAGTCTCCACCCAGCATTTTTGTGGTCCAGGGGATCTCGCCACACCTAGAGCTGTCTTAGGGCTCTGCCCTGGCTTTAGGCACACGGGAGGTCAGTCTCGAGAGACTGATACCCCTAAGGCACTTTCTGGCAGCTTGGAAAGCTCTTCCAGATGTTTCTCAGTGGGTCCTGCACACTGTAGAGGGAGGCTACTCGATTCAGTTCGGGTCTCCTCCTCCTCGTCTTCATGGGATTCTTCCCACCCTGGTGGGTAACCAGCAGGCTCTAGTCATGGAACAGGAAGTGAACACTCTCCTGAGGGAGGAGGCCATTGAGGTGGTCCGGGTTCTACAGCTGGTATTTTATAGTTTCCAAAAGGAAGGAAGAGGTTGCGTCCTATCTTAGATCTAAGTCAGCTGAACCGCTTTCTGATGAGACTCAGGTTCAAGATGTGGACTCTCAAGGAGGTCGTGCTTCAACTCAGATCCGAGGACTGGTTTGTCACGCTAGATCTAAAGGATGTGTACTTTCATTTATCCATCCTACCTTCTTACAGGAAGTTCGTGAGGTTCACTTTCGGGGCTGAAGCTTACCATTACCGGGTTCTTCCGTTTGGCCTTGCCCTTTCATCCCGTACCTTCACAAAATGTCTGGATGGGGCTATGGTTCCCCTAAAATCTCAGGGCATGCGCATCCTCAACTACATCGACGATTGGTTGATTCTAGCTCAATCAGAGCAGTTGGCGATCCGGCATCGAGATGTCGTTCTCGCCCATATAAAGGCGTTGGGGTTTCGGCTGAACGCCAGGAAGAGTGTGCTTCTAAAGTGCTTCCAATCTAACATCCAATTCTAAATCTGAAAGTAAAAGGGAATTTTATTGGAGCTTTTTTCTTAGGATGAAATGTCCACTCTGGAGCTATTTGCGCAAATGATAAATAATATGATGAAATGAGAGCAACATATACAGAGATCGCATATAATCTAGTAGAACATGGGGCAGGGAGGGACAGGGCAAGGAGGGATGGGGCAGGGTGAGGCAGGGTGGGGTTTGTTCCGAGGAAGTGTGTTGGACTCCCATTTCCTCTCTCTCTTGTTGCTTTTAAAAAGCATGTAGTGATCCATATGAAATTCTCAGACGTACGCCAGAATGTTATGAAGCCGCTGATGAATGATGCATTAATGGCTGATCAGTTATTTTACATCCGTTGTTTTAGAGTCCCATAAAACCCCAAAAAACTTTTTAAACAGAATTATTTCATCATTTATTTTTCATTTTCAAAACAAGAAACGAACAAAAGCAACATACACTAACCAGTAGAACACCTTTAGGAATTAGGAAAATAAGCTTTTCAGCATGATTACAGTAACTTCATTTCATGTAAAGCACCATTGCAAAGCCCCATTGTTGATACTTTTACAACAACAGCATGCACACAAAGTGTTTATCAGGAAAGCAAAGTAAAATTTCAGGAGTTTTTAACTATGTGCAAATGTTTCTAGCACTCAGCCTCTTTGTGTGAGCTAGGCATTAAGGGATGGGGCCTTGAGAATCCACCGCTCCTCTCAGGCTCTCTAATTCGATCACGCCCTTCCGTCTGTAGACTATAGGATAACAGTCGCCTCCATTCTCATAAGCACTTAAATCAAGTCAGCGGTGAAATTATGGTCACTCGCACGCAGTCAATGAGATTACAGCACGGTTGTGCAGAGGTTCAATATTGGCTGAGAGAGAGTACAGGCAGTCCATCTTGGGTGATTATCTGGGCTCACAATTTCCCCTGGAGCTCCTCTAACCTTTCTATGCTGTTTAAAGAAGCCTTTAATGGCGTACGTCATCCTCAAATACTGACACTGACTGCGTATGATAAGTGCAAAATGAATAGAGGTATGTTAGGATAACTGTAACCATGCTAACTCGCCATCACTGACTGCTAGCCAACTTTTCGCTACACAACAGTGAAAGGTGTGTTGCTTATATGAACTAATAAATATACAATATCTGCAATTTCTGAATAACATTAAAACAAAACAATTTTTATAATTGTAAATGCTACTTTTACAGCATCACTGTTAATATTAGTAGTAATAATGCAGCTTATTGAAGGTGCATGAAGGAATAATAATTAAAAAAATGAATTGTGAGTTTTTATGGATGGAGTATTCAATGCTAGCAAACATTTCATTTAGAAATAAAGCTGATGTTAGTTAGCTTTAACTACCCATATTAAAGTTTCTTGATTGAAACAGATTCCAATTTACCACTGACACTTAAAATGTGTGACCTGAGGGCTATTTTTCTTTGTTGCACTGTATGTTTTTATTCAGTTCACACATTTTTAACTACAGATTAAGTAAAGAATTTCCACACTTCAGATATTTAGAGTAATTTATTTCTTTTTATCTGGTAAATATAATGAGCAAACTATGACTTTGAAAGACTTCTTCTAAAGATTTCTTCTTTGTTGTCACTTGAATCATACTTAAACAGCAAAAATGCAAGCGAACTGTTATAAACTATTATTACAATTTAGCTTGGCAAATGTATCAAGCAAACTATGACCGTGTCGGCCTTTCAATGTTTTCACTACTTTTTCTACATTTGTTGTCACTTGGGCCAAACATGAACCCCAAAGAAGGCAATTAAACTAAAAACTAATCAGAAAAGGCAGACACAATAAGCGTGTGCTAAAGAATCTGACACTGAAAATCCCCACTTTTTCTTAAAGGATCAATTGCTCAGAGCTCAAATGGAATAGTAGAATGTAAAGTAGGCAAGACTTTGAGTAAGCTTGTTGACCCATTGAGTAAGCTAGTGCTAGGGAGTGGAAAACAATGCTATAACTTTAAATAAAGTTACATAGCACATATCTGTTCCCTCTAAAAATACTGGAGTGGCATTTGGTGTTTAAATCATTTGGGCTTGAGATGACATATTAGAATTTCAGAGTTTTAATTGCCTGATACAGTATGTACATCTAGATTAGGGGTCACCAACGTGGGCGGGCCTTTTCTAAAAATAGCTGTTTCCTACCTTGTTAAATCATTGTTGATAATTATTGTGAGAAATCATTAACATGATCAGTGTCTTCACATAGATCAGGGGTGTCAAACTCAGTGTCAAATCTGGCCTGATGTACAATTATATCCGGCCCACGAGATGATTTTATATAGATCTATTATTATTGTTATTAATGCAGAAGATACAGAAAGTAGAAGAGTTAAAGAAGAATCTGACATTTCATGTCCCATGTCAAGCATGTCAAGCAGTGGCGGTCCTTGCATTTTACATCTAGGCCTTCAATGTGTAGTAATATATTAGGTAATTATTATTAGTAATATACTTGTGTAGTAATATATTAGGGTAGTGCTCTAGTGATAGAGACCTCTAGCTGTGTGGAATAAGATTGTCATGCCTACCCATGTCAAGCAGTGGCGGTCCTTGCATTTTACATCTAGGCCTTCAATGGCATGCCACCTTAATCAGTCCACCTCATAATAATACCATCATTATGACACCATCAATATTATATATATAATATAACAGAGCGCTGCAACACAGACAGTTATCTCATGCAGGGAGTATGAATGCCGTTACTAAAGCTAGAAGCCCAGTGTACGCAATTCAACAAGTCTCCTTTCACTAAATCCATCGCTGCCCCACATACAATACATCATCTCTAGTAGATGGCTCCAGTGTCGCTAATTTAAATCTGTTTGGTTAAAGCAACACTTTTATTGTCATGTACTTGAAGTTGCAGAGGCTCTCAATGGTGATTGTGAAGGCCTCAAGGCAGGTTACTTTGACCTGGCAACATGTGAAGGCTGAAATGTGATTGGATAGAAACCCTAACAGAAACATACACTCCTGGAAGCAACACAACAAGGAGAAAAGCTATTAAATAAAGAGGATAGATTATTGGGAATCATTTAATACACATTAAAAAACATACGTCAGTGATTCTGATTGATTAGGCCAGAATTAGAAGGTGGTCCTTATGGTTTCCACTAATATCAAATAAAGAATTTCCAGACTTTTGACGCATAACATTTTACCCACTACTCTTAATATCAATCAGCTTAACGTGGTATGATGCAAAAATATCAAGATCACATCCTAGCACAGTAAATGTGCAAGAGTGTACTAGTACTGTTAAGAGTGTGACATTTTGATGTCTTTGTATAATTATGCGATTTGAGTTCCTGTAGCGATATTGTCGTGGATCTGAGGGCAGGAAAACATCCTTATTGTATACGTCAACATTCCGGACAGCTCATTCAGTAGCAGTAAATCATCACGATTGACCTTTCAATCCTCCTTCAATATCTGTCTCGGTGTCTCTATTTCTCTAGCTGGGAGTAATGGATTGACCTTTACATTCGTTAACGAGCTTGTATTTTATTGATAGGAGGCCCAAGGATTACAGGACAAATGCAAACACAATGATTTACATACAGCACAATGTTTTTATGGACTTTCTTTGTTTGGGCTTAAATTCACATATATGAATTGATTTGCTACTTTGGAACACATTATTTGATCTCTTTTAATTAGTTTACTATACAAATTTTGAGTCAAATGCAGATCAAATGCTAACAATAGAAACTGCAGATCAAAGATGAACTAAGTCAGTAAAATTGATTAGACCTGATCAGGGAAAATATAAGGATGAATGCTCTAAATGGCCTGGGAATAGTTTCCAATATTGTAAACAAAGTGGAAAGTAAACCATCAGTGAAACCAATATTAAGACCTGCTGCTACTAGAGACATTGAATGGGCTATCTTAAAGTTCTCGAGTATCTGATTGCTTGAATATTTGACTCATATTGAATGTAGGCTCAAAGATTCATTAGTCCTCATAACATACCATAACATGTTAGTGAAAAGCCAAAACCAGTTCATTTGTGAGGTTTTATTTCCTAAAATACAAATCAGAATGTACCTTAAAACTGCATGAACCAAAATCAACACAACAGCCTCTTCAAAACGCCAGAATGAGACTGAGGTCAAACAAGTCGGTGAAAAAAAAAAACAATTGACTTAATGCCAACTCCATACAGAGGTGCTTTTTCATTTATGAGGCTTGCTTTTGTTGCTAGGTTACTCTGAGGCCAATATATAATGTCGTGATTAAAAATTGTGACATTGTATAAGAATGTCTTAATAAGTTTAGATATTCTAATATAGTAAATGTAAACGATGGAACATTTACTAATCACTAATCATTTCTTTTGCACATTGTGCCCAGTGCGACTAGCATTAGCCTAATTAGAGAACAATAATGGATTTTGATTCTCAGTCCCCTGGTGGTCTAGTGGTTACGATGCAGCGCTCTCACCGCTGCGACCCGGGTTCGATCCCCGGTCAGGGAACCATCCCCAGCCACTCTTAGTGCCGGTCCCAAGCCCGGATAAATTGGGGAGGGTTGGGTTAGAAATGGGCATCCAGCGTAAAACATGTGCCAAATCAAACGTGCGGAGGATCCGCTGTGGCGACCCATAACGGGAGAAGCCGAAAAGAAAGTTTAGTTTTAATGGATTTTGATTCTGTGGATCTTTAACTGTGAAGTGATCATAAAAACAGGACTTGATTAAAATTGTATTTAGCTCTTGGATTAATACTTGTGTATCATTAGAGGAAGTTTGCTGACCTTCATTAACATGAAAAACAAGCTATCGAACAGTGTGACAAAAAAAAGACACCGATCAGGCATAACATAATGACCACCTGCCTAATATGTGTTATGTTTCCATTTTTCCTGCTAAAACAGATTTAAATCATTGAGCTTTACAGCTTTAACCTTTTCTCCCTATGTCCATCAATGAGCCTCGGCTGCCCGTGACCCTGGCGCTGGTTCACCACTGTTCTTTCCTTGGGCCATAGATAGGATAGATTGCCTTGGATAGATACTGACCACTGCAGACCGGGAACATCCCACAAGAGCTGCCGTTTTGGAGATGCTCTGACCCAGTCGTCTAGACATCACAATTTGGCCCTTGTCAAAATCGCTCAAATCCTTACGCTTGCCTATTTTTCCTGCTTCTAACACATCAACTTTAAGGACAAAATATTCACTTGCTGACTAATATATCCCACTCACTAACAGGTGTCATTATAATGAGATAATCAGTGTTATCTACTTTAAAGCTCATAATGCTATAATTGTCATAGCCTGGTCGGTGTAATCTTAAAAGGACACAGAATTTGCATTCTAAATCTGAACGCAGCTTTGTAGCAGTGATATTTGACATTTCTCAATTAAAGCTGAACTCAAATCATATTGGAATTGGTGACTTAGTAGTCAGGCAGTAAATATTTACATTTACTTCACTTCTGTTCACCAATAAACTTAATCCAGAGAATCAGGAACTCCGATATGGAATGATTGTGGAATATCCTGTTAGGATTGAGATCTCAGGACAAAGTAGAGCACCAACTAAATGTATTAAACAAAATATAGTGATGTCATAACAACTGCATTATGGAGGGTGACAATACCCTCAACTCAATGTGCAGAATTGCATTGTGGGTCACATGTGGATATTGACAAAATATAGGTACATAGATCTGTGCCATATGAAAATGACTGAGCAGAAATTTTTTCCCACGCTTCGAACCCCACGGCTTAAACAACAAAGCGGCTAATTTATGGATTTTTCCTGGGTTTTTCCCAGTTTCACAAACTTCAAGCCAAAAAACTGAGCCCCATAACATTAGACCAATGAAATTGCCGAACGGGTTCAGGTGAACCAATGAAACTCTTTATATTAAATCAGATGCGCTCCCACTTAATCGGGCCGCACCACATCATAAATATGGATGATGTTTCTCTGACGTTTGACCTGCCGCTCACTCGGACTGTCTACAGGAAATGGGAATATTTCGTCACGCTGAAAACAACCGGGCATGAAAACACACTTCACCTGTGTTCTGAGCTGCACGGCATCGGGAGAAAAGCTTATTAAACGCACGACGATGCCAAAAGATAAACTCTCGAGAGAAATAGTTGTGAAAGGAAGGAGGAAGACGGTGAACAGTGACTTTCTTGGTAGGCTACTATTTAGATACAAGCCGTGTAACAGACACTGTCTTTCATTAAAGCCTGTGTAAAGTTCATTCGTTTCAGTGTAGACACCTGCGGCTTATAGACAGGTGCTGCGTATTTATGTTCAAAATAAAAATCTTTGTAAAATTCAGTGGGTGCTTATATTTCGGTGCACTTTATAGTCCGGAATAAAAAGTTTGTCTTATTTTCCAAGAATCTCTCTGCGCTACCTAATGGCATGATCCTGAGCTGAATAGCCTTGTTTAAACACGTAGACTTCTAAAGGTGAAGATGAGAACGAGTAAAGGAAGTGATGGGAACGGAAACTTAATCACAACAAGGAAAAGTATGTACCGAGAGTGTGAAAGCCACGTGTGAACAGCAGATGTTTTCTTCTTTCACTGCAGACTCTAATTTCATTTACTTTTCGAAAGAACAGTGAAATACTTTCCTCTGTAGTATCGCCACAGGGGTTCTTACTCCCAATTGTGCTCTGTGAATTTTGTAAAAAAAAAAAATAAAAACAAAAAAAGTGCAACTGAGGAAATCGCTTGCAAATTTCAAATATCCCCAAGTTCTGGTGTTCCCCTAGAACGAGCTCCAGCACGTGCACACATTTTCTAATATCATAATTCCTTCATGTCACATCTACTTGCAGATTTTTATTCTACAAAAGCTCTTTTCACATGTAGGGAGTCATGTTCATAATCAGGTCTCTTGAAAATGATTTATGCATTTATGTACATACTCTGGCTAATCCAATGCTGCATTTCCCAACAGATATTACCTATATATGGTGGCTAGAAAGGCCTCGGATGCTCAGTGTAATTTTATTGCAAACCTCTAGCATCAAAAGTACGATTGGACCTACGGTAGAATAACTGGGATTGTTGTGATACAGTGTCACAGTTACTCCCAGAGTAGGAACAAAGGGTTACTCCACTTTTCAAAACAGAGATCAATAACGTCTACCAATTTTACACATGTACCCGATCAATTGTTTTTTAATGCCTTGTGTGTCTTGTTTTGCTACCTTTCCCTCAGGACTTGCCCTAAATCACGCTACAGCAACCTCAGTTTCTGCCACACGATCAAGCCAGCTGGGGTAAAAGACTGGGCAGGGCGCTTGTGCACTGTAGGGTTTTAAAGTAACCATCAGAAGCACTTAGGGGGGAAAAAAAAGCTGCCCAGTGCCATGTAATCTGCTAGTGTTTTAAACGTTACATTGCTACTTCTGCTGCCGAATGTTTCTAAGAAACTCACCAAAGAACATTGCTGACGAAGTGGAAGAGATATAATGGAAACGATATTATACAGTACAAAGGAATGTGCAAAGTTTTTTTTAAAACCGTTCTTTTACAAGAAGCTCTTTTGTTAGAGCCATTCATCATTCAAAATTTATGAGATTCATGAGATTCATGAAATTCATCATTCATCACATATAACTTCTGGTTATTTCAAGATGATATCCTGTATTTGAATTACAACAAAATGTTTTTTTGGAATATTCTTCATCCCTGGATATTAAAAGAGGCCACACCCCTTTAAGTAACATTACATAGCGACATATCTATTTCGAATCAGTGTTTTAATTTCTTTTCAAAATGAACTATCAAGTTAAAGCATATACAAAGTTCTTATTCTTGACTTTGGTTCATATTGATTTGGACCAAACTAAAAATGAAGATTCGCTTGCATTAAAGTTCAGGCAACCACCTCAGGGAACTGGTGAAGTTAGAAACAGGTTTAGACGACCCATACAACCATCTTGATTTTCTTCTCATAAACTAGATTATCATACCATGAATATTTCACCCAATGACAGCCCTACTATCCTCTTATAGGTTTCTTAAATGCTAACAGATGCTTCGGGTGAGCCATCGATGCTGGATAAGTGCTAATGACAGTTCAGACATATTGTCAGGAAATTAGCCAACTGTTTTTTTTTTTTACCGGCCTGCATAATCAGACGTGGGAGGTTTTGTAAGTAGATACCCTCCTTTTCTGATCACTCTTAAGATGAATAAAGCTGAACAAACACAGATAAAAAAAAGCTGAATGTTATTTAAACTGGACCGCACTGTATGTTGTTGTTAAAGAGCACTTTACATGCATGGATCAAATATATATCTTAACTAACTATAGTATATACACTATATGAACATATGTACTGTAGCACTGGCCTTTTCCAGTCATAAAGTTCTTCCCCAAACTGTTAGCACAAAATCGGAGGTACACATTTCCACAGGATGTCTTTGGAAGAAGTAGCATGTGTGAAGCACAGAGATTCAAACTTGTTCCACCGTGAAAATGCCTCTTTGCACAAGCCCAGCTCTGTTAAGAAATGCTGTTGAGTTGGAGTCAAAGATCATGAAAGGCCTTCTATAGAGCTTTGACCTAATCCCTACTGAACATAATTGTGAACGAATTGGAAACCTACACCAGTACCTCCTTTTTCTAACACCCTCATGGCCGAAATCTCCACTGACTCACTCTAATCCATCTACCAGAACATTTTCCCAGGAGAGTGATGGATATTCTAACAGCTAACGGGGACTAAATGTGAACTGGGAATAAAAGCCAATCTTATGATCAATCCAAACCAATCTTATAGTCAGGTGTCCACAAACTTTATTCCATTATAGTGTATATTTGTCGCATACATACAGTATTATATGGCTTCAATTAGTGTAATCACCATTCTATAATAATAAACTGGCTTGTAAATAACTGTAAACATATTAACAATTCTATTCGCAATCAAATTGAGGCAGGTTTTGTAAATATTTTCAAATGCCCTTGCAAAGCTAAACTGGTTACATTCACACCATTCGGCAGATCGTCTTTTGGATTTACAGTTATCTCATTCATACAATTGAGCATTTGCGGGTTAAGAGCCTTGCTCAAGGGCCCAGCAGTTCCAGCTTGGTGGTGTTTGGATTTGAACTCATGACCATTTTATCGGAAGTCAAACATCTAAACCACTGAGCGACCACTTCCCCAGTGTATTTTCCACAGGTTGTTTTTAGTGGCATGTATTTTATATGATGAATATGTTCATTTTAATAAATGTTTTGAACACAAGACTAATTTCATGAACTCATGATGAAAAAGCTAAAATTAAAAATATTACAAAAGCAGCACAAAGAGCTAACACCAACAGCTTCGTAAAGAAGTGTCACAAATGCACATAATTTGCACACACACTCTCTCGCTCGCTGTACAAAATATTTCATACTGAATGCATACTCATCGCACAACTTTATCTTTTTGCGATTTAGAGAAGCAGAATTCTAGATCCGAATATAAAACAACTAATGAATATTGTGATTTTTACTCATTCAGTCAGTTTTGCACTATGAACGACCAATACTGCGAATTCACAACACAACACTTAACCATGTCATGGTGTTTGGTGCATCCAAGTGTATAATATCCAGTTCAATGCTGAACTTATCCGTGTTGTAGTAATGATGAGAAAACGATGCCACCCCCAAGCCCCTGATGTTACTGAATCTTGGCTCCTGACCAAGTGCTTGGTGCTGAGGATCAGCTCTGTTGCTGTGGCAATGTGGAGAGCAGTTTGAAATCAAGCTGCCCGGCTGTGATACAGCACATTCATAGAACAAGGCTACTAGAGAACTCCTGCTAAGCCCTTGAGTAAGACTCTTTAAATCTAAACTGCGAAAAAGAAATGTTACGGATGTGAAATGTAAAAAATATTACCTCTTGTTAAAAAAAAAAACGAAAGGCAGCTTAAACGTTTCACCTCACAGTTCTAAGCAGAACCTTGTTAGAACAAAAAAAACTCAATTGGTGAAAAAAACGTTTTCAGACATGTCCACCCTAATACATGGTTTTGAAAACGTCTATTGTTCTCCCTGTACCACACTGTGACAGCGTTTTTTTTTTTAGTCAGCGAGAACATTGCTTTTTGAAAACGCTCTCCAATGTGGATACATTTGTAAATGCTGTTTTCACGTCAACGACTGTAAAAATGCAGACTTTCGAGAATTATGACTTATTTTTAGACATTGCCGCGACGTTTCGAATATCGAAACGTCTTACGGATTTGCTCATGCGCAGTGCAGGGACGTGAGCGTTTTAGCTGTTTCAGTGTGAGTAAGCAACTTTTAGGGAATGATTGAAAGCAACAGTGTGGACACGGAGCGTTTGTAGATGAAAACGCCATTTTCGAATTTATCTGGATTAGTGTAGATGTAGCCTAAGGTTAGTATGTGTTTTTTGAACATCTCATTTCACATTTATTGAAACTTTCTTTCAGCTTCTCCCATTAGGGGTCGCCACAGCGGATCCTCCGCACGTTTGATTTGGCACATGTTTTTATGCTGGATGCCCTTCCTAACGCAACCCTCCTCAATTTATCCGGGCTTGGGACCGGCACTGAGAGTGGCTGGGGTTGGTTCCCTGACCGGGGATTGAACCCGGGCCGCAGCGGTGAGAGCGCTGCATCCTAACCACTAGACCACCAGGGAACACCATTTCACATTTATTTATTGCTCTTATAATAAGCTCCACTCTTCTGGGAAGATGTTCCACTATATTTTTGTGGAGTTTTGTGCTCATTCAGCCACAAGGGTGTTAGTAAAGTCAGGTACTGATGTACTGTAGGTGAGGTGAGAAGGCCTGGGGTGCAGTCAGTGTTCACATTCATCCCAAATGTATTTAACAGGTTTGACATCAGAGCTTCATAGAAGGAGACCTTTCACACCAAACCCATAAAGAGCATATTTTTATGTAGCTAGCTTTAAACAAAGGGCCACTTTCATGATAGAACAGGTTTGGATCTCCTATTTCACATGGAATGAAAAATTAACTGCTATCACATCCCAGTTATGTGCCCCCAACCTTGTGGTAACAGTTTGGAGAAGAAATAGATATGGCTGGAAAAGGGTCAGGCATCCCAGTAGTTTAGTCCATAACAGGTTGTTTCATTTCTACAGCTCTACCTGAACACTGCTGAACATGGTTTGGATGAGGTTTTGCAACACTTTCTACACACGGTTACATGCCGTCCTCTGTGGTACAAATGGTGAGTATGAAGAACAAGTCAAAGGCAGGAAAATGTGACACTAATTGGCCGAGGTGTCATGTTCTCCAAACCTATCCAGCTCTTATTAAAAAATTGTCTTGTAGGCAAAACTGCTGCTAAATGTTTACACGGTATACAATTTCAGCTCCGAATACGTCCTTTAAAAAAACAGTAAAAACAAAGTGACACCTCTAAGCACCCAGACTCTCATTATGTTCCCATTATCCTTCCGCAGTCCGCGGCAAAATAACGCTGAGAGCTACGAGCATCACAACAGAGCAATTATCATCCTTTCATGGTCATTTTTATTGCTTCAACAAGGACGCATTTGAGAGCATGTCACGATGACTTGGCCTCCTTATCAAGAACGATGATGATAATGAAGAAATAATAAAGAAACAATCGACTTACGCTCCCATTGCCTTTGCTTTAATCCCTCAGCGCTCGTTTAACTCGGATCTCAGATTCATTCAAATCTTCGCTTTGCTTGTTGCACATTACTGACCTGACTTTCCTGTAATTGAGATTAAGGACCGTCCAACACATTTCCACAACAAACGCTGAACAATTTTAACCTTTTCCACAATCACTGATAAATAAAGACTTCTGGACTCTTTCAGTCCAGTAATTAACCTCTTCATGATGCCCCCCACACACACTGTAGCTCATAGCAGCACGGCTCTAAGATTTACACCTTCTACAGGAGGCCATTCGGCAGTTATCGATCTGGTGTTAAAAACTCCATGCAGGTGGCAGCTGGCTTTACTGCTGAGGCGACGCTCCTTCTCGGAGAGGTTTTTTATATATATATATATATATATATATATATATATATATATATATATATATATATATATATATATATATATATATATATAAAAACAGATGAGAATAAAACCGAGTAGATTTGAAGCATCCTTTCGTATCTTTGATCCAATTAGGCATCGATTCTTTTGGGTGCTGCTGTCAAAGTACGCCGTTTTTATTTATGGTTTGTATGATTATATATGGTATTTCTATCAATGCACAAAAAGGTCCTTTCGATTTTCCAATGCGAGCCAGGGGTTAAGAATCGGGCGGATGGCAACAGAGCTTGTGTGCACACGCTTTTGAAGTCGTCCCAGCAGAGCAGCTTTATTATAACCGGTATATAATGTATGCCAGAGCAGAACAGCTCTAATGTAAATTTAAAAGCACTCTTAAAAAAAGGAGCTTTCTGAGATGATGTGCAAAATGTAATTAATCAGTAGTTTGACTTTTAAAAAGTTTTGGTTTTTGAGAAAACAGAGAAGCATTCACTCCATCATTTTAATATCAGAAAAAAAGAAGGAAACTACTCAGTTACATGTACATTACAGCACAGTGATGTTTATTAAGCTCGGGTCAGCACAACGGGTCAGCCATGATACAGCGCCCTTGGAGCACAAAGGGTTAAGGGCCTTGCTCAGAGGCTGGCAGCTTGGCGACACAGGATTTGAACCTGTGACCTTCTGATCAGTAACTCAGAGCCTTTGAACTACCACCTCACCTAAGAAGTGGGTGTGATATATTGTGTTACGCCACTCCTTTGCATTGCATGATTAGCGGTTCAAAAATATTCCGTCAACCAGCTTCACAAGCCTTTAAGAAAGTACTGTACATAATAAAAGACCCAGGGGGAACCAAACTGGAAGGTGGAACTGTGTAGAAAGACAACATGGCATTGACTTTTTAATGATGTTTTAGTGAATATTTCATGTTAAATTCTCGTTTTTTGAGGAACTTTCTAATCATGTTATAGAGTTACACACTTTTTTTTTTTATAATAAAATGCTCCTAACGTAACAAGCCTTGCCAAATTGGATTAGACAAAATGAATACTTGCCCTTCCGGTGTGTTCATTTACACACAATGACATCAATTTGTCCTAGAAAACATCCTGTACGTAGTTAAAAGCCTCAATTTGCATATTTATTAGATCGAGCACAAGAGGCAGGCTTGTTTTTTTGCTGATCTAAAACACTGTCCTGTGAATACTCTTGTACTCCACTAAGACTTTTTTGAGAGTGCTCTTAAGCAGGGCCTATTGGAAGTCATTGGAAGCTCACGGGTCTCCTTTCCTCCACCTTTCAGAATAAATTAAAAGCACATAAAACTAAAAAATTCTAACCGTTTTATTTATACAAAACCTTTTATCCACATTTTTGTATATTTACTTAAAAGTGCATAATAATCAAATTTTAACTAAGGTCAACCCCCCCAAAAAAAAGAAAAAAAAAGAAAGGTCATCTGTACCAGCTCTTTTTCTTTAGTAATTTGAAAGTCAGCTCCTGACGCAGTGTTGATGTTCAGTCGATCAGCTTGGATTTAAAGCATCATACATACGCAAAGTCTTAACACGCCACGCCGCTCACGCTTTTTTAAACTACAGATCCGCAAATAATAATCCATTAACAAATGGCGCTGATGCAAATCGACAGGATAAGGCTTAGTTTATTTGGATGATATATTATTTAAAACTACGTGAAAACTAAATTTTTGCTGTCCCCCAGGGGATGCATTCTTTTGGGCGCCACCAGATCAGTATGCAGAACAGTTGGATTTTGTTCATTACTGTACACAGAATCTTCATGAATTCAGAAGGTTCCACTTCAGGTAAGTGCCAGTTATTTGATATCAAATGGACAAAGAGCCTTGTCTTATGCTGCAAGTAACTAGTGAATTACTGTATAATTTTGATAGGGTTATGGAGGCCCCGCCCCCAAGCCCAAGGCCCTAGGAAATGGCCTGCTCTGCTGTTAGCTAGCGCCGGCCTTTCTCTTAAGTTTGTACATGTACAGGATCTGGTCCTGAGTTAGTGGATTTGATATACATCACGCATATCAACTTATAAGGAACATAAAAAATATAAATATAATAACTCAAAACCAGCTCTATATGCACAACTTAAACCGAAGTAATGACCTACCGCAGTGACGTAGAGAATATCTCTGCAGAGTTTCGTCTCTCCTGGAAAGTCAGGTAAATCCAGGAAGT
This sequence comes from Silurus aristotelis, assembly GCF_946808225.1. NCBI lineage: Eukaryota > Metazoa > Chordata > Actinopteri > Siluriformes > Siluridae > Silurus > Silurus aristotelis. Next base: position 25,549,628 of record NC_139587.1, on the reverse strand, counting down.
TGTCCACCACCACTTGGCCAATGAGATCGTGGCGTGAGAAGCGGTCAAAATCGTAGACGCTGAAGTGCAGCTTGCGAGCGTGCAGCTCGCCGTACACCACAGGAAACAAGAAGACCTCGTCGAACACAGGGTTGAGGGTCTTGCGATGCACTTTGGTCTGATGCTTGGTCTTGCGCTCAGGCAGTAGATAGATTTTTACGTACGGATCCGATGTCCCCGAGAAGTCCTTGGCGGGCAGATCCTCGGCCCGGTGGATCTTCACGATCAGTTGTTCCAGGTCACAATCATACTTAAGGACAAAGTGGAGACGGCCGCAGCTGTCCGCTCTCCGACCGTCGTCCGTGTCCACAGAGCGTTGCTTGTACAGCTCCGGCTTAATTCGGCCAAGACCCGGCCCGGATAATGATTCCTGTCTCTGGAACTGAGCCGGACTGAACTCAGGGCTCGACAGGTTCATTTGCCTCCGGATGGAGTTATGTCTGCAATAAGAAAACCAGCGGGTGTACTTCTGTTAGCTATTTCCAGTCCTCAATGTCAAGAAATCTTGTTAAGCCAAGTTTTATTAGTGTAGCTGAAGCATAACAATCGTTCAGGGTTGACAGGAAATGGCTTGATAGTTGGATGATGACCATTGAAGCAAAATAAAGTTTTATAGATTGTTTACTCAAAGAAGTCTTCTGAGCTGCTTTCTGTTGCTGAAGGAGCCACAATGTATATATATTTTTTTAGACCGAGTGTAAGTTTATTTTTAAATGAATATTAGCTACACATTAAAGTTCGTAGTTCGTGTCATATCTTTTTCTTTTACCAACAAAATGGTTTATTAATAGTTTGTATATACTTGAACTGGATATCTGATTAGGGTTGCAAAATTTTGGAAATTTTCAAGACTGGACACTTTTTATGGAAATTAATGGGAATAAACTGAGAATTTACAACATTGCATATTAGCCTATAACAGGAAACTCAAAATGTTCTTGCAGGATAATCTTGGGTAAAACAACCGGATTTATGTGCATTCCTTCATAACATAACACACATCATTTTTTGAAATGCATGTCAGCTTACGATCAAACACAATGTTTATTTTTATGCTTGTATAGGACACAGTTTATATCATTTTTTCCATATTTCTAATGAATTCCATTATATTGCCATAAATTCCTGGAGATTTTCCACCCCTTTCCAACCCTATATCTGATTGTATTTAGCTAAACGCTGTACATTTCAGTGGCAGCCACATTGGACTACTTATATTTCCTACTCTATAATGCATAATGGTATCAAATTATGCCAGAAAACAAAGAAAATTAAACTAAACTTGCTAGAATTGCATAGTTGTAAATTTTGCAAGTGAAAGTATTGTAAATAAAGTTGTACATTTAGTATTCAGAGTTGCTACAAAAGAGCCTAATAGAATTTTAGAGCGTAATGATGAGGTTTTAAAGCAAGTATGTGAAAAATGCTTAGTTACTATTTATCCAATAGTTATTACATAAGCAATGCTATCTTTTGTCTGTAGCTCCACTGCAAAATACTGAACCACATTTCAGACATACAGTCTTGCCTGACTGATCCGGTTTGCGGTAAATAAAAAATCGTGTAATGTTTTTTCCACATGTCTGGAACAAAGCTTGTGCACATTTTCACTAGACAATATTTGATATAATTTTTTTCAGTATATTTTTTAAATGATATTTAATTCAGAAAAGCAACACCAGGCCTACCGGACGGATGAAGTAGGGTCGGTAATCTGCCTCTGCACGCGTGCGATGTGCGCGTGATTGTGCTCCTTGGCTTTGGTCTGCGCCTCCAGTTGGATGTCAGGTGACGTGTGGCTGATCTTCATGGCTGACTCGGGCACAAGCGTGGCCACGGAGGTGTCTTTAAAGAAATCGGCGCTGTACTCACGTTCCAAAAGTTCCTCCTCGTTCAGCACTGGCTGCTGTTCGCCCTGCTGCTCCTTCAGGCTGGAGGGCCAGAAGTGATCGCGCCATGGCACCCAGAACAACTTCCATGACACGAAGAGCGAGACACCAAACAGAGCCAGGCCACATGCGGTCACCATCAACGATAGCAGACTCACCGACACATCTGGCCACAGAAACAGAACAGAATTGCTTGGTATTTAAAAAAAAATAAAAAACAGCAAGCCTGTGCTAAATAGCCACTAAAACTGCTAATCATTGAATAATGTCAATAAGGTACAAAAACAAATATAAAAAAAGCACAAACTCATACAAATGTCTGTCCATAAGACAGCAGAGTATAACAACAGCTCATTGGATGAGATGTAAGACTTCTCATCAGAAGGTCACCTCAGCAAGACCCTTAACATGTATAAACATGTATAAAGTTATTGAAAGTCGGTCTTGATAACGGCATCTGCCAAATGCAATAAATTTACTGACGCTACAGTTCTGAGTCCTTCAAGAAAAATCAGCATCTCATTACAGAAAAAATGTAACATATCCATGACTACACAAGATTTTTCCATTTTAAATTAATTTATCCTCTATACGAATATAATCAAAAGAGTGCATCGGTGTGTACAAATCAGGCGTAATATGTTAATGGCCATGGGCTACAGACTGCAGCCCCATATGGAACAAACTGTGATGCACTGTGTATTCAAACACCTTTCTATTAGAACCAACATTAACTTCTTTAGCAGTTTGAGCTACAGGAGCTCGTCTGTTGGATCGGATTACATGGACCAGCCATGTGCTGGAGATTTGTGCTAATTCAGTTATAAGGGTATTAGTAGGTAGTGATGTAGGTAAGGTGAGGAGGCCTGGGGGGTGCAGTCAGCATTCATATTCACCCCAAAGGTGCTCAATAGGGTTGAGGTCAGAGCTCTACAGTCAAGATCTATCACTCCAACCCATGGAAAGCAGATCTTCATGGAGCAGGCTTTGTGCACAGAGGAATTGTCATGCAGGAACAGGTTTGGATCTCCTAGTTCAAATAAAGGGAAACTGTAATGCTACTGCATCCAAATGTAGGACTACAATTATGTAGTAACAGTTTGAAGAAGAACCACAAGGCTGAAAAAGCCAAGTCTCTGTGTCATCTCTGTGTCTCCTCTCCCTCTTATGCAGGACACTTGAGTTTTTTCACTCCAAACTTCACACAACATATCTTCATGAAACTGCCAGTTTCATGAAGATATGATGTGTGAAGTTTGGAGTGAAAAAAAGAGACTTGGCTTTTTCAGCCTTGTGAACAGCCTTGTGAATACCCAAACCAGTGACTCCTGAAGTCCTTCAACATCAGTACCTGATCTCACTAAATATCTGAATGAACACTAATCCCTATTGATACGATACAAATTCTGGCAAAAAGAATTAAATCTGGAATTATACAATTAACAAGCAAATTTGGGTGTGATCATTAGGTGCCCACATCCCTTTAGCCACATTTTCAGGTTTTGAAATATTAGAAACGATTGAAGTGGGTTTGTACATGAGGCTTGTGTTACATCCAGTATATGATTTGAGGCACATCCTTGGATGAAGCACATTAAAGATGAAACTGCAAAAAGAATCCTAGCAAAAAGATGAATAGCTGAATAGCCACAGCAAGTAATATCATCTTGTCCATCATCCTCCCTCACACCTCACTCACACACTTTATTCTCCTTCCCTGTCCTTTCTTCTTGTCTTGTCTTACTTTCTCTGTTTTCTTTCTCTCCATTATTCTCAATAACCCTCTGTTCTTCCCTCTATTTTCTGCCCTGGGTCTCTCAACGACTTTGCTCCTCCTCTTCCACAGTTCATAACCCATCCCCACCATCATCTACTCCCATGCATTAATTTGTCTCTGTTCTTTCTCATGCTCTAACGCTCTCTCTCTCCCTCCCTCTCTCACTCCCTAGTTGTCCTCCATTCATACCGTTTGGCCACTCTTGAGGGAATGTTCGTTCTCTGAATTAGGGCAGACAGACAGACAGAGCTTATAGTGAGGACTGGCTGAGCCCCACTCTGTCCAATGCTTTCATCTCTGTGTCTCCTCTCCCTCTTTTATAGACCAGAGGAAGAGAGATCCACAGTGAATTATCTCAATGTCTATAAAATCACTGTCGGAAAGATCAAAGCGAAGGAGAGAGAGAAAGAGCGCGATAGAGAGAGAAAAAGCTACAAAATAACGATGGCGTGTTTTAAAGCATGAGTTACCGAATCATGTAAAGGCTTAAACACGGATGTCCAATTTACAGCAAATAAATCATGAGTCAGGCGATCGAAGCTTAGAGAAATGAACAACATTAATGTCCTGTGCATCTCATTTAGGCTGGATTTTTTATATCTCGGTCATGAACTTATTGAAGCAGATTATATGAATATATGAATTTGCATTTAAAAGATTCGAACTGAATAGTGATGCTTGCTTTTGCTTTTTTTTCCTATTATTATTCTAAAAACGTGTTATAGTCTGTGTGAAGTTTTTTCATATTCTCTGTGTCTGTATGAATTGCAATTCCGAAAATTTTCTTTCATCTTCGTTAAATAATTGTATCCTGCTCAGGCCTGTAGGGGATACAGAGACCACCTTTAGGAACAATGTGTGTGAAGCGGGAACTCGCACTGGATCGGATGCCGTGCCATCACAGGGCAGCAGCTTGCAAAGTCAATCCACCAACAGTACGTTTTCGGGAAGGTAGGAGGAAACCAGAAAACACAGAGGAAACCCCAGGAGTAACTGCACAGACACTGAGTAAAAACGCTGCCTTGTGCACCACTGTTTTCACCTCAATATTTTCGCTTTGATGATCTCATAAATCTCCTAATCTTGAACTTAATGATAGCTGCATTCTATTTACTTTGTCCTCCTTGGACAGGTTTCTTCATTTCTGTTTTTTTGAGGTCTAAAAGCATTAGACATGACTTAGCAAAGTTAGCAAGTGTTACTAAAGAAAGAATTGTGAAAGCAGCTTTACAGACGTTACACTGAAGATCAGCACCAAAACAAGAAGGTATCCCCAGGCTTATGAAACACAGTGTCAGGTTTTCCCAACATTATGAGATCAGGACACATGGTCCACTCTGGTTTCTGCACCCACATTAAGATTAAGTGTTTGACTAAACCAGAGTGACAGCACGGATTCTGTTCCTCCAAGACTGGAGCTCCACAATATGCAGGATTCAATATTCAAATTGGCCTAATGGCAAAAAATGTTTTAAAATAAAATATCAATGTAAATAGTGCATCAAATATTTAAAATAGGCAGCTGTGGGTGTCGGACTAATAGGGCAGCAATTGTAAACAATTTGAGGAACTATTTGATCTACCAGATTCTAGCAGATGTTCTGGAAAATCCTAAACATTGTGTGGTCAGCAGTAGTATACAGTAAAGAAAGTAAATTATATATTTGTTACTGTACTTAAGTAGTTTTTTTTTTACGTATTTGTACTTCACTAAAGTATTTCCATTTGGTAAGACTTTTACTTTTTTACTACATTTCAAACTCAAATTTCTTACTTTTTACTCAACTACATTCTGTGAAATCATTTGCAAGCCACCAATCAGGGTCGAGCGCACGCTCTGTTGTAAACTTGTTTTGATTAGCGCTTGGTGGTATCTACTTATCATCAGCATACAGTTTGGCGTCAGTTCAACAACAAGCAGAACATTTTGAGAGGAATAAATGATGGAAGAACCTGACTCTAATTTGCCACAACGGCCGTTGCCTTTTTTGCGCAATTTGTTTGAAGTAGTTAAAAAGAAGGCTTGGTCTATTGAAATGATAATTGGAATAGACATCAATCAGTGTTTGACTCATTAATATCATTCTATTCATTGTTTGGTGTGCTGAGAGGAACATTTGAGTCTTTTCACATAAACTGAGTTAAATAAGGAAGTGACAAAAATGATATTAGGAACATTATAGCCATAATTAATCATAGTACTTTGGATATTTAAGTACATTTGAAGGCAAATACATTTGTACTTTTACTCAAGTAAAAGTTTAAAAGGACACTTTTACATTTACGGAAGTAATATTTTACCTACTGTATCTCTACTTTACCTGAAGTACATGGTTTGTGTTACTGAAAACTTTTGCTCAGATGCTCTTGCATCTGAATGAACACCAATCATCCTATGGATACGACACAGAATCTAGCAGAAAGCCTTGCCAGAAGAGTAAAGTTTATTATAACAGGAATTGAACAACTAAATCTGGAAGGATACATTAAACAAACGCAGATAAGCGTGATCATTAGATGGCCATATACATTTCGATCCACTCTGAGATTTCAAAATGATAGCAAAGATGCTAGTAGTTTAGTACATGGAGTGGAAAAGTTAATTATTTTTGTCACATGTACTGTACATTATGGCACAGTGAAATTCTTCCTTCACATATCCCATAGCCATGAAACAGCATCCTTGGAGCACAGAGGGTTAAGCACCTTGCTTAAGTGCCCAAGAGTGGCAGCTTGGTAATTCCCTTTCAGGAACTGGAGCTGCGTTGAAACGCTTTGGGAATGTGCCCGAGTGTTCATGCTCTGAAATAATGTGTGTAATCAGTCAAAAATTGGACGCTGGCCGTCACCGGCGGGGTGACATCACGACCATAAAGTATAAAACGCATATCAAGGGAGCGGCAGCTTCTGTTTGTTCCAGAAGTGCTTTGAGTGTATGTGTTGAATTGTCTGTCAATTGTTCATCAGAAAAGAAAAAAAAGAATAGATAAATAAATAAAAATAAGAAAAAAATATATATTTCTGGGAGCAGAGCACGCTAGTCGGTTCTCGAGAGAGCCGGCTGCATGTCAATGCCATCGCTCGGCTCCCGAGTGGCACTCTCCGAGGAGAGAGCTCGCGCTCCTCGCGGTTCTGTCCCTGCTCTCGCTGAAGCATAGCGTCGCAGCAGTTCCTGGGGCTCGCAAATCGACCTCACAGAGGGTTTCGAGACAGGCTTGTCCCTTTCTCTAACCTCACCTGCTTGGTCCAGCACTCGCTCACATGCTCGGAAGCACACCGTTCGGCGGTTTCTTCCCCCTGTGACGAGAGCATTAGCTCTGCCTATCATCCTTTTGGGGGCATTCTGCCCACTTTCTTTAGCCAAGGCATCTTGGAGGCACCTTTCAATGAAGACCGCGTTCTTGTTAGCCATCTGCTCTATCAAGAGAGTAGGAGACCTGCAGGCCCTTTCCATGGCCCCCTCCTTCCTAGAGTTTACCCCAGGTATGGCTAGTGCCTTCCCGTACCCCCGTACGGGTTAAATCCCCAGGGCGCCCTCGGTCGTCCCACGACCCGTAAGATTACAGGCATTCTATCCTCCTTTGTTCCAGGTCCCAGACCAGGAGAAACTGAATTGGCTCTGTCCAGTGGGCTCACTGGACACCTACGTCCACAGGACAGGTCCTTGGAGAAAGACTGATCAGCTGCTTTTCTGCTATGGCCCTCCCAAGAGAGGCCTCCCCTCTAATAAGCAGATTTTGAGCAGGTGGATTGTTGATGCTATAACATCTTCTTATGAGACTTCTTCTTACGTTTCAACGCAGCTCGAGTTCCGGAAAGGGAACGTCTCTAGGTTAAGTATGTAACCCTAGTTCCCTGAGGGAATGAGAGACTGCATGTCTATGCCACACCTCCGGCATCCCTGCAGGAATAATTTCTCCCTTACAAAAGCCGATATGCGTTTTATATTTTCTGGTCGTGACGTCCAATTTTTGACTGATCACACACATTATTTTAGAGTGTGAACACCTGGGCACGTTCCCAAAGCGTTTCGAACACTGCGTTAGGGTTACATTCATAACCTAGAGACGTACTTGTGTTTAAACCCCAAACCTTCCGATCAGTAACCAAGAGCATTTACCACTTCCCAAATAGAACATACTTGATACAGGCAGGACACTTATTCGAGTTTTTACTCTTGCATCAACACAATAAATTTAATACCAATGCCTGGTGCATTATTCCAAGTCATTATACCTTCATTATACATTATACGATATACAGGAGGTGTTGATTTATCATCTATAACAACAGCTCTGACAGTAATTCTAGCTCCAACGCAAATCCCAGCTTTAATACTAACACTCTCATTTTAAGATATTACTGTTTCTATACTCGCTTGCATGTTGGGCACTTTATGTAATTAAAGACTACAGATAAATGCGTTGTTGTTTAACACAAACGTGATTTCAAAGGGAATTATGAACAGTAGGCAATAATCCTGCCCCATAGAAAATAATGGGGGATTGCAAGCATTCACAGTCACTGAGAAAAAAACATTGTAGGAACTGTGTAAAAGGCCAAAGACTCTAGGCATGCTATACATCAAAGTAAACAGCTCTGTGAGAAAAAATGCATCATGGGAGATAACAATATTGATGTGCGGAAGGGCAAATTTGGTGGGGTCACAAAACTACAAGAACACAGACATGTGACATATCAACAGACTCAGCTCAGCATAAGGATTTATTCATTCATTGTCATTTATTGTCTCCCGCTTATCTGTAATTCGGGTCGCGGGGGCAGCAGTCTAAGCAGGCCCCCGCCTTCGACTGCTGCCCAATCCTCACAGCACCGTCCCTTACGGTCCCTCCTGCAGGTGGTGAGGCCACGGGAAGGTGGCCCCACGTCACTCCGACGTCACGGACCTTGATATTTCCCTCGTAAGGGACCCCCGGAGCATAGAGGGTTAAGGGCCTTGCTCAAGGGCCCAAGAGTGGCAGCCTGGCGATACCGGGGCTCGAACCCCAGACCTTCCGATCGGCAACCCAGCGCCTTAACCGCTGGAGCCACCACTCCCCCCCAATATCACATCACAAGCTCATTAATAGGTAGAATATATAACAACATTTTTAAAACGCTTCAACATAGGTGCTTGCCGATAACCGATTAAATCAAGCGTTTTTTTTAATACTTTGATATAGATATTAAGATACCACAAACGATGCTGATGGTGGAAGAGTTTTAAAGTATTAATGAACATGACAAACAATCAGTGGCAAATTGCTGTGGTATAAAATGCTTATAAATCACTTTGAGACATGCTGATATAAAAAAAACAATCACCTGCAGGTTGGTAAAAGTAACTGCTTTATGTTATGCTAGTCTTTTGCTGGATATTTGCTTTTGTTCGATGCCAGAACTGATCCAAACACATGGATTGGTCAGGATTCAGTTGGTCCCCTTCATACGTTTTTATCCCATTTGTCTTTCTGCCCCCTTTATAACTCATTTATTATGTGTCCTTGTTTCTATCAATTATTTCTTTCTTCATATCACCGTATCACATGATTCATAAAAGCTAGCGATGCATGAGAGGAGAAAAGTTAATAGTTCAATATTATAGTAACCCTGTAGTGTTTAAAAATTTATTGAAATGGTAAATAATAGTAGGACTTAGCTTGCATTATTTACACTAAAATGGAAATCCTGGAGCATGGTTAAGACTGGGCTGAACTCTTTACTCTTTCACAATTGGTTATAAGGCTCGTTGACATATTGCATCCACAACTATGGTAAAAAAAAATAATAAAAAATTCATTCAGATATATCGAGCAATCCAGGCCTGATCAGATAGCATGTAAGAAGCAGCTGTACAATGTAATGCGTTTTAGTGGCAACAACGTTGTACCGAGGTTTAATATAAAAAGCTTTTTAATGTTTACTGGAGCACCGCTCAACAGACCATAAACCATAAAAACGTGTCACTTGGGCTTTTTAACCGAGACAGTGTGAAATTTGTAGCAAATTGTCCCCTGCTGCTGTTCTAAAGTCAATACGAATGCTGCTTGAAGACGCTTTACATCATATTCATTAGGAGCTGAGGCCCTTTTAATGGGCTGAAACCCTCTGACCCATGCACTCCATTTTGTAATGCTTGACAAGGTGTAATCGACCTAATTAAACACAGACACCGGTCTCTGACTGAAAAAGGACCCGTGAATTCGGCGAGCTTCGCTAATTGCATGCTACGTCTGGAAAGACTCAATGACAAGTTAAATTGCTTTAACTTAATTTGCATAGAAAATGCATTGTTTCTAATGAATGGATACTCATCAAAGAGGAAAAACAACAATGAAGCACTCAGACAGGGGCTTCGAAGTGAAAGTAGGGCTTTCATCAATTACATTTCTCAAAAATTTATATATATATATATATATATATATATATATATATATATATATATATATATATATATATATATATATAAATATATATATATATATATATATATATATATATATATATATATATATATATATATATATATATACATGTTGTGGTCTATGTGTGGGGTTACTGAGCTTCTCAGTGTTAATTAAGTAGGTGTGGCCTCATTTAATATCAAGATACGAGATGGTATCAAAATGTTTAGCAACTAATCATGCTTAAATTAAAACCGTTTGGCAACTTGTGCATGATTATCGTCGGAGAACAATCCACATGATCTCACTTCCGAACCCACCCTACTCGCCAGATTTGGCTCCTACGGACTTTGCCCTATTTCCAAAGATCCGGCTCAAAGATCACAGTTTTGACACCACTGTGGAGATCCAGCGTGAATCACAGAAGGTGCTTGTCATGCTTCAAAAAGAAGACTTTCAGAAGTGGCAGCTGTATTGCAGTGCAAGGGGACTATTTTGAAGGTGATAGTGTGAAAACAGATGAATAAAGTACTTTTTTGTAAACAGAGTCAGTCTCGAAACCTTTTGATACCACAGGCATTGTTCCATCTTAAGCAGAGATACAAGCCCACCAGTACCCAGGTGACACCTAACACATGGACTATCCAGTGGGAGTGTTACTTGCAAGAACATGACTATCAAACCTCCTATATCATCAGTAGAAGACATTTCCAATCACATTAGCACTCCATGCATTCAGAACAGCCTGTGCTAAACAATGTGATTTCTGCAGGCTACCAGTTCACTACAACAGCCCAGAGCACATAGCATTCACACACCACTGAGAGTTTTTTTCAGGGAGGCAATTATTAAACTTCACAGCAACAAAGAGAAACATTTATAGGGGAGGTCTTGTGCCATTTCATGCATTCAGAGTTACTGTGAAAGAGTTGGATCCTCATGGTAAAGACAAATTTTGACAAACAATTGGACATACGATGGAGTATTTCTTTGCCAAATACACTCTGAAAGTTTTTTTTTTTTTGGTGCTTCATGATGTCATAAAGGGCGAAATTCCTCATATGGGCATTTCTCCCAATGCAAACACAGCATACAGAGCGGGAGCTAGAGCACACCCATCACCGGGTTTCATTCCGCTGTGGAAGTCATCGCAACACTGCACAGGACTCGCTGGAGAAGAATGTCTCAGAATAAGTGTGTTTTTACATGTGAAGGAAAACCTTGTTCAGTACTTACCATATAGACACATCCTGCTGTAGTCGTTGTTGCTGCTGTTGCTCATGATGTTTAATTTCAGATTTAGGATCCGATTTTCGGCTCGAATATGTACAGCTGGATATGATTGTTAGCCATAGATAATTTAAGACAATAAAGTTTTTGTTCCTGTTTAATTTATAGCAATGTCACACCTCTCAGACGATCGCTACAAAAAAAAAATTGCTGCACATGCATGTGACTCTTTAGCTCCGCCCACAGCACGTTTTTACGAGCTTGGATGTTTTTAGAGATAAACGTAAAGCTGTATCTTACTTTTATAAATTTGATTAAACTAAAGATTTTTTATAGATATGGAGGTATGCAGTTCTACTCTATAGGTATAAGATTAAGCTAAAACTGTGTTTTATGTCCCAGATTTATTCCAAAAAGGTATAGCAATCTTCGATCCACCAATCGATAAAAAGGAGGAAGAAATAAATAAATGCAGAAAAAAGCAGAAAAAGAAAATGAAGAGCAAAAAAATTTAAATTCTACAACTGTCAATTCTACATTAGAAAAAGAGCACAAATCACCAAACAATTATTATGTAACTTGGCCACAGAGGTTTTCCAGTTAATTCAACCATGCTAATGATTACAGTTAGCATGTTTCTCTTCTAAGCGCTAGCACTGATATTCATTCACCGATATTACAGTCGCAATTCCATTTATAAAAAAATCCAGATTCCAGATTAGATTATTCACTCCTTTTCCCCGAAAACCTTTGAAAGAACGTCTACAAAATCTTGTTAAAGCGTAAAAGAGCACATAAGCGCCATGAAAGCTAGCTTTGTTCCAGGTTTCGGTGTGATTAGCATGTCTTTTGAGTTGCGCTTCAAAGAGGGCTCTGTTTTTTTTTTTTTTTTTTTTTTTGTCTTTATTTTCCTCTCACCCACACTGCTCCAAAAAAACCAGCACAGAAACTGCACTGTGCTCTGTGACGAGAACACCAACGACTCGCTAAAGCTGCGATGTTTCCCTTAAAGCTCTGACTCTAAACACCACTTTAAATTCAAATGCACCCAGGTGCATCTCCCCTCCTTATTTATTGCCTACGGAGGACCTGAAGTGCAAAACGAATGAACAATCAAAAAAAAAAAAAAAAAAAGATGACAAATCCACGTTGCAGCATTAAACCCCAGACAATCTGGAAAAACTAAAGTTAGGAATGAACCACGGTGGTATAATTTAAGATGAATTACAGTTTGCCATTTTTAGTCTGATAAGAAATGCAGCCAAAATTTATAGTTGACAGCCCATTATACAATATTATTCACACCACTGTTGTTTTAGGTCTATTTATGTTGGGTTCAATCTTTTTTGTTTGGAAAATAAAAAACAGATGATGAAATATTTGTTAAAAAAGTTTCTTGCCATCTTTCTTTTTTACGTAGTGGCTTTTAAGTTATTTGGTTTTGGCGTGCTTCACTCAGCATTCTGGATTCACTCCAAGAAGTTCACATTGGTCATTGTGTGCTTTTCCAAGCAACACGAGAGTGAATCCGAAACATGCCCTTTTCTTTCAACGTTATGCCGAGCACTAAGTCTTCAGACAATCATTACAGAACAACCCAACCTGCCCCATCTGCCCCATGTAACACCATGTTCTACCAGATCTCTGTATATGGTGCTTGAGCTTGTATCATATTACTCATCATTTACAAAAAATGGCTCCAGATTAGACATTTTTGCTTCCTAAAAAACACCTCCAAGGAAATTTCCTTTCACTTTCAGGGTAGGATTGGATGCTTGATGATAGATTGGAAATACTGTGTAATTGAGCGTATGGATTAAATGTGTGATTGAGATTTTAATATTTACAATTTGTGTAATTAAATGAATAAAGAAAATGAATAAACAAGTCATTTTCTCTTTTTCTGCTTCTGTAAAATTCAAATGTACATTTTGTTTTCAATTGTGAAATAAAAACGTATGAATGCAATGAACACACTGTTAAATTTTTATTTTACTGAAAAAACTGTTGATGCCTGATTTAGTTATACTGAGTCTTAAATCACCATCTGGAAGACTGTTAAACTGTGAGTGGTCAGAAACTGATATTAGCACCAACTGAAAAAACAAAAGTTCTATGTCTTTGTGTTCTTTGTGTACATTACTACAGTAACAACTAATTTACATACTGTAATTTTCATCAAAGATTGATTTATTTGACCTTTTATGAAGGAGCCTCTAGTGCTAAATTCAAACAAAACTTCCATCCAAAAGATCCATGAGGTTGCTGTGGAGAGCTAAACTCAAAAACCATAAGGGTTTGGACCATAACAAATATACAAATTTTCTACAAGGCGTACTATTTCTATGGCCATGAACAGTTAATAACCTCAACAATGATGAAACTATAAATAAATGGACATTCAGTGTCACCCAGATGAAGCCTGGTTCCTATTAAAAATGTCTACTCATCCCATCTCAGGTAACTTTTCCTTGCTATTGTGGCCACTGGTTTGCTCATTAGGAATATATTTAGAGGGACTAATTTATGATGCTTAAATTTATGGTCATAATTCTGTAAAGTGGTTTTGGGACAATTTCCACTGTTAAGAAGAATAACATTATAATAAATTGAAATTAAGCTGGTTCCCTGGTGGTCTAGTGGTTAGGCTGCGACGCTCTCAATGCTACGGCCTGTGGTCGATCCCCAGCCATTAGGGTTGCACAAGCCAGTGCACTCTTAGTGCCGGTCCTAAGCCCGGATAAATGGGGAGGGTTGCGTTAGGAAGGTCATCCAGCGTAAAAACATGTGCTAAGTCAAACATGCGGATCATAAATACGGATGATCCACTGTGGCGACCCCTAATGGGAGAAACCAAAATAAAGTTACATTGAAATTAAGCTAAAAAAAAAAAAAAAAAGCTCTTTTAGAAGCTATAAACAAGCAATAACAAAAAACTAATTTGTTTCACAGATTTTGCACAATGTTCTTAACATAAAACCAGAGATTTTAAATTGCTGGGGTAATCACATCACCCTGCTGCTGATTATTGTCTTCCTCGCACCCTATTGTGCTTCATACCTTACTCAATAAATGCAAAATCTGTGTACAACTAGTTTAGGATGCGTTTTTATACATTTATTTAAAAAAAATTTTAATCAATATCTGTATCATTTGCTGTTTTACAGTTCTACTTCTTACAGCAGAAGATAGGCAGCTGCAAAGGTCTCAAGTTGTCATTGCCACACTCTATCATCCACTCTAGCCTTTTCCCACCCATAAAGGAAAACAGAAGTGCCTCTGTTTTGTTGCATTATGTAATGACATATTTTAATTATTTAACAACAGCATTTAGACTTACATTAGAAGGGAATTTTAAGTAAATAGGCTTTCTGGGCTTTTCATGGTACAGAGAAAAGTAGATCCAAATATAAAAAATGCTGCAGGGTTTAAAGTAGTCTAGTTTTTTTTTCCTTACTCAAGCCAGAACTGTGCTGAAGGTGCTACAGTACATTTCATCATTACACACACCCATAACCTGCCTACATTCACAGCTGGATGGCTGACAAGGCAGACGGCCAAACAAACATTTTTCTCACAGCCTGTCAACAAAAGCTCGTTTGCTCACCAATAATATGAAGACGTCCTGAAGAAGTATTCTGTGAGCCAGCACAAAAAAGTCGTCTCTGACGAAGGTAACTACAGAAAAGCCAGTGGAAAGAGCATAGAAATGTTTGCAGCTAGGTGGTGGAACAAACTTCTACTTGATGTCGGAACCTGCCTTATCAACTAGTACTTGAATTTGTGGTAATCCAATATACAAATATTTTGCTTTTCAAAAAATATATATGCTCTTCCAACCAAATTTTTTGTCTGATTATATTCTGTGTATAATTAAACCAGTATCGGATGTAATTAATGCATTTTTGTCATAAGTTCCAGATAAGGTGTAAATGTATCTGAGGAACAAATCAGACCTTCATGCAAGCTTGTTTCCAGAAAGGTGTACAAAAGAGATAAGACCTTGCATCATCATAACATGATTAGCTGTAATATATAACCTTATGGATGAAGAAATTATATGAATAGTATAAAAGTGTTTTTTTGTGCATCAACTGGTATATTGTATTTTCATCAAGGACATTAATATGATGACGGTTAATGCTGCTAAAGTGTTGAGTATCTGAATGCATACAAGAAATTCTGAAGGCTTTAAAAAAAAATACAGAATACAGTAAATACAGTAATTACGAAAATAAACCACTCGGACGTGTGCTGTTATGAGAAAACTATCAATGATGGGCCGATTATTTTCCTATAAAAACAAAACCTGGATTGTTTTACTCCTCTAATATTACATTGATTGTTCATTTACTATTTATTAAAACAACACGTGGTACTTTTTATCTGTTTATAGTTACATTTAACGTAGAAAGTCTGATAGACAAGGTTCATTCTGTGATCACTTATGTTGTAGCAGTTGTAAAGTATCATCCACCAGACTCATATTTTTTCCTATACAATATAATATTAATATGACAGACGTTAATGTTACAGATGAACCACACATACACAAAAAAAAAAAAAACACTGCTTCAGTGATAATACAGTTTTAAAATTTAGGTTTGTTGGCTGAACAGGTTCCTTGAATTGAGTTGTTTAATTTTATTTGACTTATTTGGTTATATAAAGCTTTTTATTTACTTGTCACATATACATTAGAGTGAATTTTATCTTTTACTTACCCCAGTCATGTTAGTTACCTGGGGTCAGCCATGATGTAGCCCCTCTGAAGGTTAAGGGCCTTACTCAAGGGCCCAATAATGGCAGTTTGGTGATACAGGGGCTTAAACCTCTGACCTTCCAGTCAGTAATCCAGAGGCTTAACCACTGAGCTACAACTTCCCCAATAATGTGAATTATCTTGTAATCAATCAAATCTATAAGATACATTCTGGAATCTAATTTGTTGATTTCTGTTGGTCTGATTTCCATTAGACTTTTGACAACTAGTTGCTCACATGCAGAAATCTACTGGACACCATTAGGGACCATTAGGACATCATTAGGGACCAAGTTTCTATAAAGGTTGCTATGGTATGATGATAAGGATTTAATTAAATGCGTATTAAATTAAAGACATGCCATAATGAAATACATTTGGTTCTGGTTTGAACCGTTTTTGTATTGGCAACTATTAGACTTTCTGTTATGTTATTTTTTTTTTTAACAGCGATAATAGGAAACTTTTTTCAAAGTTGCTGTTCTAGAAATGAATCAATGCATTTTGACCAATCAAGTTCTTGATTAGTTGTTCCCAGTTTGCTCAGATTTGTCATTGAACAGCTTGAAGTCTTTAAGATGGGAAGTGGTGCTGTAGCTCAGTGCTTAAGTCGTTTGACTTATGGCCAGAAGGTTGTAAGGTTGCTCAAATCACAGCACCAGCAAGCTGCCACTGCTGGGCCCTTGAGCACTTAACCCTCAGCTGCTCAGTTCTAAGTTCCATTCCCAAATGCCGTAAACTTTTTTTTTTTGTCAATTGTGTTTTGCCGAATAAAATTTTTGAATCTTTGGATTAGATTTTTTTTCCACTTGAGGGCTTGTGTTGAATATTTTTAGTCATATTTAGATTGTATTCACCCACAGACCTGCAGGAACATATGCCGTTACATAAAACACCGTTCACTGAGTTCAGTCCCTCACCATCAGCTGCTGAGAATTTTCCCACTTCTGTCAACTGCTGATCTAAATTTGAACGTGTGACGTGAGACCTAGAGAGTCACACATAACACGTGCGCTGTATCATAATGCTGGAGATAGAATGTGGATGAGATTTTCGATCACACAGAAGGAAAGATTAGATCTCTCACCCCTACTATAAATTATACGGCGCTGATTTTTCGTCAGATGGGGAAAAAATTGTACGCTCATGTAAACCATATAATAATAGAACCGAGTTTGTGCACGGGGGCATTTTTATGCTGAGTGGGTTTGGGTCTTCCAGGTTAAGTGAATAGAAAATGTAATTCTACTGCATTTACATTCAAAGCGAAATTATAAGACTTGAGCTTTGTGGTAACAGTTTGGCAAAGGGCCTCGAATGGCTGAAAAAGTCAGGTGTCTCAATACTTATGTTATAAGAGACAAAAAATTATATGTACAATGATATAAAAATAAAATCCATACCGATAGTTTTTCCAGGTTCCGCTCATTTTTTTATTAATAATTTTATATTTGTTTCCTATAGCACATTTTCATGATTTGGTACTTATTTTTGTCAAATGTTTGTTATACTAATTTTTGTAATACTATTTGACATGGAGTGTTTTTTTTTATTTTTATTTTTTATTCAGCATTCATTGTAGAAATTATCTGATTAATGGGTTATTAGCAGGTCCGATCCAACCAAGCTATCGGTATCAGTAAAATCCTTATCCCACTCGACCTCTGATTGGAACATAATTTCAAAAACTGATCGTTTTCGCTATCACTGGCATCGAATTTCCTTAAGACTTTCTCCGTTATATAATTTCTGGGATGAGCTAATCCCATGCCGCTTCAACCTCAGCTGCTGGCTTTTAAATAAAGCATAATTCTACTTAGGGGACAGCAATGACAAGCAAGGTTCAGTGGCGGTGGACTCATATGTAGGACGTGCGACATGATACACTGTACTCTATACATTTATACAAAGACTACATGAGAGGTGCTTTTTTTATATAATAGGAAAGGAAAGGATATGGGCGATGGGACCCTTAAGACCCAATGGAGGGCTGGTTATTGTGGATGAATGAACAATACTGTAGAAATAATGCCAAGTGTGATGAAGAGAAGAGTAAAAAAATACAGTATAAGAGCAGACAGCATACAGGTCATAGTCACATTATAACAAAGGAGGTTGCCAGAGATAAATAGATTCAGAATATAAATGTATAAGATAGAGACTGGTGGTGAGGAAAACTTACTGAGCTGACACGAAGAAGAAGCTTCAAGAGGAACTCAGACTAAAAAGTCCATCCACATCCAGGTGATGACTGTGTATTTTATGGTCAAAAAGCACAATGGTGGTACCAGGATTCTTATATAAAAATATCGGATTAGTACAAGTACAGTAGTTAAGTAGTAAATTTGGGGGGGAAAAGCTGCTTTCCTCAAATCATACCCATTATTTACAAAGTCCCGTACTTGAGTAAAAGTACTTTCCCATATGTATATAAGACTTAAGTGAAAGTACAAAATATTCTTACTCCTGAATGACCTTAAATGTGAAAAGTAAAAGTAGTAATGTATGAAAAGTGTGAATAATGGATGCAGTTCAGGGTTCCATTCTCCTGCATATCAGACCTTAATAAGAAACGAAGACACACAGTGAGAAAACCCTTACTCCATTCACACAGATACAGTACAGATACTTACAAAATATACACAATCACTAGTTTACTGTCCACCAGAGATCAATTAATCAATATCTTTATAAAGTGTTGTGGGGGTTTTTTTGTGAAAGTGATCACGCCTCTTTCTTCTTTTCTGGATAGGGATTAATTAATAGGAAACCTTTTTGATGCTAAAATTTATATTTGCATTCTATTTTATTCTGTAAAGCTGCATTGAGACAATGTCCATTCTTAGAAGGTGTATACAAATAAAACCAAAATGAATTAAATTGATTGGGAAAAACATGTCACCAGATTTACGCACGTTTCTGTCATTTTGTTCATATTCCTTAATAAACATAAAAGATAAATATGCATTCACATACACATGATTTAAATATGGTGTCATAAAAAAATGTTTTAATACAGTATTTTTTTTATAATTTTTTATAATAGTTAAAAAAATATGTATATATATATATATATATATATATATATATATATATATATATATATATATATATATATATATGTATTCCTTTTTTTTCACTATTATAAAACTATATATATTATTAAAAAGTATATATATTTTTTTATTTAAATTTTTTATTTTTTTTATTTTACAAAATACAAAATAAATGATAAAATGATGAAAAGCAGAGAAGCAGAGCTTCCTGGACAGATATGGCATGTTCTACTCCTTTTTATTTTTTGTTCTTTTGGATGGCTCATCGTAATTGTTTATATTCATAGATTTGCTTTGGACTTTTTTATTTCGAAGTAAGAAAATCTAAACTAAGCTTCACAATGTTTTATCCAATTATAAATAATTGAGATAAATTCAGGTTTATAGCTTGATAGAGCAATTAATCACAAACCAACAAAGAGCAAAAACACAAAGCATTTTTCAAAAATGACAAAATGATGGTAAACAGTGAAAATGTCCTGTAAAAACACCAAATGTGCTACATCTTCTTGTTGTTGTTCTACTTGGATGGCTAGTCTTAATTGTCATTATTTATGGATTTGTTTCGGGCTGCTTCCTTTCAAGTCATTAAAATGAAATGAGTTTCACAAAATGTACAAAATTGCACTCATCACCGATCGAACGATTTGAAGCTGTCAGTGTCTCCTTTTTGAATCGAGATCTCCTTATCTGTAAATTGCACTCAAATCTAGTAAAATACAAATAATCTGAATGCTCTTTTAGGGACCCAAAGATAAACAGTATTGGGGCACCTGACGTTTCCAGCCATTTAGGGTTCCACAAACTGTACACAAAGTTAAAGGCACAAAATTGTACAGGATGCGATAGCATCACACGTTCCTATCACTTGATCCTGTTCCTGCATGACAAGGCCCCTGTGCACAAATGAAGCTCCATGATGATATGCTTTCCATGGGTTGAAGTAGAAGATCTTCTGATATAGAGTTCTGACCTCAACCCTAGTAAACACCTTTGAAACGAACTGGAACGCTGGCCCAGGACTCCTCACTTCACCTACATCACAACCTGACTTTACTAACACTCATGTATCTAAATGAGCACAAATCTCCACAAACACACTCCAAGATCCCAGAAGGTTATACCAACAGTTGAGAACTAAAAATGGAATGGGATGTTAAAAAAGGATACACCAATCTCATAGTCAGGACACACAATGCCATCGAGCAGGAGAAAATAGTTTACCAACCCTTTCTGAAGGTGACTGAATGTAATTAAGGGTAATGATTTCTCTGGATCGAAGAGAATAAAGGAGTAATGAACATTCCCCATATCTATGCCAATAATAAACAAATCACATTTCTTATCTGCTGCAAACCACTCAATAGAACATCATTGATCAAATTTGTTTTGACAATGCATGTTTTTTTTGTCACAAGAAAACTTCTGATGTTTTCCTATTGCCGTCTGTGAGTGTAACACTGCACGAATCCAGCTATAAAAGATGGCGAATCGAATCCGATGCCCTTTTAATGACATTTCGGACCTTCAAAGAGAAAATGCCGACCCCGAGAGGATCTCGAGCCACCTACAGCCACATGCCAGCTCCAGTTAGATCCCAGTTTATGAACATTTCCGACTTTAAACAAGAACAACCTCTTAAATCAAGCTCCAAATAATCTTCTTCGGAGTTGGTGTTGAATTTATAATGATCTCAGATGTTAGGTTAATTTATGAGTTGCTCAGAAGCTGAAGACTGAAGACTCGATCGATTAATCGAGTAATCGGATAAGTAGTACTTTTTCTTTATTTAAAAGCAATACTAAACAAGAGAGAGAAAATAAGACGGGTCTCTTAAAATGTACAAGTAATTTGTTTCCTTTGTTAAAATTTTTTTTTTTTTTTCTCGAAAAAATTAACATTTATTTGCCATATTAAATCAAAATACAAATACAGACGCTCCTCACTTTCATTCACTTTACGAACTTTCGCTAATACGAACAAACCTTTGCTAAAATGTAAATCTGTTCAAAGTTGAAAAAATTCAAAACGGAGGAGAGCCGCCGCGAGACCGTAACGAGTCGACGTGATCCGCACTGGACTCGGGCGAATCAATTTTTTTAAGTACATTTTTTAAATAAATTTTTATTATTTCTAATTATTTAATACAAAATATTGTATACAGTATTCCGATCATTTCGATTCGTTATATATTTGATTGTTTATTTGATAGTATTTATAGCTCTTACATTATTAGGAGATATGCGATGTCAATAACGAACACAGTAACAACTTAACGTAACAAATAAACGTGAGTCATTCAAAAAGTCAATCTGCAGCGTCCGTGTAGAGTAGGTTATAGAAAAATATTGATTTATTAATATATGTAATCATAATATGAATATAAATCCCAAACTTTGGAAACTTTCTTCCTTTTTCTTTGGCCTGAATCTTCTCCTCGACCCTCGCTGTTTTCTATCCGTTCCTTAATTTTTCCTTCTGCGGCGTCTTCTGTGTTACCTGTTCAAAACTCTCCAGAGTTTAGCGGGTGGTGCGTCAATAATAGTAGTCCGTGGGAAACACAGTGCCCCATGTGTAGTTAAATGGACTAAACAAAGCATCGAGGCAAATAATCGAATTACTCGTGTTACTCGAGGAATCGTTTAAGCCCTATATTAAACTGAATTGAATTAAAAAATCCATCACTGAACAGTACATATCAACAATGAGGGAACTGTAGTGAATGGAGATTTGGTATCACCCAGATGAGGATAGGTTCCCTTTTGAGTCTGGTTCCTCTCAAAGTTCCTTCCTCATGAAGTCTCCCTGTCACAGTCGCCACTGGCTCACTCATTAGGGATAAACTTACAATTATAAGGAGCAAACTTATAGGCACTGAACTTAGACATTTGTTTATACAACTTTATAGCCTCTTTATCTGTGTAGAGCTGCTTTGAGACAAAGTGCATTGTTGCAAAAGTGCTATACGAATAAAAATGAATCGAATTAAATTAATGACACGAATCAGTATTGTTTAACTGCTCAAGATTTGTTTTCTGGACTTTAGTCTAATAATGGTCCAGAGGCAGCATTAAAATCATGGCCAAACTTCTGAGCAACTTGTTATTAAACCTGTGAACAGCAGAAGATGAGTCGATGTCGTTCTATTCAATCCTGAGCTGTTCCACAAAGACATTATGAGAAGTTAAAAAGTCTAGTACATGCAGACATGTTAGTTTTAATTCACAAGCATTTTAATAGTGATTTTCTTTTCTTTTGCTCATGTTTGTGCACAAAAAAGCTATAGATTATAAAGCAGTGAATGCAGTGGAAAGAAAAGGAGCAAATATTGGCATCTAAGCATATCAGGAGTGTCCTGGTTTCATTTTTGCCCAACAATGATTTGATGTTGAGGACATTAAAAGCATCTTTATTTTACCATTTTATTTTGTGGGGCATGAGAAATTTCATGCATAATTCTATTTGAATGAGTTTTGTACTAGTTATAGAGGGGTTGTAGAAAAGGAAGTGGAATAAATATACCCTGAAAGCAGATTGTGGTCAGGGAAAGGGTGCGGCTTTCAAAGCAGCCTCAATCTCGTAGGCTTTAATACCTTCTTACATTAAAGCAGAAGAGAGATGAAGGCAAATCCAATTAGCAGGAATGGAAATAGGACGTTTTTTTTTTTTACCATGCACTGCTTCAGGAATGCCCATGCACAGGTGTTCAGACTCAAGAATCAACTCTTTGAGACGCGCAGGAAAGGGGTTTGGGGGTTGTGAGGAGCGCATCTGGAGATGATTTGGGAACTTACCGGAGTCTGAGTAGTCTGGTCGGCCGAGATCACGGAAGGAATAGATGAAGTCTGCGCACTTGTCGCTGTGCACCTCCCCGCGCGAGCACAGCTCGGAGAGCAGCTCGAGCGCCTTCCCGCACATCTCATCCTCCCTTCCCGCAGGCATTTCCCCGCAGCATCCTCATGCAGCGCGCGCCGCTCCGGCTCGGCCGCGCTCATCCAAATAAAAACACGCGCAAAAACCCCCAGACTCCCTACTGCAGGCGCGCGCTCTCAAACTCGCTCCATCTGAACCGCATTCAAGCGCGCGTTCAGATTAAAAAAAAAAGAAAAGAAAATAAACCATTTTATAAAGTTGTTGGTATTTATTTTAATTTTTTAAATATTTTTTTTCAAATTTTATTTATTTTATTTGTTTTATTGAAAAAGTGCGCTCTCGCTGACGGCGACTGCACGAGCGCACGAGGAGGCGCAGCGCGCGAGATCCACTTCTTCCAAAAAGCACCAGCCTTGGAGATCCCAGTTTGTACAGACCGACGATGAGGCTCCTCCTTCTTCTTTTTCTTCTCCTCCTCCTTCTCCTCCTCCTCCTTTTTCTCCTCCTCCTCCTCCTCCTCCTCCTGCTCTTCCTCTACTTCAGTTCACATTATCAATGTTTGTCATAGGATTCATTTATCTGACAGAATGAATCTCAAAAAAATACTTTTAGTTCGTACAAGACTGAAAAATCTGTGACTCCAGCAATCATAATTTAAGTTTTGTAACTGCTTCATCATGGGTATGGGTTTTCAGTTCACCTACTGGGATGTTTTAGAAGTTAGGAGAAAACCAGAAAACCCAGAGGAAAGTCAGGGATAATAATAATAATAATAATAATAATAATAATAATAATAATAATAATAATAATAATAATAATAATAATGGGCATGGCTCCGGAGATTTTGCACATTTGCACATTGTCCATGTGCCTCACTGGTTTCCTCCAGGTACTTCAGTTTTCTCCCTAAGTCAAATAAACATGCATTACTGGCTGACTGAAATTTCCAAAATGTCTGTGCAAGATTTTGTGTGTTTGGTTGCCATTTCCATTCAGCGTATCCCCCACATTTGTGCCCAGGTTTCCCTGAACAACTCTATAAACTCCAAGACCAACTCCATACCAAAACCAATGCAGGTGACCACCTCATGAGTCTGACTGAGAGAATGCCATTAGTGTGTGAGTAGCGCAGAAGGTAATTATTTAGTAGAATGGAAAATATAAAACATATTCCAATTTTTTTGAATACATAATTCCATACCTGTTCTTATATAGTTTGATGTCTTCAGTATTAATGTACAATGTTGAAATTAATAATAATAAAGAAAAACAACTGAAAGTGTATTGATTGGTATTATATTTATTATAATAGCCTTCTGTGCAGGCCTAAACTCTATCAAAATCACTGACTTACATTTTAATATATTTTATTTCCATGAATATGTATTAAATTATTAGTCAAGTCTCTGTTGCTTTAACCAATCAGATTTCCAGTTGCTGACTCCGAGGTCATCTATCAGGCATTGGATAATGTCTGCCTTTTCACGTCCTTTGATTGGATGGTCAGAGAGCGCACTAATCAGAGCTCACTAACCGCATTTGTAGCAAACTGCCAAAGCTCAAATAAATTTGTGTGGATTTATTAGCTGTTTTTTTATTTTTATTTGTTTTTTTATGGCTGACAGAGGAGAAGAAATGTGTTTGGTTGCAGGACAAGGATATTTACAAGACGCACTTTTCAAAAAAAAAAAAGCTGGAGGATTTTTGCGTTTTCGTTTCTTTAGAATTTGCAGGAAAAACTCATTTTAAATCCACAGGAAAACCATAGTCATGGAAAAAATGTACAACAACTGTATAATATAATGTATAATATACACCCAGATTGCTTTTCTTTTAGAACCTACTTGAATGAACAATAGATATTTGCTTTATGATAACATTCTTTATTTCATAAAAAAAAACAAAAAAACTTTTTTTTCTCTGCAGTTTATTTGAAAACGTCAACATGCGTCAGACAGAAGAGCATAATGATGCTTGTCCACAGCTTGTTACTCTGGGTGTTGCTTGGTAGCTCCAGAGGATGTCCCATTCCTTATTTCTTACATTGACTCACATGTTTAATGGGAAATATGATAGGAAAGGAACGTTTGCGGTTTGTGGTAATTGCATATTCATAGAATCGGGAGTTGTTGATGAGGGTAAAAGGAGGTTGTGTGCCAATTTTCTTTTGTTACTTCAATTGTTCAGTTCAACACAGCAAAAAAATAAATAAATGAATGGTCTTCAAAACTATGTAAGCAGATCAAAAAAGCTCCCTTGTGTTATCTCTTCTATTGATTTAACCACTGGGCATGTCTGGTAAGTGAAAACTCAAAAAAAAGAAAAAAAGAAATAAATAAAAACCACAAGGAAGATTAGAAGATTATTTGATTCTTCTTCATGTTTTTTTGAGTAATATAATGATAAGTAAATTCATTGGGGGGGGGGGGGGGGGACCCAATGAGAAAACTGAACAATAAGACAATAACTATTGGAAATCTCTCTGAATAAAGCCTCTATAAAAGCATTCAATCTCATTTATGAATCTTTTTTTGTGAAATGGTTTCAGGGGACACAACACAAACATTTCCCCCCACTAGAATCAGATTCACAAAAGTTAAAGTAATGCTAATTTTCTCTCTGTGTTCCCAGGTGCATGTTGATAAATGACAATACGCCACGAGAATTTTTAAATGCGACACAAACAATAAAAGGTAGAACAAATAAATCGTGAAAAAAAAAGCAACTCTTTATAGCGTAGCGTGTCCTAAATCTTGCATATATAACATTATAATAATGCAGCTAAGCCATTGCAGTAGTTCGCTCACAATAGACACGTAATAACTTCCTCCGTCTAAAAGAGATGAATAGATTCACTTCGAATTGCTTTTTTTCAGGTCACTAATACGAGTTTGCCTAAATGTTAAATATATTAATGTGTGTATTACAATAACATATATACAGTATATTGTACATTTGCAATCTCATCACATTCTTGAGTGCCGATTCGATTCGGAACTATCTGCGTAGTCATGATCAGGTCTTGTACAAATGCTCTTATAAATGATTCACAGATAAATTCGATTCATGATAAATGAGGCCCACTATGTCTGATCCACCCAAACATGCGCTATAACCAGGTATCGCGCTGTACTGCTTTGATAAATACAGTTTACTTCTTTATTCTCGAGCATCCTCTCATTCATCTCCTGTTGTCTATGGCAACTAACAGAGTAAACTTCCACACAGAGAGATTCCCTGTTCTGCTACATAAACTATTCATGGCTCTCTAAAGGCTGCAGCCAAAGCTTAGATACACACTCCCCCCCCCCCCCCGGTGCTATAGACATTTTTTCTAAATAAAACACATACACAGACTATTATGGATTATTTCTCACTGTAGTTTAATCTACACCACATGGCAATTTGTATACTGTGATGTAAGTATATTCACTGAGGCCACCTATTTTCAAACTGCACACTTATGCACTGTGACTTATCTGTAGACAGTCGCTGTATAGTGTAAAATTCTGTAAAGCTGCTTTGAGACAATGTCTCAAAACTCAACCACTTTGGTTTGATTTTGCTACTGCATAATTATAATATTTGTCTTATTACTAGTCTACTCTCATTTCTAACTTCCTCTTTTATAAGTGGTTGGCCAAGGAGGAGATTTATGGATGTGGTGAGGGAAGACATGCATTTAGTTGGTTTGAAAGTGGCAGATGTAGAGGACAGGGGGGTATGGAGACAGATGATCCGCTGTGGTGACCCCTGAAGCAGCGAAGAAAGAAGAAGAACATATTTCATTCAATGACTATGAGACCAAAAGGAGTTTGATGATAGATATGTCAGTGCCCAATTTGTTAATGACTGTCAAGTGAAGAAGTGGTAGCTCGGATTTTTAATTAGAAGGTTGGGAGTTCAAATCTAAGCATGACCAAGATGCCAATGCTGGGCCTAAATGCCCAGGTCTATGACCTAAATGCAAACTGTCTGGGCTATGGTATATAGATTTTTTTTCCATTTGTTGATTCTGCATTATTAAAATGATCAGTAAATTAAGCAGCAGGCATGACTGCTCCAGGAAGTAAAAAAAAAAACTGCTGATTTTTATGGCAAGAACCGAAACAGGCAGAAGGCTCATTATTAAGATCCTTCGAAAGGAAAGGAGTAAGAACCTATACTGTGTGAGAATGTAGAATAGAGGAACTGGAAGTGGGCATGGTGTTGTTTGCAATTCACTGATTAAAAAAACAGAGCTTTTATTAAGATTAGTGTATAAATAGTTATATAAAGAGCGATAAATGCTGGTGTGCTTTCAATGGCTTCAATGGCACTTGGGCAAAGAACATTGGCCAGCTGACAGAGTAACAAAGTCTTACTGAGAACTGACTGAGCTGCAGGTTGGAATTAAGACTTATTAAAAATAAAACTGGATTGACGGCAGTGAGGACAGTCGCAAGGGTAAGCAATGAAGCAGAGTCCCTGATCTTACACTGAAAAGCTCTGGGGCAAAAAAGACAATCATGAGAAGAGTCATTGGCTCCTGCAGAGAATGTGAAGTTCATTGGTATACCGCTTGACTTACATGCACTACAATCTACCTTGACAGATTGAGCCATCTTTGTCATGGGCATGCAGTTAGGAAATTGGGAATGGCCATCGGCAGACTTTTTTACATTTGCCTGGAAGTTTTTCAGCAACAACTACAATAGTAACTGCACCTTTGACCATTGCAGCATTGGCTGATTGTTTAACTGCTTGTCAGCCATATCACAGATGCATGTGTCAGTAAATGTGACAGGAGTATGTGTGTGTACCCTAAGGGGTTGGTCCAGTTCATGTTTTCTCCTCTAGGGCCTATGCTTAGATCTTCTTCCTGGAAAAACTGAACAGAATAACCACAGCTTGCCTCCATGCTTAGTGTTCAGATCCACTAATAGGGAAGCGTAAGCACCCAAACTGTGTTCTAATACAGAGTAAAGGAACCGGCAATTGACATGAGACAAGACAAGTGGCAATGCACTAACAAAGACCAGAGCTTGGAGAAGATCAGTATAGATGCCTCTCAAAGAATAGCTGCATCTCATTGTTTAATCTTTAGACTCACTTGACTATAGCACAAGACTGACTGAGCACTGACAGAGAAGAGCTCAACCGTGAATGTGCTGCAGTTTGGAACTAAGACTGTCCCTTGGCAAAAATAAAACCAGACCCTTCACCTGGTACAGCTAATCAAATGCTTGATCTATTTTAAGTATATTTACCTATGCACCAATTGCTATGTACTCATTTTATTATAAGCTACATCTACACTAATCCGAATTTTAATACAACGTTTTCGTCTGAAAAAACACTATCGTTCAAAAAGTTCAAAGTACCAAAAGTTGCTTATCCACACTGAAATTTCTCAAAATGCTTAGGTCCCTGTACTGCACATGAGTAAAACATAAGATGCTTTAATGTCAGTCATTTCCGCCTGGCGTTCATTTACTTTTTGGCTTTTCGAAACGTGGCTGCAATATCGAGAAAAGTCACCATCACATGACTAAAAATGCATCATCGTTTTCCACACTATGTGGAAAGGGTGTTTTCAAAAAGCTACGTTTTTGTTGACTTAAAATGCCGCCTCAGAGTGGATGGTCCAAAAAGTCCAAAAAGTCCAAAACCGAGTAAAAAAATCTGCATTTTTAAACTGTATTTGGACATAGAGATTCATAATGTATGTACAATCCAAGATGTACTGTATATGTCTATTCATATGTCTATTCAGCTGTAGAGATTCATATGTACATTCAAAAGCTCAATGAATCTGTGACCTAATAATATGCCATGCAAACTGACTGTAATGGCAGATGAATGAGATCAATTCCTCTGCAAGAGCAACTGGTGGCCTCACCAGCGATCTATGTAAATATATCCTAGATTATGCTGTAATTAGAGCCTGAATACAAAAGGACTACAAGCAGTGTGATATCTGGTTTTGCATTGAATATGATGCTCTAGAAGCCATAGCAACGAGGTGCACTAAATCAATGGATCTGTGAAAATAGAAAGAGAAGGCAAATTTGCTGGCCTTATTTCCAATGGGGAGCGTGATTTATCAAAATTGCCAGAAGATGCTGTTTCAGAGTGTAATTTGTGAAAATATTCTGTTGGTGTGGGTGATGGTTAGGATTTAGGAAGAGTGATTTGACTTGAAGTTCATTGTCTTCCACCTCAGCAGGTTGAGGCCTCTCGATGATGGTCGTGATGCTAGGAAATCATGAATGGCAATAGACAGACTAGATGGATGGATGGATGGATGGATGGATGGATGGATAGATAGATAGATAGATAGATAGATAGATAGATAGATAGATAGATAGATAGATAGATAGATAGATAGATAGATAGATAGACAGACAGACAGACAGACAGACAGACAGACAGACAGACAGACAGACAGACAGACAGACACGGTTGGAAATGAAGGAAGGAACTTCAATAGTAACTCTGCACCTCTGGAGATTTCAGTGTTGCCTGATTGCTTAACCTCAGCCTTGTCAGCCTGATTTCAGATGCATGTGTCAGTAAAAGTGACAGTAGCATGTGTGTGCACCCTAAGGGGTTGGTCCAGTTCATGTTTTCTCCTTAGGGGTATGCCCTTAGGTATTCTCCCTGGAACAAAATAGTCAAAATAGCCCTAGGTGAAGAAGATTTTTGAGAAAATGTCAACATTTATATACGAGGTGGAATCAAAAAGTTTCGAGACAGGCTCTGTTTACAAGAAAGTACTTCATTTATTTATGTTTCCACACCACCACCTTTAAAATAGTCCCCTTGCAAGCAATACTGAGCCCCCAGCATTCCTGCCACTTCTGAAATGTGACCTGAAGGTCTTCTTTTCGAAGCGTGTCAAGCACCTTCTGAGATTCGCGCTGGATCTCAGCAATAATGTAAAAACGAGGACCTGTGAGCCGAATCTTCATCTTCGGGTAAGTCCGCAGGAGCCAAATCTAGTGAGTAGGGTGGGTTGCCAAGTTTTTACATTTTCAGGGGTTGATCTCGTTGAAGGTCTTCCTGATCTCTTGTCGTCTTTCGGCAATTTTCTTCCGCTGTTGAGCATCATCGCCTTGTTTCGAACGTATATGTCATGTCAAATGTCTCTGTGGCAGATTTGCCCAGTTCCACACAGAATTTCACGTTTGCACTTTTTTCTATCCTAGACATCCATGATGAAATCGCAGACGTGGTAATGCGTGTGGTCAGAATAGCACCAGTTAGCACTGTTAGTCTCAAGACTTTTGATATCACCTTCTAAAAGCTGTACTACTTACTATTGACCGGAACATTTTCAGGAACCCTTTTTAGTAGTGCTTTAGAACCCACCAGGAATGAGGTAAAACTAAATCCTTAGTGCAGTTGATGTGAGTAAACACGTTCTGGAAGGACTTATCCGGATGGTATTAGAACTCATTTCCGGGCTAAGCTTGTGTATTAGCAAATTCCTTTTTCCACACCATATGCATCGTTGTTTAAATAGCCAAACCGACCAGAATGCAATACAATATTGTCATTATTAAGCACCAATATACATTTCCTTCAAACCGGTATTTAGTTATTTATTTATTTGCTCCTAGTAAAAAAACTAAAAAAAAACTCGTGTTTTAATTAAGCCATTGTCCTTAGTGAAAAACCCATCATCATCAGTCTAAATAGACAGGATAGGGGCAGTTCTCTCCATGGCAATGAAGATGCAGCAGATCCTCCTGGATTATTTATAGAAAAAACAGGCTGACCATTTTTAGCTCAGAACAGATGATCCTAGATCAGTTTGATGGCCTGATATTGAGCACCTTAGTCTTTTGTCTTTTTATTCAAGCTATTTGCAGCAAGACATGACATTTTAGCTCTAGAGAAATACCTAAGTGTGTGTGTATGTGAGTGTGTGTGTGTATGGGGGTTTTCCATCGACAAAGCAGACATGTTCCATCTTACGTGCAGGATGATGTTTTTCTTATTTCCCTGGGTGGCCCAAAAGGACAGGTCTGCATTCGAAATGACTTTGATGTATTCCGGGAGAGAGCAATTAGACCCGTAATCCTAGATGAAGCACGGTATTGTGCTCTGCGAAGGTGCGCTCGACTACATGGAAGACGCTAACGTGAATCGAAAAGCGCGCATGAAAGAGCTCAAGAGCTTGCTTTGAATTCTACTCTAACACACTCCGCTTTTAATGAAGTACCTCGTTCTGACAAGAGCAGCTGACCCAGATCTAAAAATCATTCACCACAACCCTACGTCTTTTGCTTCATTGACAACAGAATTACTAAAGCGCACCTTTTCTAGCGTTTTTTTTATATATTAGCCTTTGTGTGCAAAAGGTAAGATCATGTTGGAACATTTTGAAGAAGCACTAATGGCCCTTCTACAAAAGCAATTCGAACAAAAACTCAACATTAAAATGGATGAATGGGTTTATACTTTTGTTGTTATCAGTCCTGCACAATTTTAAAGCAATACTTTTTTTTTTCATGAAATCTTTTAAAATTATTTTTTGGAAAATGGATGCATTATAGATGTCTCACAGCTCAATGAATGCGCTATTAGCCAAAGTACATCCATTACATTACATTACATTTATCTCCTTATCTTATTACATACAATTACCTCTTTCATACTGCTGAGCAGTTAAGGTTTAAGGGCCTTGCTCAGTGTCCCAGCAGTGGCAGCTGGTACAGCCAAGATTTAACAACCCTTGTTTTGGACTCGATGGTGCCTGAAGCAGTAAAGCTATTCCATCTAAGCTAACAGGAGGAAACCAACCAGAAGCTACCAGATGGATATTTTCCAGGTTCTATTATGACATTTGCTGTACGGATGCATAAACATTCATGATCCCAGATACAGGATGGACACATTTAGCTCCAGGTGAAACAGTGATACAGCAAGTATTGTTTCTACAACTTAGAGCTCCACTGTCCAAGTTTAAACCTGAGCTTAGGTTACTGTCTTCTCATAGTCTGTCTGTCTGTCTGTCTTGGTTTCCTCTCGGTTCTCGGAAACTGATGATAAATGGACATTTTTTTGTATCATTAGGTGCAATTTATAGAGATTGTTTAGTAGGAAACTTCTAGAAGATCAGCGGTTTCTAAAATACTCAGACCAATAGACCATCATCCATGCCATGGTCAATAGGATCACTTTTAATGAAACTCCTGACCTGCATCTGCTTAATTTTGGACAGTAAATATATAATAAAAACAGCTTTATTGAACTGACAATCGGTGTTAAATGTTATCACTTAAACAGTTAAATAGTTTGGTAGTTAATAGTGAATAGACAATAATATGTTGTTCAAAAGCACACAAAATAAACTATGTGTTATGGGGAACAACTTAACATGAATATGTGTCATAATGCAGGTCCACACACACAAACATATGCTCCCCCACAGCAGGCTTATTTATAGCTAGCTAGCTAGCTAGATAAGAGATTTTGGACAGCCCCTATGGTACCTTAGTGAATTCATCTAGACATTATGTCACTTTAATACAATAATGTGTTTTGAAACGTTAACGTTCCTGAACATTCGGTCCTGCTGCGGATTCCCACGAATTTTAAGATAATCCACAATTTGCTGTTAGTTAGTTTCCAAATGAGAATTATCTGAACGGAGAATTATCGGGGGTTGACTGTATAATTCGATAGATAGTTGTGTAGAAAGAGAGACAGATAAACACTGCTAGATGAACCGAATAATATCCAGACAGACATATAGATTGATTGATCACAATAGAATATTGTCCACATACAGTTTATGAAGCTCCTTGTATAGATGACGCACACAATTGTAATAAACATCCCACATTTAAGACTCCTGACATGCTGCTTAAAATCGTTTATCTCATTAAAAACTTTTTTAGAAAGGTTTCCCTGAGCTATTGCCACACGGTTGATGAACTACTTTCAGTTTTTGCCCTGTTTTATATGTCGACAAGACTCTCCCCACAGATTTCTCTTAGCTCTAAGCTAGGTGCAAAGTCATATTTTTTAAACCAGTTTAAACCAGTCAGGGGAATGCATTTTCCTTCACTTCATAATCCCTATGGACTCATTAAATTTGTATTGCCTGAAGTACAAACAGACATCTAAATGCTATTACATCTGCCAGTTTGGATATTTTAAGTTATATAGAAGAGGGAGGGGCAAAAGGGTTGTTACTGAACTAAAAAAAAAAAACTAAAAAATCTGAAAGTGCACACAACCATATTCAGTGTTGATTGACAAAATTGTAATGATAATAATTATATCTTTACTCAATGTTAGAAACTATTAAAAATAACTTAACAGCTCTGTCTTTAAAATGTGATAGTGACAGGTTTATATCTAAAGGTCCCACTAATCTACCACAAAGTGGACACTTGATTTTTTCAAGCCATATGTGGCTCTTTCTCCAAATTGTTAGCACAAAGTTGGAACCACACAACTGTATAGGAGGTCTTTGGATGTGCTAGCATGACATTTTCACTTAACTTTACCTAGGAGACCTAAACATGTTCCAGCATGACAACGCCAGATCCATGAAGGTTATGGTTTATATGGGTTGGAGTGAAGGTGAAAAAAAAGGATCTCTGACCTCAACCTTAGCGAACACCTTTAGGAATGTGAATGCTGACTGCACCCCAGGCCTCCCCACCTCACCTGAATCAGTACCTGATACGCTCTTGTGGCTGAATGTGCCCACTAGTGGAAGATCTTCCCAGAAGAGTGAAATTTATTGATAAATGGATCTTTAGAAAGCACATACCAATAATATGGTCAAGTGTCCACAAACTTTTGTCAATAGAGTAAAATTGATGCCCTGCTTATAAAGTCTGTAATAGATTCCACGTATTGTGTTACATTAGAAATATGGTGTGGATATGAGGAGGTTTTGAATGAACCCTAATCTAAAGTTTCAGGCATTTAATACATTTTGAAAATCTCAAAGCAAAGAAAAAGTGATGGATTCAAATGATTTCAGCCATATACATCTTTATTAGGTAAAGCTAAAACATGTAGTACTAGCACTAAAGCAATCATTTATCCTTAATTTCCAAATAAAATGCAGTTAAATATTAAGTTGAGGCAAAATGACAGCAGTTAAAAAACATCTTAATTTGTTTGTCTTATTTGTTATCTACATTTATGGGCTGGATCGTGTCATTTAGCACCCACATGAGTACATTTGGTTTAGTTCGCCTTATGACTTGTGCTCAGTAAAACTTATAAAAGGACAAATCCCGTGAGAACGTGAAACGTGCCATAGCTGTGCTTGTTACTATGGCAACTATGGTGTCTCTTTTGCCAAAGGGTGCATCTGCGGCTAACAAGGTTAAAGCATATTTTTTCTATTCTCATCATTAGTTTCCATAGTGCCCATGTTCATTCACTATTATGCCACGATTCATAAAAAAAAAAACCCTTCACTGACAGAATCCAACACACTGAAAATAGCTATAGACTGCACTGGTTTAGGAAAATAGCTATCTTGTCAGCCTGGTCATTGACTACAGGCTGCAAACAAGGTCTCTTCCCATTTGGAGTTTCTTTGGAAACAAGTTCAGGCTTCTGTTGCATTTCTATATTTCCATGGAAACAGGTTTAAACATGTGCTAAAGTTAGAGAAGCTTGTAGTTTTTCTCTTCAGCAGGGTTGCTGAGACTCAGGCTGACTGTGTATTAAAATGAATGGACAAAACAATTT
Source organism: Silurus aristotelis (assembly GCF_946808225.1). Taxonomy (NCBI): domain Eukaryota; kingdom Metazoa; phylum Chordata; class Actinopteri; order Siluriformes; family Siluridae; genus Silurus; species Silurus aristotelis. The sequence continues at coordinate 25,514,886 of NC_139587.1, read as the reverse complement.
CATTGAATCAACTAATATGAAAGCATTTCATTTGTTCATATTCTGAATAAAACAAACAGTTTCCCCAATCAAAAATAAATTTTGCTTTAGAGAAACTAAACAAAAAATCTACATCAGTAGCTAGCTATCTAGCAAACACTAAATGAATAACATATAACTAACTTTAAACAATGTAAAATGCTCTAAAGATTTTTTAGCATAAAATAACAAGCTGTTTTCACTAAGAAACCTACACATTCCTTAGAAACATTTTGGTATGCTAAATTAGCCAATGGTAACTATCTCTAAACTGATGTTTTTGTTAATATTCATTGACTAGCTATCTAACTTAATAGTCACTTAAATGTTTAGCATTCTATTTAAAGCTTATGTTAGTTTGAAAGATGCAGATGTAGAGGACATAGTAGTATGGAGCCGAAAGAAGGAGAAGTTAGTTATCATTAAGCTAATTATGTTTGTTGACTAACCACAGTAGATAATTTTGTGGTCATTTCAGGATCTGACATATTAGCCTTACCTCCTAGCTAACTTATAGCTAGCTATTCAGACTCAAGTTAAGCATGTATATCTTATGCATTCCTGTAAAGCTTGTTTGAACATTTGTACAGTAAAAAATTAATGATTGAATGCACCAACCAATTGAGAGCCAAATGAGCAAAACTGATTCTGAATGGATTAAACAATTGACCTGAAACAACAATTGACCTACATTTTAAGCCATTCTATTTGTTAATTTTACATCCAGTCCTGGTCTAGCATCAAGCAACAACAATCACTCCTTTTTACATTTTTGTTTAATTAAAGACTTGAGCTGTGGCTAAATTGGCAGATGTCTCCAAACCAGCTGAACCCATAATCATCCCCAAACAGAATTTCACAGAACCTTCAAGAAGAATCTTCTGGAAACCCTTCAGTATTCATGACTGCAAGACTGCTGGTGTAAGTATCAGACTGGTTTTGTTGTTTAGTCATCACATCTGCAGTGTTTTATTATTTGTCATTTGTTTGGCAGTTACAGTTTGGGGGTGGAAACAGTCAATCCAATTTGGCAAGTGGTCACAGAGAAGCCTGGCGGAGGCTGGTTGGGTTATTTGCACAAATTTTCTTCCAAACAGCGAAATTCCATATGCATCGGATCTAAATGTCACTTGTCGTCCAAGCTAAATTCATTTCTGATGTTATTAACCCCCTCAAATGTCATCTCTTATGCAGCAGCACTGTCTGGCATTTGCCAACAAAAAATTAATGTTCTAGGTAAAACTCTTAACTGCAGCTAGTGATGAATAAATGGTTAGTAACTTATCATATAGACAGTGAAAGCGAGTGTGCAAGACATTTGAGAAATCATATACAGCCCTGGGCTAAATATTTGTCATGGGCAAAAAAGAGAGCTGACCTTAGAATAGGTTAAGCAGAACAGTTCTAAACCCAAATAGTTTGTCTGAGGTGAATCATAGTGTATAAACCTGTGTAATTATAACAGTACAACACAAAAATGGCTTCAATATAACCTCCTGGATGCTAAGAAATTACCCCTAAAAACTAAAGGGTAGCTAGCTAGCAATCAAAGAATAAAGATTAGATTGGATTAGATTCAACTTTGTCATTGTGTAAGGTACAGTTACAGAGCCAATGAAATGCAGTTAGCAACATTTTAGTATGCCAAGTTAACGATGGGTTACTTAACATAATCCCGGATTCTTTGATAACAGAGTGAGGTGTTTCACTATGGGAATCGCTTTGGGCGTGACCAACTACGAAAGCTTTTATGACACCACGTCTGTCTTGACAAACAAGTCGACCTGAGATCAGTCTCTGCCCCACCTTTATCCCTCAGGTCGACCCCTTCTAACATCATTGCAGCGAGATTTCTTCCCGTCCCCGTGCAAGGAGGGAAGTGCTGGTAAAACACCTCACTCTGTTATCAAAGAACCCGGGATTACGTTAAGTAACCCATCATTCTTTTTCTAACTTCGCTCTGTGTTTTACTATAGGAGATATAGACCACTCCCGGATTGCACATGATCCCGCTACACCCAATTACATGGGCTCAGGACGTCTGGCTCCCAGCACTTCATGTGCCAAGGACGACTCAGACACATCTAGTCTATAAAACTGCACAAAGGTGTGTGGCGTAGCCCAACCAGCCGCTGCACAAATTTCCTGAACAGAAACTCCCTTAAGTAGGGCCCTTTGTGAGGGGTAGCCCAAGACACGAACAGCTGGTCAGACTTCCTGAAACCCGCTGTTCTCCTGACATATGTACGGAGGGCCCACACTGGGCACAAGGAACTCAATCTCCCCTCCTCCTGAGATGAGAACGGAGGAGGGTGGAAAGCCAAAAGTTCCGTAACGGGACATCTATAAGAAGAATCCACCACTTTAGGTACAAACGCCGGGTTAGGGCGAAAGGAAACTGTAAACAGGATGGACTGACAGACAGAGCTTGCAGCTCGCTCAAACGCTTAGCAGTCACTAGAGCCACAAGCAGTGCCATCTTAAGAGAAAGAAATTTCAGCCCTATGCCATCCACCGGCTCGAAGGGGTGATGAGAAAGGGCCTCCAAAACCAAAGACAGGTCCCACTGAGGCACTGACCGCTGAGACACCGGCCTCTTATGGAGTGCACCTTTCAAAAACCGGCTAATCAAAGGGTGCCGACCCGCAGGTTCGTTACTAAACCCGACATGACACACAGAAATAGCCGCCAGATACACCTTCAAAGTAGAAAAAGCTTTCCCTCTATCCAGCAAATCCTGGAGAAAACACAATATGTCTCCCACATAACACTGGAAAGAGACAATGTGACTACGGCCACAACACATCTCAAAAACTTGCCGTTTATTGTCATAAAGCATGCGAGTAGACGAGGCTCTAGCACTCTAGTGTGTATAAGCGATGGGGGTAAACCTGCCACAATCAAGTTCCACCTCTCACGGGCCAGGCCCAGAGAGCTATCCTGTCCGGGTGCGGATGATAAATCTCCCTGCTCGCCTGGGACAGAAGGTCCCTCCGTGGAGGGAGTGGCCACGGCTGATCTGAAAGTAGCTGAACTATGTCTGCGATCCAGTGTCTGGACACCCAACGTGGAGCTATCAGAATCAGTGACAAGCTGAGTTCTCTGACCCTGGCCAGGGTGGGGGAAATCAAGCTCAGTGGAGGGAATGCGTAGAGAAGAACGTTTGGCCATGGGTGGGCTAACGCATCCACACCCAACTGCGCATCTTTGTCCCTTAGAGAAAAGTACAGCCCGGCTGTATCTCTGCCATATCTGCTCCACCACCTGGGTGTGCAAAATCCATTCCCCGTACAGGGGGTTTCCCCTGGACAACAGATCCGCACCCTTGTTCCATATGCCTGGAACATAAGTCGCTCTGATGGACAAAAGTCTCGTGTCTCACCTCCTCGCTAACTGATGCAACTGGAGGGAGTGCACACCCCCTGCCGGTTGATGTATGTGACCACTGTGGAATTGTCGGTTTTCACCAACACATGTTGGCCCTTTATAAAAGCCAGAAAATGTTTCAGTGCTAGAAACACTCAAAGTATGTTTATATGTCTCGGGATTAGCCCGCCAAAGACGTGTCCGTCATCATAGTAACCCTCGACGACACCGCCCCCAAGGGAATCCTGGACCGAAGAGTCGCGGGGCATCCCCATTGGTGGAGCGCTAAGACGCACGCATGCGTTATTTTGACTGGCCGAATGGGATGATGTCGGGGACATAAGCGCAACCCATCTCTGAAAATCTCTTTTCATGAGAAGTCCCAGACGCACCACAGAAATCACTGAGGCCCTTTAACCCAGCATTCGTAAGCACATTTGGAACGGGACCATAGTCCTCGGCCAAAAATGGGAGCGACACTGTATGAGAGATGCGATTCTCCTCTCTGTCAGCGTGACTCGATAGGAGAGGGAATCTATACTAGATATAACTAGAGTCCTAGATATTCCGCGCACTGCGCGGGACACAAGCGGCTCTTTTACCTGTTTATTTTAAAACCCAAGTTGCCGAGATGTGTGACTACGCTCTCCGCATCACTGATCGCTCGCTCTCTTGATGAGGAGCATATCAGATAATCGTCTATATAAGACAAAATCCAAATCCCGCTGTTTCTCAATGGCAAAAGAGCCGCCTCCCCACACTTGCTGAAAGTTTTCGGAGTGAGAGACAGTCCGAAAGGAATGTTTTGAAACTCGTAGGCAGTGCTTTTGTGTGCAAACCTCAAATATTTTCTGTGTGACGGGTAAACGTCTATGTGAAAATACGCGTCCGATAGGTTGATCGTCACAAACCAATCGTTTGGACGGATCGACCGACAGAGTGCTTTGTGTATCAACATTCTGAATGAATATTTTTTCATGTGCTTTTTTAACACACGCAAGTCCAAGATCGGACGAAGAGATGTGCTTTCTTCTCTGATCGCCTAGATGCGAAAGTGCGACATTTATTGTGTTTTTTATTTTTTAACACATCGCCCTCAGCTCGCGGCTTGGATGCAATGATGAAATCTTTATTGTGCAACACAAATATTTGGACACCTGAAATTTCCAGCCATATGTGGTTCTTCCCCAAACTGTTTTCACATACTTGGAGGCACACAATTGTATACAATGTCTTTAAATGCAGTAGTGTTACATTTTCCCTTCACTTGAGATAGGAGATCCAAATTTGTTTACTGACACCCTTGTGGCTGAATGAGCAAAATTTTCACCAATGCACACTCCAAAAAATCTGATGGATTAGCTTCCCAGAAGAGTAGAGGTTATTATAACAGCAGATGGAGACTGAATATAGCAGTGGCGGGTCGTGCATTTGGTACCTAGGCCTTCAGTGGGGCCTTACCCGACTCAATCCACCTCTTAATACCACCACTATTACGTCGCAATTATAGAAACCATTAATGCTAGGCAAAAACGCAATGTAACAACGTGTGGCATTACAGAGAGAGGCATTTCAGATATAGAGGGTAAATATCATTTTACTAAATCAAGAAACCCAGTTAGGACTCCAAACCTCTACACTACAACTGCAACTGTGCACCTACATCATCTGGAGCAGTTCAGAATCAATTTTTGTCTAATAACATGACAAAAACATTACAAATCTAAAGAAAATACAACCTACTCAACAGAGTTGCAGACTCGTAATTTGCACTGCTCCTTAGAGGCTGTAATCCAGTGGTACTGCTCATATTCACTATTCTAGAAGAGGTAAACAAACCCTTTCCCGGGCTGAGACAAGCTAGCTAGCTTCAGGGTTGGACGACCTCTTCTCAGGATGTCGAGACCAAATCAATTCCTCTTCCTCCGTAGGTGTAAAAAAGTCTAACTCGAATGTATTAATGTGTGCAGAGCTAGACACGTGTTTTGCCAGTTGAACTTGGTTGTACCAGTTTCCCTCTGACCAACCAATCAGAGGACGGAAAAATGCTGACGCTATTCTGGGCCAGCTAGCTGGCCTGTGAGGCAAATTTGAAATCTGATTGATTAAAAAAACAGAGCTATTTCTTAAGGAGACAATGGTAAAAGGGCCAGCAGTGCTGACTTTGAAGGCTCTGGGCAGATTCGATTGACATGGCAGCATTAGAGACTAAAATCTGTTTAGACAAAAGAAATCTAACAACCACATCCACATACTGGAAGCAGTGCAGCCAAGAGAAATTTAAAATTGAGAAAATAAACTGTTGTTCAAAACCCCTTATGAGAGATACTACATCAGGGACCGTGACGTCGCCCGGTATGGCGCAGCCGGGGCCCCACCCTGGAGCCAGGCCCGGGGTTGGGGCTCGTATGCGAGCGCCTGGTGGCCGGGCCTTCCCCCACAGGGTCCGGCCGGGCTCAGCCCGAAGGAGCGACGTGGGGCCGCCTTCCAGTGGGCTCACCACCTGCAGGAGGGACCGTAAGGGGCCGGTGCTAAGAGGATCGGGCAGCAGTCGAAGGCGGAGGCCTCGACAACCTGATCCCTGGACACGGAAGCTAGCTCTAGGGACGTGGAATGTCACCTCGCTGGCGGGGAAGGAGCCTGAGATTGTGCGTAAGGTTGAGAGGTTCCGACTAGAGATAGTCGGGATCACCTCTACGCACGGCCTGGGCTCTGGAACCACACTCCTCGAGAGAGGATGGACTCTTTACAACTCTGGAGCTGCACATGGTGAAAGGCGTCGGGCTGGTGTGGGTTTGCTTATAGCCCCCCAGCTCAGCCGCCATGTGTTGGAGTTTGAACGAGAGGGTCGTTTCCCTGTGACTATGGGTCGGGGATAGGTCTCTCACTGTCGTGTGTGCCTACGGGCCAAACGGCAGTATAGAGTACCCGGCCTTCTTGGGGTCTCTGGGAGGGGTGCTGGACAGTGCTCCGACTGGGGACTCCGTCGTTCTACTGGGAGACTTCAATGCACACGTGGGCAGCGACAGTGACACCTGGAGGGGCGTGATTGGGAGGAACGGCCCCCCTGATCTGAACCCGAGCGGTGTTTAGTTATTGGACTTCTGTGCTAGTTACAGTTTGTCCATAACGAACACCATGTTCAAGCATAAGGGTGTCCATCAGTACACGTGGCACCAGGACACCCTAGGCAGTAGGTCGATGATCGACTTTGTGGTCGTTTCATCTGACCTGCGGCCGTATGTCTTGGACACTCGGGTAAAGAGAGGGGCGGAGCTGTCAACTGATCACCACCTGGTGGTGAGTTGGATCCGATGGCGGGGGAGGAAGCTGGACAGACTCCTCAGACCCAAGCGTACTGTGAGGGTCTGCTGGGAACGTTTGGCCGAGCCTCCTGTCAGAGAGATCTTCAACTCCCACCTCCGGCGGAGCTTTGACCAGATCCCGAGGGAGGCCGGAGATATTGAGTCCGAGTGGACCATGTTCTCCACCTCCATTGTCGAAGCAGCCGCTCGGAGCTGTGGCAGTAAGGTCTCCGGGGCCTGTCGAGGCGGCAATCCCCGAACCCGGTGGTGGAAACCGGAAGTAAGGGATGCCGTCAAGCTGAAGAAGGAGTCCTACCGGGCCTGCTTGGCTTGTGGGACTCCTGAGGCAGCTGACGGGTACCGGGAGGCCAAGCGAACTGCAGCCCGGGTGGTTATCGAGGCAAAAACTTGGGCCTGGGAGGAGTTCGGTGAGGCCATGGAGAAGGACTATCGGCTGGCCTCGAAGAGATTCTGGCAAACCGTCCGGCGCCTCAGGCGGGGAAAGCAGTGCCCCACCAATGCTGTTTACAGTAGAGGTGGGGAGCTGTTGACCTCAACTGGGGATGTCGTTGGACGGTGGAAGGAATACTTCGAGGATCTCCTCAATCCCGCCGAGACGTCTTCCATTGAGGAAGCAGAGGCTGAGGGCTCAGAGGCGGACTCGTCCATCACCCAAGCTGAAGTCACCGAGGTAGTAAAGAAACTCCTCGGTGGCAAGGCACCGGGGGTGGATGAGATCCGCCCTGAGTACCTCAAGTCTCTGGATGTTGTGGGGCTGTCTTGGCTGACACGCCTCTGCAGCATCGCGTGGCGGTCGGGGACAGTGCCTCTGGAATGGCAGACCGGGGTGGTGGTCCCTCTTTTTAAGAAGGGGGACCGGAGGGTGTGTTCCAACTATAGGGGGATCACACTTCTCAGCCTACCTGGGAAAGTCTATGCCAGGGTACTGGAGAGGAGAATACGGCCGATAGTAGAACCTCGGATTCAGGAGGAACAATGTGGTTTTCGTCCAGGCCGTGGAACACTGGACCAGCTCTCTACCCTCTACAGGGTGCTGGAGGGTTCATGGGAGTTTGCCCAACCAGTCCACATGTGCTTTGTGGATTTGGAAAAGGCATTCGACTGTGTCCCTCGCGGCGGCCTGTGGAGGGTGCTCCGGGAGTATGGGATCGGGGGCCCTTTACTAAGGGCTGTCCGGTCCCTGTATGACCGAAGCAGGAGCTTGGTTCGCATTGCCGGCAGTAAGTCAGACTTGTTCCCGGTGCATGTTGGACTCCGGCAGGGCTGCCCTTTGTCACCGGTTCTGTTCATAATTTTTATGGACAGAATTTCTAGGCGCAGCCAGGGGTCGGAGGGTGTCCGGTTTGGTGACGACACGATTTCATCTTTGCTCTTTGCAGATGATGTTGTCGTGTTGGCTTCATCAGACCAGGGCCTTCAGCATGCACTGGGACGGTTTGCAGCCGAGTGTGAAGCGGCTGGGATGAGAATCAGCACCTCCAAATCCGAGGCCATGGTCCTCAGTCGGAAAAGGGTGGCTTGCCCACTTCAGGTTGGTGGGGAGTTCCTGTCGCAAGTGGAGGAGTTTAAGTATCTTGGGGTTTTGTTCACGAGTGAGGGAAGGGTGGAACGGGAGATTGACAGACGGATCGGTGCAGCTTCTGCAGTAATGCGGTCGATGTACCGGTCTGTCGTGGTGAAGAAGGAGCTGAGCCGCAAGGCGAAACTCTCGATTTACCGGTCAATCTACGTTCCTACTCTCACCTATGGTCATGAGCTCTGGGCTCTCCCGGATACAGGCGGCCGAAATGTGCTTTCTCCGCAGGGTGGCTGGGCGATCCCTTAGAGATCGGGTGAGAAGCTCAGTCACTCGGGAGGAGCTCAGAGTAGATCCGCTGCTTCTCCACATCGAGAGGGGTCAGCTGAGGTGGCTCGGGCATCTCTTCCGGATGCCTCCTGGACGCCTTCCTGGGAAGGTGTTCCGGGCGCGTCCCACTGGGAGGAGGCCCCGGGGAAGACCTAGGACACGCTGGAGAGACTATGTCTCCCGGCTGGCCTGGGAACGCCTTGGTGTCCCCCCGGAAGAGCTGGAAGAAGTGTCTAGGGAGAGGGAAGTCTGGGCATCTTTGCTTAGACTGCTGCCCCCGCGACCCGGCATCGGATAAGCGGGAGAAGATGGATGGATGGAAACTGTTGGGAATAAATTATTTAAATTTCATGGAACAAATATTAGAATTCAGGTTGTAATTGTAGGTCAGAGCTTCTGATAGTGTTTAGACCAGCAGAGAATGCTTTGCTGGCCCTGACCACCCGCCACTGATATATAGAATGGTATGTTTAAAAATCACACACCAATCTTATGGTAAGTCATCCAAAAACCTTTGTCCATGTAATGAAAGCTGATAAGTTTAATAATATTGACTGCTAGCTACCTTTTAACAAGCTAGTCAGAGTTGAGTTAAGTGTGAGTAATGAGGAATTAAAATTTAGTTCACTGTATTGTACTGTATATGTAAAATTACTCCAGGAAAAGTCCTCAGTGGAGAATTTCGCTTAAGTAAAAGTACGAAAGTATTTGCCTTGTACTTAAATGTACACTTAAAATATCATGTGCCCAAAACCTTCTTTTTTTTTTATTTCTTCTAAAAGAATCGCGCAAATGAGGCCACAGGTGTTGTGGCAAGTTTGAGTCAGGAGTTTCTTCCATCTTTTATTTCTCTCAAAATGTTCTCATTTACTGTTAAATTCATGCTGAACTGTATGTTGGTGATAAGTAGACACCACCAATCGGCAATCAAAAGTTCAAAACGGAGCATGATTGGTGGCTTGCTGCATGCTTGGCCAGTTAAGTGTTTATCCGCTTATAAATAAAAAGCAATGACTGATTTTGCTAAATTTAGTTAAGTAAAAAGTAAGATAGTTGACTTAGAAATGAAATGAAGTTAAAGTAAAATTCTCCCCAAATGGAAATACTTTAGTAAAGTACAGATATGTAAAAAAAGCTACCAAAGTACAGTAACAAATTACATTTACTTCCTTACTGTCCACAACCCGGAAATTACAATGAAGACTGTTTTAAAAATATTGTCAAGGACCTGCTGGTTTTTAATTAGATTGCACCGTATCTAAATCTCCAAAATTTAGAAACTCTTCCATCGCCTGGTATTGGGTTACGACCTGGTGGTTGGGAACTTTTGATATAAGCCAATGAAATCAATGTAGGTCACTGGTAAATAGTTTAGTGAGAGTTTTAGGTAAAACCTGAATATTTAACTATCAAGAGAACCAATAAAGAGCAGCATTTTTTATATTCTAATGGCAGCACTGTAGTTTATTGCACAAGATTTCTCCCAGCATTTGAATTTTTGTATTATTTGTATACTCATACACAAATGTATACACCTCTATTTTTATATGCATTGTCTTATTCTTTTCTCTTGATAGCAGCTGCTGACTTTGTTCAAATTATATCTTACTTCTCCTTGTACAGTAAGTAACAGTAAAGCTTTGCAGGAGTGGCAGGAGTAACTGTAAGTGTTGTAAAAAATGGACGTTACTCTATATAGACAATGTATGATTTAAAAAAAAAACTTTCAGGAATGGTCAGATATCTTCATGATGTCAGACCCGGAGAACATTTTGTAGTGTTTTCTTATAGCGAAACATAATGGCATAATTTTCTTGTGTATGGGGTAATTAAATGTCCTGTAGTTTTAGCCAAAAATAGCTACCTACCACACACACACACACACACACACACACACACACACACACACACACACACACACACACACACACACACACACACACACAGTGTTTATCTGTGGCCAAATGTTGTGTCCAATCATATATACAATTAAAAATATTCATCAATCTCTAGTTTCCAACAAACTATTATTCAACATTTATATACGTTTAGTTTTAATGCTATATGAATTGGGTAAAATTACTATATGGTACATTCACACATGTAGCTTGTTTTTTTCCCCCTTCATGCTTCCTTGTTGTCCTTGGACGCAGCTGCATCATGATTGCTTTGTTATTTTTACATCCTTCAAATCTTAGACACTGTTTATTATTGACTGCTTTTACACACTTCATTCTCCAGCAAGCACTCATGCTTCAGGAGAAGGTTTTAAAAGAACTTGCTTGAAAAAAGTTAATTCAACCATTTGTAGTCGAGTAAAGCTTGAAAAATTGTGGCGTTTTCAATGCCGGTTTGCCTCGTGGAAGTGTCAAATCAGGTAAAACGACCAGCACCAAATGTATGCGTGAAGTGTTTTGGCTCTGGGTTCAACCTGTACTCGATTTACTTTAACTCTATAGGTTGATCTGTCCATAAAGACCCATTTCTCTGCAATGTGCCTTCTGGCTTGGAATAGTGGATTTGGGACACGGAAGGATGAGATTTTTTTTCCCTCCCTGCAGAAAGTAAACAATAAAAAAAAGAGGGAGAGAAGCAGACAATATATCCCACAGGACCGATGGTGAGTTACGGTGCAATTAAGTTTAAGTTTACCCAGAACGCTCAGAGCAAAGAGAAATTATTTTAAAAGAGAGAGAGAGAGAGAGAGAGAGAGAGAGAGAGAGAGAGAGAGAGAGAGAGAGAGAGAGAGAGAGAGACAGTACATAAATAACTGGCTCTGAGGTGAACATGGATGTGTCAAAAACAGTAATGAATTCCATCCTCTGCCTGTAATAACAATAAAGTGGATTCATTAAAGACAAAACAATAATCAACACCACCATCATTATCATCATCATCATCATCAAGGGTGACTCAATTAGTATTCAAAATGACAGACTCATCATTTTGAGTCTGTCATTGCCTTCAAGACAAATAAAACAAGCAGCGAAATGTCAATCATTTCATGATACAATATCTTTACACAACTCTGTGATCTTTTCTTCAGCCACTGACTGTAACCTTGGGGTAACCCTGGAGACAATCAACTGAGACGCTCGTGTCTGTTCTTTACAACATCCGAATGATTCGGCCATTTTTATTTACACAGGCTGCTCAGGTTCTTGTTCAATCTTTTGTCATTTCAAAACTAGACTACTGCATCTATCTGCTGGAAGGCCTACCTTTGAACTCAATCTTTTCTCTGCAAATGATCTAAAACGCAGCTGCATGACTTGTTTTCAACCTACCTAATTTCTCCCAGACCATCCCAAAGCTGCACTCACATACCAGATCCAAAACATGGATGTTTACCTACAAAGCCAAAATTTGACTCAAAATCCTCAGATCTTCTAGCACTGCTCACTGTCACTCAGGTTAAGAGGTAGGTATACACCAAGGCTCCTATGTTTTGACACTGAGGTGGTGGAATGAGCTTCACCGACTATCTTTAATCTTCTTCTTCTTCCGGCTGCTCCCATTAGGGGTCGCCACAGCGGATCATCCGTCTCTTACTACTCTGTCCTCTACATCTGCCTCTTTTAAATCTTTAAATGACAGGTGACTTAAATTAGTGCTTATTTTACCCTGTTCATTTTGTGTCTTTATAAACAGGGTAGCGCAGGCTAAACAGGAAATTTTGGAACAAGGATTTGGCGACTCTGTAGCATTGAAAATTGCTTGAAACCAGTGCGAGCTCATTTAGAACTCCATGCCATTAGTTATAATGGAGCAGTGGAGTGGTGCACAATGAGCATTTGCTAAAACCTATTATAAGAAAAGTGATAGTGTGAGTGTTGAAAGGGAAATTCGGCATCATTCCCAGTTAGGAAGTCCGTTCTGCTAATTATTAAAAAGACCATAGTTGATTTTTGATAATCTTCAGGGCTGAAAAAATCCTTTTACATGTTGCGCTGATTACTGGTATCACTACAATAAAGTTCTAACAAATTGAAGCAGATGTATAAACATAATTATATGTATATTTACACAAATGCTTAATTTTTTATTTTTTTTTATTAAAAAAGAGCCGGATTATAGTCATTTGTTTGTAATCAGTGATCAGGCTGGTTGCATGTGTTGTTGAATTTGTTTGATTCACTTCACTGCTTTGATTCACTGCTTCAATGCAGAAGTTTATAAGAGACGTTTGTTCGGTCTACAATTTCTTGTCATTATTTACGGGTATGTGTAAGGAAACTGATAAACTCATGCCAACCGGTAGATCAACCCCTGTTGTATAATGTATTTAGTCTTGCACTGTAATTTATTCGATGTACTTCTATTCTGCATTTGAAACTGTTTTTAAAAAATGTTTGTTGTTGAAATATTTGTCACATTCAGAAATATCGAATACTCATTCCTTAATACTTTTGTGTAGTTGCACAATGTTGCAGGTTGATCTGTTTATCTTTCCTCATCATTATACCCACTCTTTTACCTTCTTCCTTGCTTCATCGTGGACCTTTAGTCATAATGATTTATGACTCTGACTCTCCGGTGCCCCACTTTTTCCCTAGGAGTCTGCAACTGAACAATAACAAACAACTATGTATACTACTGAAATGACAGGGAGCAGTTATTCCTTGTGAGGCTCATACTCATAAATTGGAACAGGTCATCATAGTGTTCTGGATGAAGAAATCACGCAAACAAGAATTAATCAACTCCAGAGAAGCGCTTTATAAAACATCTCTATTGATTTAAACAGCTTCTGCCAAGAACAAAGTATTTACTGGGCTAAGCTTCAGGACCTTTTGAAAAGTTTGTCAACATTAGGACGCATCAGTGGCCAGACATCTAGGAAAATTAATTAGTACAGTAATTTTCAATATAAGACTCTCAAGCACGTCTCTGAATCATTGTTAAATTATTACTGCACCAGTACAGTGCTGATACTCATGTTTTAAAATATTTATGTAAAAGCTGAAGTACTGACTATACTTTTTTACTGAAGTTAAAGTAAAAAAGTTTAGACTCTCACATTACTTAAGTAAAAAATTAGCTTTTACTACTACCTGTTTTCCCACATAGCAATTTTTCTCTGGCCCAGCTCCGGTCCACACAACCAGCTTTTGCTTGGCCCACATACCGCAATGAATTACGGTCCTAGTGTGGACCAGGTCTCAGCCAAGATAAATACCCAAAATTACATCTGGCCCATGTTTTGTGAGCCGCCTTAAAATCGGTATACCACCTCAGCCAAACCTGGCCATGTTTGGCCCACATGCTGTATGCCAGTGCCGGATGAATGCCAGCTGTGCCAAATCTGGGCCAAATTTGTTTGCTGACTGGGTTAACGTCACGCTGGTAACTGGACCTCACGTTATTTTAATATCAGCGCTGTCAATCAACAGTTAATAGTTAAACGCGATTCATTGCACGATTGTCATGAGTTACCTCAGGATTAATCGCATTTTTATCTCTTCTAAATGTACTTTAAATTATTACTTTACAATTTTTTAATACTCTAATCAACATGGGCATCAACTAATATTGATGCTTTACGCAAATGTATGTTTATTATTTGTGAAACCAAACTCAACATAGAGCATGAAGACAAAATATTCTTGTAAACTTTTTAAAGTAATTATGGTGTTTTAAAGTACGCAAATCATCAGGACACTAAACAGAACCTTTGCTATGTTTCTACACAGACTGTTAATTAGGTGATGCTGGAGAAACTGTACCTCTACTAACTTTCATATTAATTACATAATTGGTCTATTAATTAAAGTACATTTTGAGCTTTTTATACATATATATTTATTATGTCTGTGAGTCAAATATTCACTGAGATTAAGGTTATTTATGTGTCTGTGATGAGACGGCACAAAGTGTACCGTGTCTGTTTGCTTTATTTTACAGAAGTACAGCATTTTGTTGTTTATTTGAGTTTATACAAATAAAAGTAGACCCTCTACAGATTCGAATGATGTATTGCTCTTAACTGTTCGATCAAAAAGGACCGAGTAATTTAGGTTCATTTTGGCGTTATGAGGAAAAAATGACAAAAAGTGCCGGCGCGTTTATGGACCCCAGACACAGAGGGTAAATTGTTTGATTTTGGTGCTGATTTGAGATTCGCCACATCAGTAAAACAAAAGTATTTATTTTTGATATCTAAGTAAAAAAAGGACGTTGTGAATAAACATGTTGCGCTGAAGGTTTTAATTTCGCCTCTTTTATATTTATTTATTTAAAAAAATGGGCTGCATTAAACGTGTTAATAAAACCAGTGGAATTTGAATTTATTTACATTTTGACAGCCTTAATTAATATATTAATACCAAATCGAATATGCGGGTCACGATTAAGAATTTCATACCGGATCGGTCGAGGCCCGGGTTACTAAAGAATAATTAATATATTAATACAAAATGAATTAAAATTGTATTACCTAATGAATGTATCCATTCTAAACATCCAACATATAGAACACAAGCAAAGAGAAGATGATGATGATCAGAAATGTCTCTCTTCTTATGCTTACATCACTGACTCCCTCTGTCCACGTTAACCCCAAACTTCTTGTTACCTTCTGCCTGCTCGTTATTAGCTTCGTAATCTAGTCTGTAGTGTGTGAGAGCCAGGAAATGATACACTAGTGGTAGATTGAAAAAGCTGCACAAAGACAGGTAATCAGCTGATTGGCTGAAAACGGTGCAATGAGAAGAAAGAATACTGACAAATGAAATGACGAATATTGAAAAATGCTGAATTTATTTTATTTTTCACATACACAGGGTCAGACAACTGCTGGATTTGTACTCAAATTCCCACCGGAGACCACAGCCTTCAAATATAGCTGCCTAAATGCACACAAGATTTTTCACATACATGAATATTAGGGATCTTGTGTCCACAAAGGTAGCATTTCTAAGTAGCTCACAAGACCAGCCTCAATAAGGTTTCCCCTGAAAGGACAAACAAAAGAACCCGTTTATCATGCTACGCAAAACATGTAGGACTTCTGTACCATCCACTTACATGTCTAGAATAAGCATCAATATTAACCTCTTAGAATTTCCCCGGGTTTTCCTTGGATTACGTGTTTCCTGGGGATTTTAAATAAAGGCAAATTGTGTTTGTTTTGTTTTTTTTACAAATTCTACACTCAAGAAAATGCCAAAGAATAAATGGTTCATTAAAACTCTTTTGCACTGTTTTGGTCTACACAATGTCCAGCTTTTCTTGAAAAATAAAATGTGCTTGTAGGCAGGTAGTTGGTTTGAGAGAAGCAGATGTAGAGGACAGGGGTTTATGGAGACGGATGATCCGCTGTGGCGACCCCTAATGGGAGAAGAAGAAGCAGAAGAAGAAAAAGAAGAAGGTATATCAGCGACCAAATCGATTTCGTCTCCTCTGTCAGCCATTGTGCAATGAAAAAAACAGTTATAAAACTCACACAAATATATTTGACCTTGGGCAGTCTGCAGCAGTTGCGAACTCTGACTGACTAGTGCACTCTTTGAACATTCAATGAAAAGATGGGAAAAAGATGCTGACGTTCTAACGCCTGCTAGGGGGCATCAGAGTATATACATAAATAAATAATAAATATATAAACAAATAAATACAAGATGTGACGGCTGAAATCTGATTGGTTGAAAAACCAGGAACAGTGCACCCGAGAGAAACGCTATCAAATAAACAGAATAGACTATTTTAATCATTTTATACTGTATATATATATATATTAAAGGATAAAAATATATTAACCTAAGTCAGGAATTCTGATTGAGATTGTGCCAGCAGAGAAATCCTTGCTGGCCCTGAAGGTCTGCCAATCTTCTATATATTTCACTCCTATGTGTTTAATGTTACACCAGGTAAAACAACCTTTCATATTTAAGAAATATAATGAAATCAGCCTGGTTTACATTCAATTTAACCTTTTTTTCCCCCCCGTATGATTTACAGTGTTACCATGACTTTGAGTACAGGATGTTCCTGGTTGGCTTGAAGCTTTGCTAAAACACAGCAGCTGGTCAGGCTTGAGACATGCACTGACTAGCTCATCTCGCCATGTCTGGACATGCGATCGATTCCTGTGTGTTTTCCGAACATGTAATGAAATATTTAAAGCCACCGGTTATGTCTGTACAGGGTCAAAATGCAGGAAATGGTTATTCAGGAAACGTCAGCTGGAACGGGACTGAACATGCCGTCGATATATAAGTGAAGTATAAAACACTTGGGACATGCCATATAGGAAAACTGATCAGCAACGAGGCAGCGTGAAGCAGCCTGATGTACATTAGAGTTACTGTTACCACCCCCAAGGTTGATTTTTTTTATATCAGCATGTCAGGAAGTGGTGTATTTTTCTTACATTTTTGGGTACACTTTTTATTGAGAAAATAAGTTTAAATGAAAAGCACTATATGGTCATTTGTGGACACATGACAATAAGATTTGTGCTTTTTCAACATCCCATTCCACATTTAGTCCCCATTTGCTGTTATATTAACCTCCACTCTTCTGGGAAGATGTTCCACTGGATTTTGGAGTGTGCTTTTGAGATTGAGATTTGTGTTAGTAAACCCAGGTACTGATGTTTAAGTTCAAGTTTATTTCTATAGCGCTTTTAACAATTGACATTTCCATAACCTATCTACACAAAAACTTTCTTTCGGCTTCTCCCAGTAGGGGTCGCCACAGCGGATCATCTGTTTTTACGTTGGATGCCCTTCCTAACGCAACCCTCCCCATTTATCCGGGCTTGGGACCGCCACTAAGGTTTGTGCAACCCTAATGGCTGGGGTTGGTTCCCTGACCGGGGATCAAACCTGGGCCGCAGCGGTGAAAGCGCCGCATCCTAACTAGACCACCAAGGAACCTAATCAAATAAATTAATTTAAAAGACTGGGGTAGTCAGTAAAGTATCATTGCACTGTAAGAAAGTGTGTTTTTAGGGTCTTTCTGTTTAGAACTGGAACAGTGCACGCTAGAGATCGCAAAAAGGACACCACACACACACAGATGTAGGTGCACAAAATAAATATCTGTGTACTGAGTTTAGAAGCTCAAGGGAACGAAGAAAGTAAGAAAAAGAAAAAGCTTCTCCAGAAAGAAGGAAAATGAACACAAGTACAGCCTTAAAGCTGCATTTTAAAGCAGAATTTATTTATTTATTTTTATTTATTTCATTTATTCTTTTTTTATTTATTTATCTTTAAATTGAAATCTACAATATAAAATTTCACAATGGTAACACATGAAGATCGCTGATGCAGCATTAATGATCATTTCCCATGCTTATTAAAATAAATAAATAAATAAATAAATAAATAAATAAATAAAAACGTATGCATCCAATATTTGTAAAAAAACAAGAAACATGATAGTTTACTGTTTAATTTAAACAACTGATCTCATTAGTTATAAGACATTATGACTTCCTCAGGCAGGGTTTATAACTGGTCAATCATAACAATCTTTAAAATAATGTATGTTCTCCCCTGTAGAGTAAAGCTGAATGATTTATGCTCTTCAGACCTCAAAATCTGTGCCAGCAGTGCAGATCTAGGTCAAATTAGCATCCAAGAGCTTACGAACGTAACGTGCCGGAGCACCTTCATGATTTATTCACAATTCGTTTACTTCATCTAGGTTGCCCTTATTTGATTTTGTTGTGCCAATCAATGGTCTTTTAATACATCAAGGCAGACGTTTTGGATTTCACTAACCTGAATGAATAGATTTTGCCCGGAGCACATCACTTCTCTTTGGCATTTTGATCATCGGAGTTAAATGACTTTAGCTCTCAGCAAAGCCAAAGTCCACGTTCAAACCCTTAAAAGCTTTTTGAACTTTATAATCATGTCAGTTATCCTGCAATAGGATTCACCATCAAAACTAGTACTTATAATCTATTCTCTGTCTTTCATCTGAGCTCTATCCACACTTTTGGAGCTCAGTGTGAGGTCATCATTAGATCCTGATACACTTCTAGTGCAGTGGCTCTTCTCAATCTTCAGACCTGCCTGATTCACCTTCTTGGTCTACTTTGGCACATAAAGCATTGCTTCTGCTTTGGATGGTCCTACATAACTACTTTAAAAGACCTAACCTTCTTAAAATCAGTTTTACCCTTGCTGTGGATGATCCCAGTATCCAAACGCACACCAACTAGTTAATCTCACCTGGAGACTGATTTTTTTCCCTATTTTTTTCTACTAATTGTGTTCGTATGTTTACATTTATGGCATTTGGCAGACACCATTATAAAGAGCAAATTACTTAAGGGTCTTGCCCAATGGCCCAGCAGTGGCAACTTGTTAGTGCTGGGATTTGAACTCACACCCTTCTGATCAGGAGGTCCAGCTTGATACCACTGATCTCCTCCAGCTTGCTCATCAGGTATCGAAATATAGATGCTTTGTTTTTAATCAAATGAAAATAGAATATTAGGTTAAAAACAAATGGTTGCACTTTAATTTTAAGTCTAGCACAATTATTAGAAAGTAAAATGTGAAATACAGCTTGAGAACTTTTTTTTTTACAGACAATTCTTTAATTCTACTTCTACTAACTTCCTACAGTCTTTACCAAAATGACTTAAAACTCAAAAAGTAAAATGCTCAAAACAGTGGTTCAAGGTAGTGGCTCATTTCTGGCATCTTAAATTTCCAACCTTTAAATTTCCACCGCAGAGATTTTAAGCCCCAAGAGACAGCTTTTACAATCCAACACACAATCCTCACACGGATTAATTTGAACACAGGATTAATAGTCCGGGATTTGAACACCTGAACATTTGAAGCACTCACACTTCAATCTTAAATGACACCTATTTTTATGCACAGCAATATCGACTAAGCTAGCAAGAATTCCAGCAAGCTCTTTTTAGCACTTATCTACAGTAGAGTGCCACACACACTGCTACATTTCTAAACAGCCAGTTTGGTAACTAGATAAACTGAATTTGTGTTCATTCTAGCCCATTTTTTGGCAAATAGCTAGTGTTAATTTAATCCCATTTTTGGTAAAATCCTCATAATAAACAATTGCTTTGGTAACTAGCTAGTGTTTATTTTATCCTGGTTTTGGTAAGCCCTTTTTTTTTTTTTTTTTTAATAACTAGCTAGTAATAAATATAATTTATTTCTTTAACTAGCTTGTCTTCATTCAAGACATTTTCTGGTAACTAGCTAGTTCTCATTCTATCCTGTTTTTGGTAACTAGCTAGTGTTGGTTCAAGCCAATTTTTGTTAACTAGCTAGTGTTCATTTAATCCCATTATTAGTAAAGTCCTCATAATAAACAATTGCTTTGGTAACTAGCTAGTGTTCATTTTATCTTGTTTTTGGTAATAACCTAGTATTCATTTTTTTTATAACTAGCTAGTATTGATTCTAATTAATTTCTTTAACTAGCTTGTCTTCATTCAAGACAGTTTTCTGGTAACTAGCTAGTGTTGGTTCAAGCCCATTTTTGATAACTAGCTTGTATTCATTCTAATTAATATCTTTAACTAGCTTGTGTACATTCAAGCCAATTTTTGGTAACTAGCTAGTGTTGATTCGAGCCTGTATTTGTAACTAGCTAGTGTTAAACTAAGTTTATTTTACTGGTGACTCGCTTGCTAACAAAAATGAAGTAATGTTTCCTCAGCTGCCATGTACAGATGATGTTAGAAACATAAAGCAAAATCTGGATCAATAAAATAAATAAAAATGTACTTTTACTAATAATTATATTACATGATTTTTTCATTAATCAGCGAAAAACATGAAGCCTAAGTTGATCACTATGCACCGCCCTACTGTACGATCTGTTCCCAAAGTCTACACCAGTATTAAGTTGATTCCTCTGAGCCTCTGAAGCCTCATCTCCTGAATTTCGGTTGATCTGATAAGATAATAAAACGGCCTTTAGAAAGGCCCAGGGACTGAGCTGAGGGGAAATGCCAAGAGCACAATAAAACAGCTTGGAAATTTATAAACATTCAGAAAGAATGAAAAAGGACAGAAGGACAAACAACATTCCACCAGTATTACTTCAGTAACACATGACGGTTAACCAGTTAGTGTTCCTTCTTTCCTTTATCTCTTTATTCTTTCTTGCCTTCCTTCCTGCCTTTATTCATTCCTGCCTTCCTTATTCTTTCTTTCCTTCCTTCCTTCCTTCCTTCCTTCCTTCCTTCCTTCCATTTTGCCTCTCATTTCTATCTATCTTTCTTTCCATCCTTCCTGCCTTCTATCTTGCCTTCCTTACTTCTTTACTTTCTTTCTCCTTACAAAATGTTAAACACAGTAAAAAAAGGATGTGTAATATTGCACACATAAAAGTATTCTTCATTTGTCCATCTCTGTCCAAGTGATTAATATAAAAGAAACCTTTCACACGGATCCACAGTCAGATCTGCAGAAAATTACTCAACACCTTCTGACCCGTATGAATGGCAGTAAACCCCATTTCCTCATGGTGCCCCCTGGTGTCCTGGAGGTCACATAGCACTGTGTGTTCAGAGCACTGCTCCTGAATATGGAAAAACTGCATGTTATTTAAAAAAGGAAGTAAAAGATGGGTGTCTTCAGGCTCATCGCTGTGTTATTTGTGGTTAATTACTTGTGGTCTGTCACAGAGTTTTGGAAAGGAATGTGGTTTTGTTGCACTTTGCACATGATGACTCTTTCATCAGGCCCAAGTCTCAGCGGATGCCTCCATCTCAGCACGGATATTTATACATAATGCATTAGCAAAGCGTCTCCCAGTGAATGTTTCATGAGCTTGCTGTGTAGGCCTGTGTGTATGTGTGTGTGTTTGTGTGCTAGGATTGTGCTGATAAACACCACTTCTCTGGAAGCTTATTGTGTGATGATGAGCAGAGCCCAGGCTTTAGTGTTATGTGGTTCCCCACTGAGATCTTTTAGGAACAATGAGGTTAATGTTTTAGAGCAGCTGCTACTGTATATCAATCATTTCGTGCTTTGTTGGTAATCTATTTTCTCATTTATTAATTTGTTACTTGCGCCTACAAACAGTTTTTGATATTTGTTTCTTTCTCTCTGGTTTTTTTTTTTTTTTACTTATTTTTTATTTCTGATGACCTTCGAATTACTATATTTTGCAACTCCCCCCGTTTTAATTGTTTTTCTCACTTTTTTATTTTTGTCCGTTACTCTTCATTCATTGAACATGTTTGTTATTTTCTCTCTTTATTTGTGGCAGGTTTAAATATTTTTGTGTTGCTTGTTTTTTATTTCTTTGTATTTTTTTCCTCTCTCATATTCTCAGTTGCACTTCTTTCTTATATTTTTTCTTCCCTTTTCTTGGATTTGTTTTTTTTTCTACTAATTTCTTTTTTCAATTCCTTTCTTTGTTTCTTAATTTTCGTACTAGTTTTCTGCAGCACACCACAGCCATAGCACCATTTAAATCTTTAAAAGCTGTCATTCTTCCTCCCTCACGTCACCTCACTGAGCAAATTAAGCAGCTTTCATTACCCCACACAGGTGTAGACATTTCCTAATTTCCTGCTCTGTGACTCCACCCCTTCTTCAGCTTCACAATTACACTGGAAGTGAAGGAAAACCAGTGTTAATAATCACCAGGTAGCGTGTTAATAGGGGTTTCAATACACAGATCTATTCTTATTTCTATTTGGCACTCATGCAAGAGTTTGCTGTTTGTTCAGAAATCACTTTGGCTTGAAAAGGGTGTACACTGAGAGTGTATCCACAACAGCTATGCTTTAAAGTGCTACCTCATTTCTACACAACTTCACGACAAAGTACTTGATGTAGGGTCTGTCTGTCTGTCTATCTCTCTCTCTCTCTCTCTCTCTCTCTATATATATATATATATATATATAGATAGATAGATAGATAGATAGATAGATAGATAGATAGATAGATAGATAGATAGATAGATAGAGATGAGGTAAACAAACTATTCATGAAATCCAGAAGAATGAAACTTTGTTCTACCCATTTTATTTTTATACAGCTTACAAATTTAACCAAATAAATAAATAAACACTCTTCTTTTACTCCCTTTCTTCTCTTACTCATTATATTTAAGTAATAATTATGATAATTTGTGTGAGAAATGTGTGTGTGCACATGGGACTGATTGAGAAACTTTTTAGCATGCCATTTGTACACAAGCAAGTACACAAAACACTCAGTACCTCAGTGCACACAATCTCCAAGCCACAATGTTTTGGGGATTTGGAGTTTCATATTGAATAATTGTACATTATAAAACTCTTTAAAACGTGAATATGTTCTTGTTTCATGTGTTTATTGAATATATATATATATATATATATATATATATATATATATATATATTCAGAAATTTACTAAAACCATAATAAATATATTAAACAATTTTGTTTTTATGTTTTTTAGTTTTTATATATATATATATATATATATATATATATATATATATATATATATATATATATATATATATATATATATATACAGTATATATATAAATATATAAATAATATAATGCAGTCTTGTATTATATAGCTGATACACCTGATTGGCTTTTGTATTTTTTGATGCAAAACACTCACCTTTAGCTTTCGAATTCCTCTAAGACAGGGTTTTTCCATTCAGAGTAAAAATACTTAGTTACTGTACTTAAGTAGATTTTTCTGGTACTTTACTTCAACTA
Organism: Silurus aristotelis; assembly: GCF_946808225.1. Lineage (NCBI taxonomy): Eukaryota > Metazoa > Chordata > Actinopteri > Siluriformes > Siluridae > Silurus > Silurus aristotelis. The sequence continues at coordinate 25,491,654 of NC_139587.1, read as the reverse complement.
TTATTTATACAACTTTTTACTTTTACTCATTACATTTTTACACACACCTGTACTCTCTACTTCTTACATTTTCTAAAACAGGCTCGTTATTTAGTTTTAATCTACTTGGTGACATGATCGATATGTTTTCTTCTCATTGTGCCATTTTCAGCTCATCAACCTGTTACCTGTCATTGTGCAACTTTTGCAACCCACTACAACAAGCAAGACAGAAGACAACAAGAAGTCTGTGGTTAACGTGGATGAGATTGAGGGCGTCAGTGATGTAAACATGACAGAGAACAGAAACATTCCTGATCACATGATCATCATCTTCTCTCTGGGTTAATATTTAATTAATTAATATGATGTGGGGTTCAGTTACCAGCATGTCACTAAAACAGGTAGTAGTAATGACTACTTTTTACTGAAGAACATGTCAGAGCCCAAACTTCTTTACTTTAACTTGAATAAAAAAGTGTAGTCAGAACTTCATCTTTTACTAGAGTCCTTTAAAACATGAGTATTTGTACTTCTACTGAGTGTATGATGCGTGTATTTCTCCCATTTCTGAATGATGCTAGCTAAATAATCACTAAAAGCAAAAAATTCAATATTCAAGTATATTTAATGTCTTGATAACTCTAAAGGCAATAAAGCTGAAGTCAGGATCCCCCTGGATAAACAGTAAAAACATAGTTCTGTTTTGTATGTTTGTTCATTTGTTTCTTAAAATTGGACATATTAGTATAATATTAGCATTCTCCTTATTGTATGTTGTTTGCTGTATATAAGTGCAGTGTTGATCTGCACCACCATCTGGTGGAGAATTACATATTTGCAGAAAAATCCAAAGAATTATTTGTTGTATTATTATAATAATCTTTGTCTCCATCTAGAGGACGCACTAAAATACAACACCGACCCATTAGCTCTGATGTTAACAAACAGTTATTGATTAATTTTTTAGATTATCCATCTTGGAGCTTCAGTTCCAATCACAGCTCATCATCATCAGCAAAATCATCAGCAAAACCTTGACATGAAGAAAGTGACCCACACACCAGACACTACAGGTGGTAATGAATGAAACAGTGATCTATTGGAATTAGTAGCTGATTAGTTAAGATGTAGGACTTCTGACAGAAAGACTGTGGGTTCAAATCCCAGCACTGCTGCTGCTGCGCACTAGAGCAAGACCTGATCTGAGATCATTGTAAGTCTTCAAAGGAATTTATGAAATTATGAAACTGATTTCCAACCATAATTACACAACACTCAGAGTTGTACACAATAGTACAGGATGTCTTTGGATGCCATAGAATTACATTGATTGAACTAGGAGACCCAAACCTGTTGCATGACAATGCTCCTGTGCACAAAGCCAGCTCCATGAAGATGTACTCTATATGGGTAGGAGTGAAAGATCGTGAGTGGCCTGTTACAGAGTTCTGATCTCAACCCTGTTAAAAATCTTTGGCATGAATGTGAACACTGCACCCCAGGCTTCCTCACCTTCTCACCCACATCAGTACCTGACTTTACTAAACACCCTTGTAGCTGAATGAATCTCCACAAATATACATTTCAAACTCTAGAAGAAGATCTTCCCAGAGGAGTGGAGGTTATTATAACAGCACATGGGAACTAAATTTGGAACGGGACGTACAAAAAGCACATAAATCGTATGGTCTGGTGTCCACAAACTTTTGATCATACAGTGTAAATTATAACATGAAAACAGAACCATATGTACAGTGTGTAAGTATAAAGATGGTGACACTTTACATGATAGAAAATCATGAAGTCTGATGACTGTAGAAAGAACATTACTCATAATCACACACTCCACTGCTCATGTTAGTTCTCACTCTCCAGTGTTCTGTATTGTTTTAAAGATTTTTAATCACACTCTTGATGTCACCCAAATGAGGATGGGTTTCCCTTTTGAGTCTGGTTCCTCTCAAGGTTTCTTACTTATAACATATAAGGGAGTTTTTCCTTGTCACAGTCACCACGGCTGCTCATCAGGGATAAATACACACCATTTATCTTAACTGTTGATTTCTGTAAAGCTGCTTTAAGACAATGTCTGTTGTTGAAAAATAAATCTTTTGCCAAACAAACCTTTCTTTAAAATGGATTATGCAGAGAGCATCATCAGAATAAATTTCTAGCCTATGAAAGAAAGCAAAAAAACGATTTCAGTGTTTTGTAAAGTTGTATTAACCATTAGAATGCATTCATAGTTGATTAATTAACATTTTAATAAATATAAATATTTTTTTTCCAATGTTCTAATACAAAAAAATACTCAATATTAAAAAAAGATCAACTTTCATATGTATTTAGAAAAGTATGGCCATTCTCCCCGGTATCGCCAAGCTGCCACTCTTGGGCCCTTGAGCAAAGCCCTTAACCCTCTATGCTCCGGGGGTCCCTTACGAGGGAAATATCAAGGTCCGTGACGTCGGAGTGACGTGGGGCCGCCTTCCCGTGGGCTCACCACCTGCAGGAGGGACTGTAAGGGATGGTGCTGTGAGGATTGGGCAGCAGTCGAAGGCGGGGGCCTGCTTAGACTGCTGCCCCCGCGACCCGAATTACGGATAAGCGGGAGAAAATGAATGAATGAATGAATGAATGGCCATTCTCATTCAGAGCTGCAAAATGAGGTATGCAGTATAGGGGCATAGGGGGCGCTGCAGAAGAGTTTGCATATAGTGTATTTATTCTTGTATTTACCCATTTTTTTGGGGGAAAAGGGAAATGGGGGTGTGAACCATGATTTTGCAGACATCTCAGCAAATGTGCTGTGATTATATTCACCTACAGTGTAGTGACACATGTCCTCAATTAGAAATCCATGGCCTCAATATTTGGTATTTAACCAAACAATTGATTGTGGTGATAATAATATACATATAGAATATACAATAATATATCGTCACCATTCATGGTAATATACACCCCCAGGACGCTGTCTCGTCAGCTTCACACTTAACCGCTTTTGCCTAGTTTCTAGTAATCGTGCATGTAATCTTAGATGAATGTGAATAATTGAACAATGAACTACATAAGCGAGTTGGAAATTTGAATAAAACGTTGGCTCACAAGAGCTGTAGGATTGCGCTGTGTTGCATCTTAGCTAAATAACAAACTAGCTAATTTCCTTGCTAGCATGAATGAAATGATCGCCACGCTGTATGCTAGGTAACTTCATTCTGTGTAGAATTCCATATATTGACACATTTTGTTAAAAAATTTTTATTAATTAATTAAAAAGGCTGATAAACAGGCCTGGAGAAAGCATATTAGATGACAAGAAGAAGCAAAAACACGGCGACTTTTGTCACATTTACTTTTATTGTAAAGGTGATTTATTCCAAAATAGTAATATATTGTAGAGGAGAGGAGAAAAAAAAGAACAATGAGAGAGATCGAGAAAGAGAGAGAGAGACACATACACATAACCTTGGCACGTTCCGGGTGTTGAGTATATCAAAATTCCACGGCGGGTTTTAGAAAATTTTTAAAATGAATACCGAACGTAAGGAGTTACTTCCGACGGTGGAGTTACTGTGCACACATGTGCTCTTACCTGTGCTTTGTGATCAGCAGTATCGTTCTGAATCGTACGAAAGCTATAATATGTGTATATCTTTGAACCATGTAAAAAAAAAAAAAAACATTTTGTCAGCTGTGAATCTTTGAGACGATATGACGGAACCGATTTGTAGCGACGGGAGAAAATCGATTCCTCCTCGGCAGATGGTCGCTGTCGGGATCGATCGGTCATTGATCGTGAGGGACCCACCTTGATAGTGCTCGATAGGGAAGGGATGATGTGGTGGCGCTCACCTCGGATTAGAGGCAAGGATGGGACAAGTGGCTGTGAGGGAGGGCAGAATGAGAGGAAGGGGGGAGATTGATTGAAATGCAAATCCTGTCCGATGTCCTTGACCAAAACGAGTGCAGTGCTGCGCTTGTCCTTCTACAGGGTGTAGAAACTCTTTTGCACTTGGAATGGAAGTGACATAATAAAATGTAAAGAAACCTACTGATTTTGGAAATGACTATTACTACTATTAGACCGTACCAAATGGCGCACTAGTGGTCAGTCTTGTTTCAACACATCCTGTTTTGCTGATTCATGGCTTGAACTTGTATTGGCCAAGAGTTGGGCCTCTTCTATAAACTCTATACTGTCTTTGACTATGAGGGCATCTCAGGCAGCTCCCCAGCTCAGTAGTTCAGTCGTCAGGCCCCTGATATGGGAGGATTCCATTTTTTTGTCTCAATAGCAAAATACGTTCTCCAATGCACCACAAAACCCATCGATTTTTGAAAATATCAAAAGAAAAAAAATACAGGCAAGGGTTGTGTACGCTTTCCGCCACAAAAGATTTTCAAAATGAAGGACTTTCTCAGTTGTTTGACGAGAAGCGTATTTTTTGGTCTTACAAACTTAAAGAGAGGGAAACAAAGAAAGACATAGAGAGAGGAAAAAGTGAGAGATAAAAGAGAGAGAGAGAGAGAGAGAGAGAGAGAAAGAGAGAGAGAGAGAGAGAGAGAGAGAGAGAGAGAGAGAGAGAGAGAGAATTGTGACTTTACAGCTGCTATAACTAAAGTGACAACATGAAATTGGCTGATTTGGCTACAAATTGTTGGCTAGTTGCTGGGGTACAGTATCAGAGGAGTAAACACATTAGAACATGCTGTTGCAGTAAAATACTCAGCTTCAGGGTGCTTTGTGTTGTTTTGTCGATTATTTTCCTTTTACAGTACAGTGTTTTGTGTGTTTCGTTCTTGTGTTATATTGTATTATATTACTATTCTGGATAATGTACTACAGTCGAAGTAATAGGACAGGCGTGAAGAGAAAAAGTCCTGCAAGTCGGAAGCCATCGCAGTGACCTGGGTGGTTTTCTTGGGGATTCAATCAGATGATATTCAGGCGAGACCTAATCTGTATTGGGATGAGAATATAGCCCTTTTAGCACCGCAATGCTGTATGTGTAAATGGGCAAATGGTAATTTACTGGTGTGAAAAGCACACTTTAATATCAACTGTACACTAAAAATGCCGAAACAGGGTTTGGAAATGAAAAAGAAAAAAAAAAAAAAACAACGGAAATCGAACAAAATGGACAATAATATTCAGTAAAGAAAGCCAAGCGGTGTGTGTGTTGAGTGTGTGAAATCGGATGTTAGCTAGTAATACATACAGTATAGCTGCTGAAAAAGCAACTAAAATCTAAAATCACAGATGCCTGTGTGGTCTCCTCTAACCATGTGCATACTACACTAAAATTACAGTCCAGAAAAGACAGAGCCCGTGATCCACGCCTGTGTTGTGTGTTTTGCGTGTGTGTGTGTGTGTGTGTGTGTGTTTGTACTCGTGTCTGTGTGTAAGAAATGGAGAGTTCTTTAGCAGGGCTGCACATTGCACATGCGCTTCTCTTTCATAGGCCTGCATTTGCCTTTGCCTTTCTTCTTCACGGGCTTTACACGCTCCTGGACACCTCCGTCGCACTGCTTGGTACAGTCCGTCCAGCTGGACCACGGGCCTATTTTGCAACCTGCTGGGAGAAAAAAAAAAACGTCCAGGAAAGTGTTAATAATGTCGCGTGAGGTAAAAATTAACTGCAATTTTTAAGAATTAATGCAACTTCCTGTGAAATTGAAAATTGTTATTGATGTCACATGGGTTTAAGATTGGGACGGTTTAAGGCAAAACTAAGACTGAACTAAGAATTGAGAATAAGAAGGTCAAAATTTCTTCAGTACCGCATGAAGAACTGATTTCGACTTTATTTCAATTGAAATGGCTTTCGATAGCAAATTTTGCTCGATATAATGAATACCCTTACATCTTATTTGTATTTTAATTATTTCATTTGGAAAAATATCTTTATCTTTTTCTATATTGCTTTTGTGAGACACAGGGATATAAACCAGGAGAAGTTTAATATCAGACCTGGGATCTCCTCATTCATCCAGGCAGTCGCCCGTCCCTCTTTAACTCGCCGCCTCTCTGAGGCGTCCTGCTTGACTTTTTTGCGGTCGCTGGCCCGTGGACCCCGTGTGCACTTCCTGATCTTACACTTCTTCCTCTGCACGGTTTCGGGACACGGGAGTCCGCCAAACTCGGGCTCTAACTTCACCATGCGGGTCCGGATGGTGTGTCCCTTTCCGCAGGACTTGTTACACTCCGACCACTCGCTCCACTCTGAGAGCATGCAGTCCACAGCTGGAAGAAAGACGGTGATTGAGAAAAAGCTTAGAGTTTAGTGCAGTTCAACAACAATCAACCCAAAAGCGTACTCATGTCAGAGAACATCAGTGGTAAAATGATCCGTGTTTATACATAATGTTCCTTCCCTCCAACACTCAATTAGCACTATCTTTGGAGTGTCCCAGAAATTCGTTCCTCCCCAATTACCATTATCTTCACACATTCTTTCTTTTGTTCTTGGAGTTGTACACTCATTTTCATTCCTATTAGTATCATCCTACACTATATTGCTAAACGTTTGCGGACATCTGGTCATAAGTACCTATAGCTGGAGATCTTCCACCCCAACCCATGTACAGCATATTATCATGGATTTTGCACAGAGACACTGTCATGCTGGAACAGGTTTGGGTCTCCTAGTTCAAGTTAGGGGAAAATCTCATGCTATTGCATCCATAGACACTGTATACAATTGTGTGCTTTCAGCTTTGCGTTTACAGTTGGTGAAAGAACAACATATGGCTAAGAAAGTCAGGTTTCTCAATAATTTTCTCCATATAGTGTATTTAGGGTTAGGCAAAAAAAATAATAATAATAGTTTTAATTCTAAATTGTTCGTATTATGTTTAATTTCTGTTTTTGCACATGAGGTAATCCAAATCTCCATGCTCACTGTAAGAAAAATAACTTACCGTGATTTCCGGACTATAAAGCGCACCCATATATAAGTCGCACCCACTGAATTTTACATATATTTTTATTTTGACCATAAATAAGCCGCACCTGTCTATAAGCCGCAGGTCTACACTAATGTACTTTACACAGGCTTTAACAAAAGACACGTTACACACGGTGTAACAGGTGAAATATGTTGCGCTTCCTTCAGGAGCATAGCGGTATTTTGGGAATAGCCTGCCACTGCATTCCCCTGGTATTACTGCGTGTGTGTAAGACTGAGGATTATGTCCTTATTATTTTCCTTTGCTCATTTCTAACGCTGTTGCCAAGAAAAATAAAAAAGCACGAGTTTTGGAAACCTGTCTGTGCTTATATGATTTCTGTTGCAACTGGAGTTAGCGAGCTCTCCCTCAACGCGTTACAACGGCTTGTATCTAAACAGTAGCCGACCAAGAAAGTCATTGTTCACTGTCTTCCTCCTTCCTTTCACAACTATTTCTCTCAGGAGTTTATCTTTTGGCATCGTCGCGCATTTAAAAATCACCACCGATGGAAGTTTTTTTTCTCGAAGCCGTGCAGCTCAGAACACAGGTAAAGTGCGTTTTTTCGTTTTCGTTCGAAAATTTCATTGGTCTAATGTTATGGGGTTCAGTTTTTTGGCTTGAAGTTTGTGAAACCGTGAAAAACCCAGGAAAAATTCATAAATTAGCCGCTTTGTTGTTTAAGCCGCGGGGTTTAAAATGTATAAAAAAAGTAGCGGCTTATAGTCCAAAAAATACGCTAATCGTGCATGGACTTTATTGCCAAGCGAAGTTTGTTTGTCTACCTGTTTGAATACCAGACAAAACAGAAACGAGAAATCTAAACATGAACGAAAACCAGGGAAACGTGAAACAATCAACGACTTGGTAATCTACAGAAACTAAACAGGTTACAACAAAAACACATGGATAGAACTGTGGTGAAAAGACATGTAAAGACATGACGGAATGATGAGACGTGATGGAGACGTTACATGAATGAAAACAAACACGTGACACAGAGGCAATGATGAGACAGGATTGAGACTAGGATTACTAGAGATTTTAAGCACTTTTGTACGTCGCTCTGGATAAGGGCGTCTGCTAAATGCCGCAAATGTAAATGTAAATGAGACATTACATGAAGAAAAACGAGGTCATATGGCAGAACCAATGATGAGACAATGATGGAAAAGTTACATAAATGGAAGCATGCACACGTGACACACAAATGATGAGACAAGGTGGAGACATTACATAAACGAAAACAAAGACATGACAGAACCGATGATCAGACAGGTTAGAGACATTACATGAACAAAATACAAGGGTAAGTGACATGGAACCAAAAACAAGACAGGGTAGAGACATTACATGTAGGCCAAGAAACGTGCAACAAAAAAACAATGAAGAGAAAGAGTGGAGACATTACATGAATGAAAAGATGCACACGTCTCACAGAACCGACGATAAGACGAGTAAGGCGACATTACATTAATAAAAACAACGACATGTGACACAGAAGCAATGATGAGACGGAAACGGGGACAATACATGAATGAAAGCAAACACATGACACAGAAGCAATGATGAGACAAAGGTGGGGACATAAAAACTATTTCTCTGGCATTCTCTGACACTTTGGGAATGTGCAAGGGACTGAAATTGGTCTTCTGCTCCATTCCATGCTGTTTTTTTTGCACTGTGTTTGTTTTGCATGTAATACAGGAAGCGTGGAATATGACTGTTTTTATAATATGACTTTTTAATTTAATTTTTTTATAAGATCTTCCAAATGCATCAAGCACTTCCTTTTTTTAGCTCCGGCTCAATCAGGTACCAACCGAGCAGACCCACTGGTGGTGAAAAATGAGTCTGGTTAGTGAGCGAGATATGAGATTTGGGGCATGAGACGTCCAGCTCGATTTACAGGTAAGAAAGACATCACCAGGATAATTACCACCAGAGATAATCGAATCTAGGTAATAAAGTACAGTTTATCAATGAATTAGATACCAGACAGATTTGGGAAAAGCATTGTTATGGTGAGCCAATTTCATACTTTTGTCAGGAGAACAATGATGAGGAGATCAAATCCTGACAATACAACAAGCTATTTGTATATAGGGGTGGGGTAGAAGGTGATGGTAAAATGCATTCACTCCCATGTCATTAACCAAAATGCTTTTAAGGGAAATTTCGGGATCTTGGGTATGCGGAAGAGGGCAGATAACTCCCTGTGTCCCTGTGACAAGGAGGATGCGAAAAAAATTCCAAGATGAGATTGAGGAGATAGGAGGGGGATACTTGGAATAAAATGTAACAAATGAACAACTTTGCTGAGGTGTTTTTTTTCTTGGTTGCTCATTTACGTTAAACAAAATTCAGAACAAGTGAGTTTTCTCATATTCATTACAAAGGATTGGAATGAAATTTCCAATATATGCAAAGAATAGTATATGCAAAAGATTAAACCAATATGGATAGATATTCTTTTAAAAAGGGTTACATGTAGTTTTGCCCGTGTTTGTGTGCGTAAATGTGTGTGTGTGTGTGTGTGTGTGTGTGTGTGTTTTTTGTGTGTGTGTGTGTGTGTGTGTGTGTGTGTGTGTGTGTGTTAGAGGTCGACTGATTCACAGGTTTTGCTAATTAATCAGCACTGATAGTTGCTGGAACAAACAAAAATCCATACCAATAGTTTTTCCGGGTTGTGTCTGTTTTGAAGCGACCGAGATGGTCCGCTGTCATTATACAGTAGGAGAGCGACCTCTAGAGGAGAATCACTGATGCCACATGCTGTTTGTTATGAAACATCAGACACACGGTCAAATTTTGTTATTTTGAAATCACTTTTTTATTCATTTTGGACGTAAGAATTCTTATTTATTCGGAGTGTTACTCTTTGTTTCACTTTGAATGTTCCTCAATATTAATAAATATAATTGATATATTCATATTTTTCATGTAACACAGTTTTTATGATCCAGTACTGTTTTTTTCATTTGTTTTTGTAATAATGTTCAGTTCTATTTTACACAGTGTTCTGCTTTTTTTCAATTAGTAATGATAAAAAAATAAAAAATCAGTTCAATAATCGGTTATAGGCAAATACGATTCAACCTAGCTTTCGGTAGCGGTAAAATCCAGTCAACCTCTAGTGTGTGTGTGTGTGTGTGTGTGTGTGTGTGTGTGTGTGTGTGTGTGTGTGTGTGTGTGTCTGCTACTCACGGCACTCGGGCATCATGCACTTGTCCGCTTGCTCCAGCTGTTCTGTACACTGGCCGGGCAGCGCCGGGGTCTTCGACATACGACGTCTCACGTGCATTCCCACCCCACACGACACACTGCAGTGACCCCAGTCTGACCACTCAGATACCATACAGGACAAAGCATCTACACACACATATACACACACACACACACATACACACACACACACACACACACAGACAGACACACACACACACACATTACTAATACATCATAATCTCGTATCCCCTGTACCTTCTCCTGACCTTCACAGAGGTATTTGTCTAATTTCTGTCTAACAGGCCATGGTCATTTAGTTTTGAAGCGCAACAGCAATTTCATACACGAGCTATAAAAAAAAAGAAAAGAACAAAGCTAATAAAGACACCAGCAAGAAAATAACAAATCAATAAAACATTACAGACCTGAAACAACACAGTTACTCAGTGTCAGGTTTTTAAATCAGAAGCAGCCAAGTGATTCTGGCTCACAGTGAGAGAGTTCACGATTTGCCCGACTGCAGGAGGGATTGGGAAACAGCGTGCTGAGGTGACTTAGAACTCGAGAAAGAAAGAAAAGCTCTCGATGCTGTCCTTCACTCCAGGCCAAAATTTCACTTCTGTGTCCTTTAGAAGACCTTTTCAACAATCATGTTCGGTTTTCTTGGTAAATTCTGTACATCATGAACTGCATCATGTACAGTGAATCTGAAATATGTGATCCTTGTATAGTTTTATTAACATTTTATCAAATGAATGGGCAAAGAAATCTAAATTAGACAGGATCAAAAGATAAAACAGGCTAACACGGTAAAATGACAGAGAATCAACGGGATATCAGACACATGGGGCATTTCAATACGAACAAATGAACAAGTGATTATAATCTATATTACAAGAAATGGCACAAGGAGTTAACACCAACAGCTTTATTCTTAGTAAATGAGGCACAGACAAATGTAATTCATGCATACACACCCCCACAATCCCTCTCTCTCCCTCAACTACTTATTAAAACTCTTTCTTGTTTATCTCTGCGTATGATTTAGAGTGTGTAGAAGCCTAGATCTGTATATAAAATAACTTCTTCTTCTATCAGCCTCTCCCATTAGGGGGCGCCACAGCAGATCATCTGTCTCCATACCCCCCTGTCCTCTACATCTGCCTCTTTCAAACCAACTACCTGCATGTCTTCCCTCACCACATCCATAAACCTCCTCCTTGTTTTTTTTTTTTAATTAAAATATATAAATGTCATAAGTGCTCTGTATTTTGTTGCCTGCACAAGAACACAAGCTTCATCCATCTTCCTTTACCTCCCTGTAGAAAACCAAACCACGGCTGCAGTGCACTTCAATTTTACATCCAATTGCTTATAAAGATTTTCTTTACAAGTTCTGAAAACCAAACCAATTAAAAAAATAACACAACAAAAGCAATCCCAACTGTGTCAAAGACGAAAGCTAAATAATAATTGTTAGCATTACAAGGGAAGAAAGACGTCATTAAACAGAGAGGCTCTTGCTTTACCCCTGAAGCAAAATCGATACCTGAAATGAAAAGAACGACTGTTAATAAAGGACAGGGTCTGTATCTCTTCATCTTCAAGACAAGTTTGTTTTTTCTTTAAAAATATCAAAAAGGTTTTGCTTAAAAAAACAAAACAGCAGTGGCAGTTTGGCAGTCTTGGGATTTGAACCCACAACCTTCAAATTAAAAATCCAAAATCCTAATCACTGAGCTACTATTCAGGACATTGACATGGATGACTACAGCGACGGGAGCTCACACCAAGTTTAACTTATTCAGAAAGATTCAGAAATTGATAGTATGGTCTTTCTCGGAAGCCTCATTTACGAGTTGGAATCGAAAAGTTTTCTGTTTATCAACTTCTACTATCTACGTTTCCACACTATCACCTTACAAATAGTCCCCTGGACAGCAATGCAGTGCTCCCTGCGTTCGTGTCCTGGAAGTCTTCTTTTCGTATCCTGTCCTGCGATTCGCACTGGATTTCCGTAACGGTGTCAGAATGCCGATCTTTAAGCCGGCTCTTCGTCTTCGGGAAGAGAGCAAGGTCTGCAGGAGCCAAACCTGGCGAGTAGGGTGGGTGCGGAAGTAAGATTGTGTGGATTGTTCTCCGATGATCATAATGCACGAGTTGCTAAATGATTTCGACATTTCCGGGGGTTGAGCCCGTTGAAGGTCTTCTCTCGTAATTTTCCAGTGAACGACTCGTTGCAGCATCGCCGTATGTCAAAAGTATGTCATGTCAAATGTCTCTGTAGCAGATTTGCCCTGTTTCACACAAAACTTCAACTTGGTAACACTTGGTCAGGAAAGCACCAGTTAGCACCATTAGTCTCGAAACTTTCGCCGTGTATGTTATAACTCCAAAATTTGGATCAGATATTTATTCAGAATTACACTAGAAAGACTGCCACCAGGAAGGAGGAAAAGAGGAAGGCCAAGAAGAAGGTTCATGGATGTGGTGAGGGAAGACATGCAGGTAGTTGGTGTAAAAGGGGCAGATGTAGAGGACAGGGTGTTATGGAGACGGATGATCCGCTGTGGCGACCCCTAATGGGAGCAGCCGAAAGAAGAAGAAGAAGAAGAAGACACTAAAAAGACTAAAGAACACTGTGGGAGGACTTGGAAGATTTCGTCCCCACTAAAGTGATGTGCATTAATAATCCTGTAGCTTGCACCTAAAACAGATCGAAACAGTTTCTAAAATGTAATTAAAGTTCTATTCAGACAGTGTTAGTGTCACACACACACACACACACACACACACACACACACACACACACACACACACACCCGCCTGAAGCCTGTGTTTATCCACTGCCATCTGACATTTCTACACGTCGCTCAGCATAAACACACACATTTAATGACCAACATTACGATTCTAGACGTCTCCGAATTCAAGGGCAAGTCTGCACTAACGCCACTTAAAGAGATGATTTTTTTCAGTTCGGCAGCACGCCTGAACCTCTTGTAGATAAAGAGTGTGTTGTGATAAGGTAGAAGGAACGTCGGTTTCACGAAGAGCAGACACACAGTTGGGAAATTACAAGGCAGTGATAGAACTTGGTTAAGAGCTTTCCAGCACTGAAGACTACAGTCGCTTGACTCCACTGTTCACTTTAAAAGAAAGGCAGGCTAATGTGTTTCATATATATATATATATATATATATATATATATATATATATATATATATATATATATATATATAAATAAATATAAAGAAGATCACAAAACATCTTGAGTCAAACGACATCGTCCTGTGTACATTGGGACCTGTGCAACTGGTGCTATTCCTACCATGTGCTTTAACCGAATGTCCTCTGAGAGGACACATTAGGTGAAAGTTCTCGGCTAGTAACATGACCTTGAACCACATTAAATACACAGTATTGCTATGCCGCTTTTTTAGGTTCCTTGGTGGTCTAGTGGTTAGGATGCGGCGCTCTCAGCGATGTGGCCCGGGTTCGATCCCCGGACAGGGAACCAACCCCAGCCATTAGGGTTGCACAAGCCTTAGTGCGGGTCCCGAGCCCAGATAAATGGGGAGGGTTGCGTTAGGAAGGGCATTCCTAAAAACATGTGCCAAATCAAACATGTGGATGATCCGCTGTAGCGACCCCTAATGGGAGAAGCCGAAAGAAAGTTTTTTTATAGCTATGCTGCTCCTTGTTTGTGGAATCTACTTCCTCATTGAATCTTGTTGAAAGAAATGCATCTTTTTAGGCCGACATATTAGTGATACTGTATATGTACCTCTTTTTGTTTGTATATGCAGGGTTTCCACTCTAAGCCAAATGTCCTGACTTTTCAATGAAAGTCAGGAAAAAAAAAGTCAGGAAATTTCACATTTGGCTTAAAGTGGAAACGCTGCCTATGCAGAATTTCCTTGACCTATACTAGACAGAAAAACAGGCCTCTGTTGTGCTAAGCACTGAGCAGACAAAAACTGGCCACAGACAGTATTTGAAATCCATCCATTTGCAAAAACCTTGTCAATCTTTTCAATTAGCCAAAGATGATGCTCCTTTTGGCTTCAAACGGGTAGCATGCTTCTCACTGTTTGTGTGGCTGTGAAGTGGTCCCTCTCCCATATTTGATAGCTCTTTTCTGATGTCTACTTTTTAACACCCAGTCTTTAAAATGATTATTTTTGTAGCCAAAGCTCTTGAAATGTAAATTTTTCTTGTCTTTCCTTGCCTTAGCTAACAGGTACAGACTGGTGATTGCGTAACTACAATTTAAAGCGACAAATAAAAATCCCTGATATTCCATGATTTGGGAAAAAATATATATAAAATGTAAGACTTTTAATGTCTGGAATAGAGCTTTTAAGATTGAACGAAAGTCCAGAAATTCCATGACCTGTAGGAACCCTGTCTAGTGTTTTATTCTTTCAAAGTATTGTTGTTTTCTGTGTTTTAACTGTATGTAGGTGTCCTTGAGTGTCATGTAAAGTGCCTATAAATCAAATCTATTATTATTATTATTATTATTATTATAGACTAAAGTATTGAGACACCTGACTTTCCAGCCATATGTAGTTGTTCCCCAAATACAAATTTGCTGCCACAAAATTGTACTAAAGCATAAAAATTTCCTTGAACTAGGAGACCCAAACCTGTTCCAGTATGACAATCTCTATGAAGATATGCTTCACATGGGTTGGAGTGGAAGATCTCCTGCTATCGAGCTTCACAACTCTATTAAAGAACTTTGGGATGAATTGAAACACTGACTGCACCCCAGGCCTCCTCACATCACCGACAGTACATCAGTACCTGATCTTTCAAACACCCTTGTGGCTGAAGGAGCACAAATAGTGATCTATAGATCTATACTCACTGCACTCAGGCATCATGCACTTCTCCACTTCCTCTAGCTCAACTCGGCATGGAGAGCCAGTGTACGTGGACGTCTTCAGCATCCTTGCCCTCTTCTTCATCCCCACACCACAGCTCACGCTGCACGGCTCCCAGTCGGCCCACTCTGTCACGATACAGCTACTGGACGCTAGTGCGTGCAACACACACACACAAACAACACACACACACACACACACACACACACACACACACACACACACACACACACACACACACACACACACACACACGCACACACACACACACGCACACACACACACTCTTTCGGTCACCAAACATTCTATATGAATCATTTTATTTGTCATCCATTAATAACACCAGTGATAAAATGTATAAAATATGAATACAAACATAAAGTGATGTATAGTGCAGCTACATTGCGAACCTCAGCCTTTTGCAATGTTGCATTGTTTCTCCTGATTACAGCTTTCAGTCGTGTAGGATGAGGTGAGACGTGTGTGTAGGAAGATTGAGCATTAATGAGAGCCTGAGGAAGGAAGCTGCTCAGGTGATGTTGAGGTTTATGGAGGAAAGTCTCGCTGGAATTTATGTGACTTGATAATGATCATTACATGATGGAAATGTTTATAGTGAAGCGTCTGTGTTTCTACATAAAGACAAACTTGTTTTTTCCTATAGTTTCATATTGCCATATATAGTTTGGCATAGCGATTTTTGACATTAGAAAAAAAACAAAAAAACAATAAACAGTTATTTACATTTATTCTGGTCAATGATTGTTAGTCATTTGCAAAATCTTAGAATGTTCACTACATTTTAATCAGTCTACTGGATTACTCTCAGATTATGCTCATTTCTCTACAACTGCTTTCTGTCAGTTTCCAGACATTCAAACTAGCAAGCAATTAAGCAAAAAGCAATGATTCATCAAAATCGATGACATGACGTTGATAACGTGTGTTGACTAGAAGTGGAAAAAAAAAATGAAAGTACTTTATAGCACAGTGAAATCCTTTTTCCGCATATCTCTACGATGTAAGGACGCTGGGGTTTGAGGGTTAAGGGCCTGCCGAAGCCCCAGGAGTGGCAACTTGGTGATACCGGAGCTTGCAATCAGTAAACTTGAGCTTTAGCCACTGAGCTACTGTACCACTTACCCAATACACAGTCAAATGTAGTAAAGTTTTCTAAAATACATATACATAAACAATTACTTAAATATATTACAGTTTTTCTCAGTTGTTTTGGAGCGTTTCAAAGATCAGAAATTCTCAAAACTATTTGTTTAACCTTCACATCATTTAGTCATTTGTGCACATAACAAAAAAAATTTTTTTTTTGTACATTCATTTAATCGATTGTGTACGAGTGTCTGCTGTTTCCTACATTATCAGTTGTTCATGTTGATCAAAATATATTCTACTGGTTTCACCTGAATAGTTTTAACCCCCAAAACAGTTCATTGTGTATGTAATTGAATGCAAAAGGGTTAAACCAGTTGTCAGAATCTGTCATCTAACATTCCTATTAAACTTAATGTGTTGAACTGATGAATCGTATGTAGTGTGACTTTTTTTCAGTTCCCCTCCCTATGTCTTGTAATCGGTTTACATTAACTTACGAAAAAACGTTTCCCGTGAAACAGTATAGAGACATTACAATAAAAAATAAAGCTTAGAAGATAGGAACAGGGTTTGTTGGCAGCTCTCTTGTAGCAGGCAGCTAGTACAGTTATCTGGCTTTGCTAATTTGTTAACCAAGATAGCAGAAATTCTCATTATAGTAATATTAAAAATATTACTATAAATATAATTTTTTATTATATTTGTTATAAAAAAAGAGCCCAATGGTCAATTTACACAATGTAATATATGCATATGTGGGAAGTGGTAGCTCAGTGGATAAGGTGGATAATCGGAAGGTCATGGGCTCGAATCCCTGTGCTGCCACTGCTGGGTCCTTTAGCAAGGCCCTTAACCCTGTGTTGTATAACTGTGTTGTATTAAGCACTATATGTA
Source organism: Silurus aristotelis (assembly GCF_946808225.1). NCBI lineage: Eukaryota > Metazoa > Chordata > Actinopteri > Siluriformes > Siluridae > Silurus > Silurus aristotelis. The sequence goes on along the minus strand of NC_139587.1, from coordinate 25,474,597 downwards.
AAAAATAGATAATCAGTTTTAAAATCCAGCAGGCAGAGAGTATTTTTTTTCCAGAAGTTTCATGTGAGATTGGAACTAAAAACCTTTTAAAACTTACGGTGTTTAAACACACACACACACACACACACACACACACACACACACACACACACACACACACACACACACACACACACACTAAGCATGGTGACTCACAGCAGTCGTCGTTGACCACGCACTTCTCCGTTTCCTCCGTGGGCTCCCTGCAGCTCGAGCCGTCCTCGGGAAACACTTTAATGTAGCGCTCTCTGGACCTCATGCCCATCCCGCAAGTCGCACTGCACGGAGACCAGCTGATCCACTCAGACAGCATGCACGGAGACGCCTCTGCAGGACACCACACATTTTTGCTTACTGCTCCATAAAGGTCACAAGGCCTTGTACACACCCACAGGAAAGCCTGAGGCAAAACATGTCTATCACAGAACAAATTACTCATTCATAATGCAGAAAACAGGCCGTGGATAAAACCCAGGGACCGGCTCACTGCGTGCCACTGCGCAGCTGTTAGGTATAGATCTTCTGCATAACGATGCGCAGCACGGACACACGAGAAACACATTCGACAACACACTTTGGAAAGAAAAACGCTTTTTACTTGTCACATATACAGTGAAATTTTTCTTGGAGTGTTTAGGGCCTTGCTCAAGGGCCCAAAAGTGGCAGCTTGGAGATACTGGGTCTTGAACCCTCTCATTGGTAACCCAAGGCCAAAACTAGCATTTCCCCCTTGTGTTGAGATTCTAATGTCTCGCAGATTCTAATCTACACTCTATGCCAGGGGTCCCTGAACTTTTCCTTTCTTTGATGGGGGGTGGGTCGGTCTGTAACAGAAAATGACATTGCCTGGAGTGACTACCAGTATTATTGTGGAGATTTTATTATGATTTAAAATGCCTCGTAATGCTAGATACGTTTATTATACTGTTATGCACTGTACAGACAATTGAGCATTACTTTTCTAGAGATATATACTGTAGTCTATCTAAAAAGCATTATCCCTATCATAACCAAATTTTGGTTGGTGGGTGAATTAAACAAAAAATTTGGCTATGCTTATAACAAGACACACAAAAAAAAAAAAAAAAAACAAACATAACACTCCATGTAAAATAGTATTGAACTTTATATATATATAAAAAAAAAAAAAATTATGAAACATGAAAATGTTCTAAAGGAAATAATAATAAATATAATTATATCATTGATTAATTAATTTATTATTATTAATAAAAACAATATAGAGCTCTTTGTTCAGCCGCCGTCTCGCTTGTAAAAAAAACAGTACATGGCCTCAGTGATTCTCCTCTAGAGGCCGCTCTCGTAATGACAGCAGACAGCAATCCGGAAAAACTATTGATATTGATTCAATAGTTCCAGAAATACACTATCGATTCTTCAACTCCTGTTAATAACTAAGAGAATTTTTTTTTAAAGCCAATCCTTATTATCAAATACAGATATGATATGAGTAAAACATATATTTAAAAAATGGCATTGTTCAGAAAACGGTTGCAAATGTGGGGACGGCCTGCCTTACACTGATGAACTCACAAAGTTTCTTTGTATTATTTGTTTTATAAGTGTGACATTGTTCTGGTTATTACACCAAGATGTCGAATGCGCATCTATAATTTGCAACCTAATGCTTTATTTGTACGGTTTCATTTGCAGATAATTAAAAAAGTATTCTACAATGCAGTGAAAAAGTATTTCCTGAATTTAATTTTTTTTTGCATTAGACATCTTTCTTCCCTTTAAAAAAATGAAATCATCATTCATCAACTGCATTTTGTATTCATTCAGGTTTCTTTGTGTCATATCAACATTTGCTCGATGATCTGAATCATTTCATTGTGACTAATGAGCAACACTCTGAGAACAAATACTAAACTAGAAGTGCATTTGATAGTCATGAATAAAATATTCTCTGGTAGCTTTGGTAACTTTGTACCCTATTAACACCTGTTCAAGTCCTTGTCGTTAATTGTAGATAATAGATGTAATCGATTATGCAATTTGGGAGCTATTCTTTAAGATTGATGTGTTGAATATCGAACATTATTTCTGTGTGTGTCAAAAAAAATAAAAAAAGGTAAAATCCTGAATATCACAGCAGAACAGCTATGCAGCTAACTTGAGATAAAAACCCATCTGGAATAAAAAAGTACAGAGTATCAGTGGAGCATTTTTTTCATTTCTTTTTTTACCTCCCAACCCGTCAAGCATAAAACACACTCGCTTCATCAATGGTTCCCAATTAGCCCCAAAGTCGAAGCTTTGTAAATAGATTTCTTACCCAACAAAACGAATGAACTTTGGGCCAATTCTCAATAGATTTTCCCAGCCTCCTGAGACTGATTGGCAAGCTGTGTTAATGAAGCACAACTAAGCGAATCATTAATAAGAGATGTAAATTAATAATGCCGTGCTGAGGGGGGACTCCAGCGCCAGCCACACCGTCCCTGGTGCCAGTCAAGCCCATCATAAATCAATGTGAACGGCTAACGGACCATTAAATAAAAACAAAGCAGCACAACTTGCAGTGTTAATCGATTGAGAGCTTCAGAGGGAAAACTAAAGCCTGCAATGACTGGAAGAGGACACAGCGAACAGAGACCCTGGAAGAATGAGAACAAATCGCTGGGTCAAAGGACAGAGATAGAGTGTTAAAGATAGATGCAGCAAGAACAAATATGGTTCCCGGAACCCTCCCATGCGGAAAGACTGTTAATGGGAATTTATGTGGCTAGCAACTAAATGTACTGGGTATTTTTAATAAGAAAGTCATAACTTGTATATGATTATAATCCTCCCTGCTAATATTAGTGAGCTAGCTAACATGGATTACGCTGCTTGAGTAATTTCATAAGCACATTCTTAGACATTCATCATCTCTGCTAATGCTAGTCAGCTAGCTACCATGAGCTAACCTGGCATGTTTGGTGAGCAGATTTCCAAGCTATTTTCATATATAATGTACAGTTTTGGCTGCTAATGCTAGACGGCTAAACTAAAATGTTCAGCAAAAGCTGACAGGATTTCTGTGAAGTTCTGAGAGAATTTTCATGACAAAGATATATTTTCACAAAATCTCTAATGACTGAATTTCTTTGGGGAATTTAAAAAAAAAAAAAACATAAAAAAATATTATCTACTTACGCTAGTCAGTTAGCTCCCATGAGCTAACATGATATGTTTACTGAGGATATTTTTAACCATTTCCATAAAAAAGTTACTAAAAACTGCTAATGCTAGTCAGACAAGCAAAGCGATTAGCTAAGCTGATACGATTTCCGGGATGGTCTGAGAGAATTCTCAAGAGATCTTTTTAGCTGGGTACCATGCGCTAACTTTGCAATAGTCGAATTAAAAAAATGATTGTATTTTAAATCTTAACCAGTGCAGGATTAAAGATTGAGAGATCTCTGACAGAAACGTGAACATATTTAATCATCAATGCTTATGCTAGTAAGATATCTAATGTGACAGGGTCTCTTTATTTGACCTAAACCAGCTCAGATCCCAATGCTGAAATGTTAGAATGTTCTGTATGTGTATAAAAGCTGTTTTACTTATATCTAATAATATTTGTAATACTTAGTGTGTAATATCATGCGTTTAAAACTCAAAACCTTTGGGATATGACTTTTATACACTGTATTAACACATTTTTCATATTTTTTCATATTTTCAGGAAATATATTTGTTTCTGGCAGAAAGTTTAGCTTAGCTTCCTACAGCGTACTTTCAAAATGCATTAATAAACTTTGTTGAAAATTTGCAGATTTCCTAGTGTTACAGGCAGGAAAGGAAATTGCCTCAGTAAGTGTGGGTGGTGGTGGTAGAAGGGGGTTACGGGAGCAATGGGCATATTTAACTCCATTGTGGCTTTCTGATGCCTCACTATATTTGAACCTGCTAATTTGCCCAATTCCCCTCTGATTTTACAACCATCTGCATCAGATATACCGTTATTGCTTTTCACAAATTTAGCAGCCACCTTATTTTCATCTCCCCAGTAAAGCCGAGACATGCAGAGAGAAATACAGTAGTTCAGTGGTTCAAAGAAAAAATTTTCAAAAGTTCAATCAGCAAAGGTGAAAACCTCCCATCAATTCCTGTAAACGAAATGCAATTTCTACCACCAGGTTCAAAACTTCTTTGTTCACAAAAAAGGAAATACATTTTCTACACTGGAGTTGGGGAATAAGCCACGATTTACCGTCAACCCTTGAGAGAAGATCAGATCAGGTGAATCCAGAACATGGACAAGACGTTTATTTGTACCTTTAACCTTCGAGAAATACAAAAAGGGCTGAAATGAACATCTAAACTTTACAAACTTTCACAGACCTTTAGATGTAGTGAAAAAGTGCGAGTCAATTTCATGTTTTCCGTACCTGCACCTCACTAAAACAAGATTCACTCAAACTTTTTGAGTCTTTTTATTTCATACAGTATGAACCCAATCTAAAGTTGCACCCTTAGAGGGAGAGAGACGCTCCTATAAACCTTTTTTATTTATTCTCAATTTATTTACAATTTATTTTCAACTTTATTTTTTTTTTGTTCCCGACTGTCAAACCACTTCAGCAAAAACTCTGTTTTGCACTTCTCCTTTTCTCCACTCTTGTCTCGGCTCGGCTCGCTTATGATGTCCATGCTGAGATCTTCAGTTCATCTGCACTGGGACGATGATACAAATATGCTCTCTGAGGTTTGCTCAAACCACAATCCTTCCTTAGATATACTCCATCCAATCTAATGTGTCCTAATTAAAGATCAGTCTCCATCCATGATTTAAATAAAATAACTTCTACCTTCTCAGGTACTACAGATCTACCTCAACCTTCAGCTGAGATATTCTGAAAAAGGAATCAAGTTAGTCAAGTCGATTTCAACAATATATACAGTGGTGTGAAAAAGTCCTGATTTCTTATTTTTTTGCATGTTTGTCACACTATAATGTTTCAGATCATCAAACTAATTTAAATATTAGCAAATGATAACACAAGTGAACACAACATGCAGTTTTTAAATTAAGATTTTTAATATTGAGGGAAAACAAAATCCACAACTACATGGCCCTGTGTGAAAAAGTGTTTGCCGACCGACCAAAATTACCCCAAGAGCACAGCGACGATTCATCCAAGAGGTCACAAAAGACCCCACATCAACATCCAAAGAATTGCAGGTCTCACTTGCCCCGGTTAAGGTCAGTGTTCATGACTCCACCATAAGAAAGAGACAATGAATGGAAAATGAGAAAAATGGTCTGCATGGCAGAGTTCCAAGATGAAAACCGGTGCTGAGCAAAAAGAAAACATCTTGATGGTCCCCAACACTTTTGGGAAAATACTCTGTGGACTGATGAGACAAAAGTTTGGACCACTACGTCTGGCGTAAAAGTAACACCGCATTTCAGAAAAAGAACATCACACCAACAGTAAAATATGGTGGTGGTAGTGTGATGGTCTGGGGCTGTTTTGCTGCTTCAGGACCTGGAAGACTTGCTGTGACCATGAATTCTGCCGTTTACCAAAAAAATCCTGAAGGAGAATGTCCGGCCATCTGTTCCTGACCTGAAGCTGATTCGAACTTGAGTTCTGCAGCAGGACAATGATCCAAAACACACCAGCCAGTCCACCTCAGAATGTGTGTGTGTGTGTGTGTGTGTGTGTGTGTGTGTGTGTGTGTGTGTGTGTGTGTGTGTGTGTGTTTATTTAACCTGCACTCACCCTCTTCGCTACAGCCGGGTGCCATACACGGCTCGAAGTCCTGCGTGTGAGGGCACGGCAAACCGGCGTCCAGCTGAGCCTTCAGCATCCTCTGCCTCATGCGCAGACCCTTTGCGCACGTGGATGAGCTGCACGCCGACCACGGAGACCAGTTCGAGTAGATACACGTCTCCGAAGTGCTGTCTCCTGTGGAGAGGATTGTCAGAGAAGTGAATTATTACTTACAGATGTAGAGAAATGAAAGTAGCCGTGTGGACAAGCGGATTTGCATTTTTGCATTTTTGTACACGGACTATAAATCGACCTCAAAAAACAAGTGAAGAGAAACAACAGAATTTGGGTTTGCAGCCAGTTTTCCACCTTGAAGGATACATCACTGGAAACTAAACTACAAGAGACAGCCACGAAGCCCAGAAAAGAAGATTTCTGAATGCTTGATGAAGTAAATGCGTACTAAGTCTTTTTTTTTAATGTGTAAGTTGCTTCCAGGACAATAAAAAATGAATGAAAATGAATATTTCAGATTAAAGATAATCAACAGCTTAGTATAAAACATCATAAAAACCTCATATTTGGTCAATAATTCCTTTTAGACTTACAACTTAAGTCGAATATACCCTGTAAAAACCACCTAAACTCCCATAAACCTCTTTACGCAACCTCATAATGTCGCTTGATACCTTATCTTCCAGGGATATACAGGGTGGTATCAGAAGGTTTCGAGACTAGCTCTCTTTATAAGAAAGTACTTCATTCATCTATGTTTCCACACTATCACCTTCAATATAGTCCCCTCGCACAGTAATACAGTGTTCCCAGTGTTCCTGCCACTTCTGGAATATGTACTGAAAATCTTCTCCTACATTTCAAGCACCTTCTGGGATTCACGCCGAATCTCCGCAACGTTGTCAAAACGATGACCTTTGAGATGGATCTTCATCTTCGAGAAGTAGGTGAAGTCCGCAGGAGCCAAATCTGGCGAGTAGGGTGGGTGGGGAAGTGAGATCATGTCCGGCAATCATTGTGCACGAGTTGCCTAATGGTTTAGATTTTTTTGGGGGTTGAGCTTGTCGAAGGTCTTTCTGATGTTTCGTTGTCTTTTAGTGATGTTCTTCCGCTCTTGAAGAGCAGGTCACTGAAAACACCTTGAACGACTAATTGCAGCAACACCGTAGGTCAAACATGCATGCCGCTTAGTAGCACCAACACTAGCGGGTGGAACTTGTATCCCTGTAGCGATGGGGACAAATATCAAATTTTCCAAGATGAAAGACAGTAAATAACGCTTGCATGAAGTGTGAATCAACTGCCATGACATGATCACTGGAACTATTGTACGGAAGGTCAAGTAAAAAGCACATTTAAAAATGAAAGCTTTTTAATAATTAAAAAATAAAATAAAACCACATTATTTGATATATTTTAGAAATTATTTATTGGAAAGCTGTAGCTCAGTGGTTAAGGCTCTGGGTTACTGATCTGAAATTCAGAGGTCCAAATCCCAGTATTGCCAAACTGCCACTCTTGGGGCCCCTGAGCAGGGCCCTTAACCTTCTCTGCTCCACAGGTGCTGTAATATGGCTGATCCTGTTCTCTGACCCCAGCTTTATAATATTTCAGGGATTATCTACTGTAAATTACATGTGAAAAGTATAAAGCTTTTTTCTTATCGTAATTATATATATTTTAGGGAGCAGGTTGAGAAGAGCCTGGAGAGGTGGAGGTACGTGCTGGAGAGAAGGGAAATGAAAGCCAGTAGGATTAAGACAGAGTACATGTGTGTGAATGAGAGGGTGGGCAGTAGAGTGGTGCGGTTGCAGGGAGAAGAGGTGGAGAAGGTGGAGGAGTTCAGGTACCTGTGGGTCAACAGTGCAAAGTAATGGAGAGTGTGTTAGAGAAGTGAAGAAAAGAGTGCAGGCAGGGTGGAGTGGGTGGAGAAGAGTGATAGCAGGAGTGATTTGTGATAGAAGAGTATCTGCGAGAGTGAAAGGGAAAGTCTATAGGACTGTGGTGAGACCTGAGATGTTGTATGGTTTAGAGACAGTGGCATTGAGTAAAAGACAGGAGGTGGAGCTGGAGGTAGCAGAGCTGAAGATGTTGAGGTTTTTGTTGGGAGTGATGAGGATGGACAGGATTAGAAATGAGTTTAATAGAGGGACAGCGCATGTAGGACGTTTTGGAGACAAGGTGAGGGAGGTGAGATTGAGATGGTTTGGACATGTGCAGAGGAGGGACATGGGGTAAATCTGTAGGAGAATGCTGAGGATGGAGCCACCAGGAAGGAGGAAAAGAGGAAGACCAAGGAGGAGGTTCATGAATGTGGTAAGGGAAGACATGCAGGTGGTCAGTTTGAAAGAAACTGTGAATGAGTCGCTGTGGTGACCCTAATGGGAGCAGCTGAAAGAAGAAGAAGACATTATTTTATATATTGTAGCACTATTGTAATTTGTTACTTTACTTAAGTAGCTTTTTTTTATGTATCTGTAAAGACATTTTCTTTAACTTTACTACATTTTAAAGTCAAATATCTTGGTTATAACTCAACTAAATTTTGCAAAATCAGTCTTTGGTTTTATTTATGAGGAAAACATGTAACCGGTCAAACACGCAGCGGGTGACCAATCAGGGTCGAGGGCACCCTCTATTTTGAACTTGTTTAGATTGCCGCTTGGTGTATCTACTGATCAACAACATACAGTTCAGCATCAGTTCAACACCAAGCAGAACATCTAGAGAGGAATAAATGATGAAGAAACTCCAGAATCAAACTCGCCACAACACCTGTGGCCTCATTCACATGATTTATTTGAAGGACTTGGAGTAAAAGGAGGTTTTGTGCTCATGATCATTTTAATATCAATCAGTGTTTGAGTCATTAATATCATTTTATAAATAGATCAGTGTGCTGAGAGTCACATTCGAGTCTTTTTACATGAACTGAGTTGATTAAGCAAAGAGTCTGGTAATAAAAATGATAATAGGAACATTATAGGAACATTATGGCCATAATACATTCTAGTATTTTAAATACTAGTACATTTGAAGGCAAATACCTTTGTACTTTTACTTAAGTGAAAGTTTAAAGGGACTTTTACTATTACTGGAGTGATATTTTGTCTCTACTTTAACTCAAGTACATGGTTTAGCCTATTAGCCAATGCAGACAAAGTGAACTTTTACTGAGATGAGAGCAAGAATAGAATCTATCCAGCACCGGGATGGGGTTATGCCTTAGGCTTTTTATTCCTTTTCCCCTCATTTTGATGCTTCCTCACTTTTAGCATTAGGGACCTTCAAACTCTGGGCTTGAAATAAAACATTATAAATGTAAGGTCTGGATTTTTTTTTACTTTCATTTATTTTCTAAAAATAGAAAGAGAGAGAAAAAAAGCAAATAATTACGAGAATGCTTTGAACTGCTATAAAACCTGACTTGCTTTTCCTTTTCATTAGGACACCGATATCCTGCTCTGAACGTTAGCTGAGATGTGATACGATCTGATACGCACGTTCTCTTCATTGGTCTTGATTAAAGTTCATTTGGGATTATCAACCGACATACACTCCCCAATGCCCCAGTAAAATTGCCTCGGGTGTTCGGAAAACCGAGGCAATGTTGTGAATGGTGGTGGCGAAGGTACATCTCAAATTATCTTTTAATAATCCTTAAATATCCGTAAGTGACAGGTCAATAGCGTCGACCAATCAGCATGCTCGGCATGAAGCGGCGATGGTTTGAGAAGGAAAACGATGTAGTTATTTGAATAAGGGAGGACGTCTACAGAAGATCTCATTACTACAGAAGTAATTAGGTTGTTTAAGAGCTTGTAATGGATTGAAGCCGGCTGAGTCCGATAAAAATGTTACGTTGGGAAGTTATTTATCTGAAAAATACGCAGAGGTTCCACATTTTTAAAGATTTTTTAAATCTTGGCTTATTTTATGGTGGCTCTGGGGTGGAAGTCTCTGGGTTACTAAAAAGAACATTAAGGGGTTGAGTTTACACTAATATGGTTTGGGCCCTTGAGCAAGATCCTCCCCTCTCTGCACCATGGGTGTGTCATGGCCAGTGTTGGGCAATAACGCGTTACTAGTAGTAACTAATTACAGTAACTAATACTGTAACGCATTACTTTTTAAATAAAGTAACTCCATTACCGTTAGCGTATGGGGTGTTACACATTACTTTTATAAATGAATTAATTTCAGCTGAAGTGTAGCCTACAGACTAACCTGTTTACAGCAGCGACACGCTGTAGGATTGGTGGATGAACCACTGTAAACACGAAGAAGACGCACTGTGGGCGTGTCTCCGTTTATTCAGGTCTGTGCGGCAGTAATGGCGAGTCGAAGCGAGAGCAAGACGAGTTTCTCAAAGTGGAAATATGCTCATTATTTCACTTTAGTTGAGCATAAAGACAAAAACTTTTTAGTCAAATGTAAGCTGTGTCTTTCTGTTTCGAAGCTCGTATCTACTGCGATAAACAGCAATTCCAATCTGTTGAAGCTGCTCCAGAAACTCCATGCTAGAAGCTAGAAGCTAACCGGGTGTTCTGTTGTGCATTGTTGATAGTTTTCATACTTAAGCTGTGAAAGGAACATTTTTAAGAGCTCAACACAACAGCTTTTATGATGCAAAAGCCACTTTAGTTTTTGATTCTGAATCTATTATTCAGCTTGTTTTGTTATTTATTTCAGAAATCCTTGTGATATATTCAGTTTTTAAATGAAGTAACTAGTAACTGTAACTAGTTACTATTACTTAGTAACTAGCACAACACTGGTCATGGCTGTGTCATGGCTGTGCATTGACTTCACACACTTTCGAACAAGCTGGGATAAGAGGTGCAAAGAATATCACATGTGACTACTAATGCTTTTATTTATAACTAACAGAAAAAGAACAGGAAGTGAGAAGGTGGGAGAGGTGCAATTGAGATGATTTGGACATGTGCAGAGGAGGGACATGAGATATATCAGTGGAAGAATGCTGAGGATGGAGTCGCCAGGCAGGATTAAAAGTGTTAAGCCAAGAAGGAGGTTTATGGATGTGGTGAGGGGAAGACCTGCAGGTAGTTGGTTTGAAACAGTGTTAGACGAAGTACACAAAGCGTGTAGTTGAGTTAAGATTCACTCGGTAAAATACGACTCCAGTAACAGTGTCTATTTAAACTTGAGTAAATGTACAAAAGTATTTGCCTTTGACTGCACTTAAGTATCCAAAATACTATGATTTATTACAGCTATAATGTTCCTATTATCATTTTTGTCATTGCTTAGTTTATGTAAAAAGACTCTCAGCAAACTGATCTATTAATTGAATGATATTAACGAGTCAAACACTGATTGATTTCTATTCAAATGATCAGGAGCCCAAAACCTACTACTTAAAGAAATCATGTGAATAAGGCAACAGGTGTTGTAGCGAATTCGAGTCTGAAGTTTCTTCATCATTTATTTCTCTCAAAATGTTCCGCTTGCTGTTGAACTGACGCTGAACTGTATGTTGGTGATAAGTAAATTCACCATGCGCCAATCAAAACACGTTTAAAACAGAGCGTGCGCTCTACAACGCATGCTGGCTCGCTGTATGCTTGGCCAGTTAAGAGTTTATCTGCTCATAAATGAAAAAGAACGACTGATTTCGCAAAATGTAGTTGAGAAAAAAAGAATGATATTTGACTTTGGAATGTAGTCAAGTCAAGTCAAGTCAAGTTTATTTTTATTGCGCTTTTCACAAGAGACATTGTCTCAAAGCAGCTTTACAGAAATCAACACTCAAGGTGAACGGTGTGCATTTATCCCTGATGGCTGTGGCAAGGAAAAACTCCCTTAGATGTTATGAGGAAGAAACCATGAGAGGAACCAGACTCAACGTCATGTAGTGACGTTACAGTAAAAGTCTCCCCAAATAAAAAGACTTTGGTAAGGTACAGATACGCGAAAAAGCTATTAAAGTACAGCAACTAATTACATTTACTTCCTTACTGTACACCACTGGTATAAAAGATGCAGATGGAGAGCACAGGGTGATATGGGCGCAGCTGAAATACGAAGAAGAAGCAGCAAGAACAGGAAGAAGTGAGTTAAATAGCACAAAAGAACACTGTCAGTGTAGTCGTCAAAGCCTAAAAATCCCTAATCACACACATAAAAGCCTAAACATTAAATGAGTAATGCCTCTTCCCTCATGGGGAAACTTCAGCCTGGGAAACTTTGCACACATCTGCGAATTACAATCCGGGGTTATCTATAAGACGCTAGAGGTCGAAGACGTGTCTCAGCGATTTTTCTTTTAGTTTTGCTCTAATTAGGGGAACCGAACCACAAGGTGGCATTTAGGAAAGTTTCCCAAAGACCTCGACAACGATCCGACTCCAGGTTTATCTTTCACTCCTTTATCGTTCTGTTTTTCGAACCACTGAATCATCCGGATAGCAACGGCACCTAATTTACAAGGGCTGCAAATTAGCACCGGAGCGCTTCCCGATCGTAAATCACGGCCCCCGGTTGCGTGGGGCTTATCGAGCTCTGAGAGACACCTCCGGAGGTTTATACAAGGAATCCTGCATGCTGTCTTGTTAATTCAACTGTCCGGAGAAACTCTCTGCATGGAGATAAGGAAGAGAGAGGCTCTACGCACCCTCCTCAGTCTCCTCCTGGGCTATATCGGCCACGATATCGTCCACCGTGTCTGGAACCGTGTTGCACTGCTCTCCCTGAGGATTGAAGAACACACAGTATCATCGTTAGATCGCAATCTGTGGTAAACAGAAAGTCTGTCTGCGAGCCAAAAATAAAAAAGCCTCGTCTTCATTCCGACATCTCCCTGAGAGCCAGAACTCGTCCCGGCACCGAGGCAGACACGAAACATCTGTTTTCTGGGAAGCCGAATATGAAAAAAAATTGGAAAGAGAGGAAGGAACCAAACCCAGAATGGCCTAAATGCCTTTTTTGCACATTTGGATTGGTGACTAATGGCTGCGTGATTTTTCAGAAGTTTAGCGTTATGCTACGGGGTTGAACTTTCTAGAACAAATGAACTGTGCGTGACTGGGTGTGCAGTCCCAGCCCGCTACATCAGCATGTAACAGGGCGCAGCTGCTCACGCTAATGTGCACAACAAATTAATCTTCGCTTTAGCAAATGCAAAAAAAATAAAATCATGGAGGAAAAAGAAATCACAGGAGGGAATACAATTTTTAGCTGCACTTTTACATGTACAGCATTTGGCAGATGCCCTGAGGTCAACCTACAATTGTCCTATTAATACAGTGTGGGTGAAAAATGGGCGATATTTAATGGCTATAGAACTTGGTGACCTTATTTCATGCAGGATGGTGCACCACCCCATTTTGCTCTTACTGTGTGTGCATGGTTAGACCAGCATTTTCCAGAATGTTGGCTGGGATGACCTCATGAATACCCTCCAAGAGAGAGGGGGGGGCTACGCAGAGGAGGAGGTGTACAGGACAAAGCCTCGCACACTGGAGGACATGGAGGCCCGGAATCAAGATGTACACTATCTGTTCACTTCAATAGATGTACTTTAGGTTTTGTTTTTTGTTTTTTTTTTATATTCAACATATTATAATTATAATTATAAGCAAAAATTCAACAGTTCTATTAATAATCTTGTCCAAAAAAGCCTGCTGAGATGAACAAAAAATAGTATCAATTCTGGAGGTTTTTCAAATGTTTTTCCAAGTTATTTATTTGAAAAAATACACAGGTTTAACTTTTAACTTTTTAATTTAATGCAAAGGGTGGCCCAGGGGTTGATGTCTCTGGCTTACTGATAAGAAGACTGCAGGCTGGTCATTCAGTACATACATACATATATACATGGTTTGGGTTTTTGACCCCTTAATAACCCTCACTGCACCAATCGTATAATTATTAGGAGAGATTATTTTATTAATCTGACAAATTTACAAACGTAAATCTGGGCATTGGATCCAAATAAATAAGCATTATAGATATTTGTTAGTGTACAGTATGTAGAATTATTATTTCTTTGGTTTAAATTGCAAGCAAAATCAGTTAAATGAGAAAATTAGACTGTAAAAGAAATGTCTTTGTTTTTTAAACAAAAGTTGCTACTGGATCACAAAATCATTATGGGGAAATGCCAAAAATTAAATGTATTATTAAAATAATAATTAATAATATATTAATAACCCTATATTGTTCATTAACGTGTTCATGTATATTCTTATTATTATATAATTTTTATATATTATTATATATAAAAATGTGTGTGTGTGTGTGTGTGTGTGTGTGTGTGTGTATTTGCATATTTATGTGCACTTGTAAATTTGCACAATAGCAACAATTTGAATTATCTGTTTGTATGTAAAAAAAAGATTAAAACCTGCAACTTTGTGTTGTACAAAAGCTTATAGATCCAAAAAACTTAAATTTATATCAGGCTTCTTTATATGCAAACAATACAATGTCTTTGTATACATGATCTCTGATATTCCATCCACCACATTACTGGCATTATATAGATCCTGTGTTTTCAGATATTAGCATACTAGCTACAAGACAGCTGTTTTAAACACATCAGCTAAAGGTAATTATTTATTACAACCTTCCTGGCAATCCTCTCCACCAGCACTCGGGCCAAGGGTGTTATTGGGCCTCCTGAAGGGTTATAGAAGGGGCTCTGGGGGTGATCAAGGCTGGTGAGGGGCCGAATCCGGTCCTGGGGGACTGTTGGCTTATTCGGGGACTAAATGAGAATGTGTGAGAGAGAGAGAGAGAGAGAGAGAGAGAGAGAGAGAGAGAGAGAGAGAGAGAGAGAGAGAGAGAGAGAAAAAGAGGGGAAGAGAAAGAAAGGTAAAAAGTGAGTCATTGCTGAATGCCATCTGCCAGGGGGCTCCCACCTTTCATTTCCATCTGCATCGTTCATTCTTCTGTGTAATATTTGCTCTCCGAGTGATTTATAGTGCTGTTTTCCTCCGAGCTGCCCCCAGAGTCACCTGTTCGCTCCAGTCATTCCACACTAGCCTCCTTACACAGGAGGAAAAATCAAACGCCAACTGTTCTTGTTTGCTGAGGGTGTTTTACTTCGGTCAAATTTTTTGTCTGCAAAGGCCATCATCATGTTCAAACAGGAAGCAAATAAAATTCTACTTAACCAGCAGGTGGCAGCATCAGGGATGGCCACATGTACAGGACTGACATTTGAAACAACGTATATTCATATGAACAATTCAGACAATTCAGCGAAAGGAAAATGCAAAGCAGCTGTTCGTTCGTTTTCGTAATGCATTACACCTTGCCGTTATAACCGTGTTAATGTGCGATAATGTAGACTCGCGGCTGTCTGGTGCCATGCTCGCTAACTCTAAAACCTCAATCAAACAAGAGATACGAAACATTTACCATACACTTGTTTATCTGATTAAATCCGGAGGCTATTTAGTTGCGAGCGAGTACCTGAATATTAATCGTGTTTGTTTTGAAAAATATTATTTAGATGGTCGGCTCAATCAAAAAAACTTTCCATACAATTATTAAAGCTGTTCACATATGCTTAAGTGATCGGTGCTTTCACAAACTGTTACCTCCTTACTGCACCTACATCAGAACCAGACTTTACTAACACTCCCCCTAGTGGCTGAATGAGGACAGATCTCTACAAAATCCAGTGGAACATCTTCCCAGAAGAGGGCGAATCGTATCGCATTGGTAGCTGCTTCATGTGTATCTTTAATGTACCGTATTGTTGGCTAAACATCAAATTACGAAGTGCATCGACCACAGTTATGGAGATGCACATTCCTAAAATATATATAAAAAAAGCCATTGGTCTTCTGTTAATGCAGGGGAAATATGTTGGATGGCAGACTGACCTCATAGCTGTGTCCACTGTCTGTCCCGGCGTCCCATGGCAGCAGGTCCTTAGTGAGTCTCTGGACCCAGCCGCACTCAGCCGTGCACAAATCCTCAGCACTCAGACCCACATTCCAGTCAGGACTCGGGCCGAGCATAGTCAAGAAAGACATGAGGTGACGGGATCGGTCCACTGAGAACTCGGCCGAGGGAGCAGCACGTCTACAAAGAAAGAGAGAGAGAGAGAGAGAGAGAGAGAGAAAGAGAAAGAGAAAGGGAAAAGAGAGAAGAAGAAACAATATTACACCAAAAAAAGACACATTGAGAGGTGAAAGGAGAGATGGAGAGAAAAGAGGGACCAAGATATTAAAAGAAAATAAAAATAAAGAAGGAAGAATGAAAAACAGGTAGAGAGAGAGAGAGAGAGAGAGAGAGAGAGAGAGAGAGAGAGAGAGAGAGAGAGAGAGAGAGAGATTAAATATTAGGATGTGGAAATGATGAAAGAGAATAATCAAAGAAAAAAGAAATAGAGATAGAAAAGCAAAAGAAAGAAAGAAAGAAAGAAAGAAAGAAAGAAAGAAAGAAAGAAAGAAAGATTAAAAACATTATACCAAAAGAAAATGAACAGGGCCAAGATGATAGAAGAGGTAAAAAGAGGGATGGACAAAGAAAGAACAAGAAAAGAAAAAAAAACTGGGAAAAAGGAAAGAAGACGAAGAAAGTAATTAAATGATCGCACAAGGGAATGACGGAGGAAGAGATGAAATGAAATAAGGCCAAGATAATAAAAAGAGATTTTAAAAAATGGACAAAAGAAAGAAAACAGAGCAAGTGATGAAATGATAGCGAAAGAGAATGAAATAAGGCAGAGACAAAAGAAGGAGGGAAATGAAGAGGAAAATGGAGGGATGGAGGGCAAGAAGGGACTGAGTGAGTTAGAGAAACGAGAGACAAAAAGACAAAGAATGGGAGCGACGGAACAACAAAACAAAGAAAAAAGAACCTTATTTGTGTTGTGTAATAAGTGCGTTGTCGCATCAGCGAGCATTAAAATGAGAATCTTTTGTTGCGTGTTTTTATCCGGATGCTGAGGCGTGTTGTTTGGGACGTTCGGCTCTTTATGTGTGCGCATGCTGCGTCACGTCTCTGATGCCGTCTGGGCGGCCGACTGTGCGCTCTCGTGTCATTTCCATTGAGATAGCGCTTTGTACGGCGCCACAGATGGTAATTAATCACGTTAATTGTCCTGATTAGAAGCTCATCTCCAATGCAACTGCTGGCGGTACGGAGGCGTGGGGCCGGGGCCCTGGATCGCGCAGCTCTCAACGCCATCGATTAGCGTAAAATATTCATCATTTGACTTCCACACACTTCACACGTGAGAACTTAAAAAAACAAAACAAGACGCTTCTCTTTCTGTACTCTTTCTCTCTCTCTCATTTGGAGCTGTTTGATGACAAGCGTTAACGCCGCCTGTAAAACCCCTACGCGGGCTGGACGGCTAGTTCACAAGCTTCAGAACATGACTAGCATCCCAAACGCGGCGGCGTGAAATAATTTAGCCCTCGCGCACCTGAGTGTGCTTTTGAGGCCCAGCGGGAAGGCGTTAACTGAAGTGAGCTTGAAGCCGAAGATGGTACGTTGGAGTGCGCTTTGCTGGAAATGTGTCGCTCATCAAAAGCAGAAAGCCTTTATCTAAAAAAAAAAAACAAAAAAAAAACGCCACCTCAAATATTAACAGCATCATTAATGAAAGGAGGGAAAGGGAAGAAAATTCCACATGGCCAGCAGGTGCCAGGCACGAGCGCTCGTGGGGAAAGTCTGTCAGCCATACGGAGGAAAAAAATCTAAAGGTAAAGATCTCACACAGGGAGGAGAATATATGCATATACTACATCTTCTATTTAACCCGGATGAGAAAGTGTGACATGGCTGGCACGTAGCTAACAAGTGTACAATTAAATCAGGGAAAAAAAAAAACTCAAACGGTTCTTTTATTTTTCAAAATTGCAACACACAAGGCTGATGATTTCTTCAATCTGATTGGTCGGAAAACAGCAAAATTTTTTCCAATAGCAAAATAGGAGGTAATTTTTAATGCCCTCATTCTGACAACATTGTTTCTACGACGTATGCAAAGACTTGTACGTAACCAACATGCCACGTGATTCAATACAAAAATTACTTATTAGTTTACGTTTTGTTTTGGAAGGAATCACCAGTGTCGGCTTTATAATGGCTCCACATAATGAAGCTATTATTGTGGTTGAGATGCTTGGAGTTGTAGCTTAGTAATTAAGGCACTCCCAGTCACTTCAAGGTGCCACTCCTGGGCCCTTGAGCAAGGCCCTTAACCCCATATGAATGAGATTTGTTGCATTAAAAAAAGTCGCTCTGGATAAAGGCGTCTACCAAATGCTGTAAATGTTAATGTAAATATATTGCTATAAAGCTATATTATTATAACATCAACAGCAAAGTAAAACCATGCATTATTGAAAAAGTGTGATGTCTGGAACAAAGCTACTTTTGCTCTGAAATGCAAAATGAGTGAGAGAAAGACCAGATTGGTTTAAGTCAACAGGAAAACCAAATGATCAACCATGGTGAGCAGAAAGGCATCTCAAAACACACACCTTGAGGGGGGTAAGAAACAACAAAAGTACAAAAAAAGAGTTAAAATTTAGTTAAAGCTGAGATACACTCTGTAAAATATTACTTCAGTAAAAGTAAAAGTATACAAAGTACAATGATTTATTATGTCTATCAATTTCCTGTTATCATTTTTGTCACAAGACTCTTCGCTTAATCAACTCAGTTTATGTGAAAAGACTCGAATGTGACTCTCAGCACACTGATCTATTGAAAGAATGATATTAATGATTCAAACACTGATTGATTTCTATTACAATGATCATGAGCCCAAAAACTTTAAATTACTGTAAGCCCACAGGTGTTGTGGCGAGTTCGAGTCAGGAGGTTCTTCCATTATTTCTTCCTCTATAAATGTTCTGCTTGCTGTTGAACTGACACTGAACTGTATGATCGTGCTAAATAGATACCAACAAAAGGCAATCAAAGTTTAAATTAAAACATATAAAACGGAACGACTGATTTGTAGTGAAGTTACAGTAAAAGTCTCCCCAAATTAAAATACTTAAGGAAAGTACAGATACGTGAAAAAGCTACTTGGGTAGAGTAATGATTTACATTTATGTTACTGTCCACCAATGGTACAGACTTAATGAAGCTAGACGCTAGTCTTGCACGATGAGTCTGATCGGGACATGAGTGTGTCTCGTCTGTCGTCTGTCTGAGGTACTTTCCGAGGTCATTTTTGAGGTACTTTCTGAGGTACTTTTTGAGGTACCTTCTGAGGTACTTGCTGAGGTACTTTCTGAGGTCATTTTTTAGGTACCTTCTGAGGTACTTTTTGAGGAACCTTGTGAGGTCCTTTCTGAGGTAATTTCTGAGGTAATTTTGAGGTACCTTCTGAGGTACTTTCTGAGGTAATTTCTGAGGTACCTTCTGAGGTAAATTAATAAAAAGAAGTAATCAAGGAAATTGAATGAATTGAGGCCTCAGCAATTATATGATTTGTACAGTAAATTCTGTGTTGTGTGCAACTTTTCATGCTCAGTGATTATTTGTGGATGTGTTAATGGACTGTAAATTACGGCTCACTGGTGAAGGTTATGAGTGACACACAGGCAGGAGGTACTCACATGTTAAGGGGCTGCCAGGCCGGCCACTGAGCCTTCGTCTTAATCACCGTCATCACATCGTCTCCCTGTGTATGTGAGAAAGAGAGAGAAAAGGGAGATATATTTAATCGCCAGGAGGTGTCGAAGATTGACGTATCTGTAGCAGAAAAGAAAGCAAGACGTCTCCTCCATGTGCAAACGTCAGGAAACAGACGCGCACAGATGCGAAGCGCAGCACGGGTGACGTGCTTGTCTTTTCACCGCAGATTCCTGGAGCTTTCCGTGATGTTACAGAGGAAAAGAAACTCTGCAGTCAAGAGCGCAACTGAAACAGTGTTTGTGATTTCATTTTTTATTTTCTTTCGCTGGAAAGAAGGTGAAAGGCAAAGAGCAGCTAGAAATACTCCAGACAAACATAATGTGGAAGTACATGAGGCAAAATATCAGATAGATAGATAGATAGATAGATAGATAGATAGATAGATAGATAGATAGATAGATAGATAGATAGACAGACAGACAGACAGACAGACAGACAGACAGACAGACAGACAGACAGACAGACAGACAGACAGACAGGCAGGCAGGCAGGCAGGCAGGCAGTAGGTCAAGCCTTTCACTCTTGGACTGCTACTTTTTGCCCTGGCAAGTTGAGCGAGGAAAAGAAAGGAAGAGTGATGAAAAGAGGGAAAGACAGAGACAGACAAACTGGGGGAGAAGAGAGAGAGAGAGAGAGAGAGAGAGAGAGAGAGAGAGAGAGAGAGAGAGAAGTAGAAGAAAAAAGATTGAGTGATAGAGAAAGAAGGAGGGGAAAGAGAGAGAGGCAAAAGACAGGGAAAGAAAAAAGAGGGAGTATGACAGGATGATAGGAAAAGAAAAATGGAGCGCCAGTAAAAGTATGTGAGAGGGAAAGGGAAGAAAGGAGAGGCAAGATGAGTTAGACAAGGAATGGACAATTTACACAGAGGGTTAGAGTCAAAGAAAGGGTGAGAAGGAGAGACAAAGAGGGAGGGAGAGCATTAGAGAAACAGACAGAGGGATAGAGGGATAGAGGAATAGATAGACAGACAGACAGACAGACAGACAGACAGACAGACAGACAGACAGGTAGATCTGTCTGTCTGTCTGTCTGTCCTAAATAGACAGATTTTGTGGACACCTTATCTATGTATCTGTCTGTCCGTCCATCCGTCTGTCCATCCGTCCGTCTGTCTGTCCATTCATTTGTTCCTTCCATCCAGTACTTAATTAAGAAAGCAGGGAAACTGCTTGCTCGCTCTGCCTATCCATTAATTAAGCACGCAGGGGAAGTTCTAGCTCAGTGGTTAAGAGGTTGGGCTTTTAATTGGAAGGTCACAAGTTCAAATCTCATCGCTGCAAAGCTGCCACTCTTGGGCCCTTGAGCAAAGAACCTCAAATGCCCTTTCTGAATGAATGAGATGACTGAGTTCCTTTGAAAAAGGGCATCTGGAAAAGGGAGTCATACATGTGATTAAGCTCAAACTTTTAAAAACAACTAAAAGTGTTAATAAAAATGCTAATAATTGATTTATAAGCTTCTCTTATTTCCCTTATGATCAAAGAGCGAATAGTAAATGGTGTGTGAAATGTGTGATAAATGTATCTGGTATTTTGGGATAGAAATGGTCATAAAAACCCCACAGTGCTCTCTGTAGCATGTTTCCCAAAGCTCACTACTCTCTCAGGAGAACCACGTTCCTTATCCCAGGCTCTCGTCACTGGGCCGAGCGATTAACAGCTGGCCCATAGTAATGAAGCGATCAGTCTCTGACCTGGCTGAACTGATGAATATTTTTCAGAGAGGCAGATGGCCGTGTGCACAGAAGATGATATTAAATCACGCTGAAACTCTCGCCCTGCTGCATAGGCGTCCAAACCTGATTTGCTTACATTTGATGCCAAACACTTCATTAAAATTTGGCAAGACACCGGATTACACCGTGTCGGGATCAGGATCAAGTGCTGAATTGGAAAATTCGGCACGTTTCGCTGTACTGTACTGTAACCCTCATTATCGTCTTAACCAATATAGCGCCCTCTCAGCAGCCATTAATGATCCTTAGACACCTGAAACAGTAGTGTGTGTGTGTGTGTGTGTGTGTGTGTGTGTGTGTGTGTGTGTGTGTGTGTGTGTGTGTGTGTCTGTGCGTTCTTTTGCCATCCCGCTCTATTACACAACACTGTGTTTTGTTTACTGGCCGGGTGAAATATATAAACAATGTGAAAATACACACACAGCCAGAAAGGTTAGGACCGCAATCCGAATACATGACATGATAAAGAGATCATGACGTGTGTGTGTGTGTGTGTGTGTGTGTGTGTGTGTGTGTGTGTGTGTGTGTGTGTGTGTGTGTGTGTGTGTGTGTGTGTGAAGAACAAGCTTTAGTGGGATAGAATCTTATACAACAAATAAATCCAAAGCCTGTTTACTTCACCGAATTCATGCAAACTTATTATTTATTTATGAATAACTTATCTATTATTAATTCATAAATTGATTATAATTATACAATTTTAATAAATATGACACTATTACCCATGACATTATTATTAATAAATAACATATACATATATATGGGTTTTTTATTATTACATGATGTCAAATTTATTATAATTGTTATAATAAATACGATAATAATAAATAATTCATTATAACAATATATAATAATATATTTTACATTATAAAATGTATTTTAATTATTTTAATAAATTGATAAATCAATCAAAAACAATTTATTGTAATGGTTATATTACATTTTACATTACAGAATAATATAAAATGTGTTACAATTATTGATTTAATGATTTAATAATTATTTAAAGATAAATCATTTGTTATAGTAACAATAATAACAAAGTTATCTATTGTTGTAAATGTATATAATATTTTACTCTTTTTGTTTATTTGTTATAAATGTTATAATATTAACAAATTAAATTTTTATTGTTATTTTAGGAAAAAAAACAGTATGTCATTTAAACAATGTTGGAAGATAATGAAACAGGTCAGTGTGAACATCCCAGTGTCATCTTTTCTCTACTTCCTGTCAAATTCTTGTTGAAAGAAATTGAACGTGAATAAATGGCCTTTAAATATTTAACACCATTGTGACCAGAGACAGCTGATGAACAGGTCTGCCTGGATCTTCTTTTTTATAATCTCAGACTATGAGCAGCGCTAAATGTTCATCCTTTTCTTCATTGTATAAGCATAGAGACATAGACATCATTACTGTGCAGTCTGTTAGAGAATCGCACAGTGTAGAAGGCATTAGCGATACTCAACCTATGGGAAATTAACAATGTACACTCCTGGGCAAACACTTAAACCCGAAATGGGAAAAATATAAGCTTTTAATGGTGTTAACAACAAATCATTGTTCAGGAAATAAGCAAAAATGAAACAAACACACTCCTGAGATTCACCGCTGCCAATGTTCTCCAGGTGAATTTTGCTGCAGTGAAATGCAAGGAAAGGGACAATTCAGTTCTATAGTCTTCTTGTACACGAATGTACAAGATGCAAACTATTGCACGTCTGAGTGTACAACATCTGTCAACTGCTCGACAGCTGTTCGAAATTTGTGCACACCGACAAGAACAACATTGACACTTTTTTCTGTAAAAAGCAGCCAAGTTTACCCACAAGACCTAAACATTTAAAGAAATAAAACTTGAACATCTATCCCATAATAATATCCCAACTTAATCTGTTTCATTCTTGCCCATATCCTGACTAGTGATTTGAACAATCAAGAACAATAAAACAATAAATAAACAATAAAAGTACAAAAAACAAATTTCATCTAAATAGTAAAGTACACTATCTTGACAAAAATACTGGGACACCTGAATTTTCCAGCCATACGTGGTTCTTTCACAAACTGTCACCATAATGTTCCCTTCACTTGAACTAGGAGACCCAAACCTCTTCCAGCATGACAATGTCCCATGAAGATCTGCTGTACATGTAATGGAGAGGAAGAGCTCCTGCTATAGAGATATAAACCCTACTGAACACCTTTGGGATGAATGTGAACATTGTTTGCACCCCAGACCTCCCCAGCAACATCTTTACTAACAGCCTTGTGGTTAAATGGGCACAAATCTCCACAGAATCTAGTGAAACATCTCTTTTTAGAAGAGTGGAGGTTATTATGACAGCAAATGGGGATTAAATGTGGAATGGGATGTTCAAAAAGAAGCGCATACCAATCTTTGGTCAGGTTTCCACAAACGTTTGTCTGGAGAGTGTAGCTACAGGAGGGAGTCAAATCAAAGTCAAATAGACTTTTCAGTCTGGACCTTTTTTAAAAAAAAAACAAAAAAACAAATTTATGATTGAGAAAAAAAAGGGAAACATTTACATATGCTAGTGTGTATGTTCCTGTCACAGAGTGTATGTTCCTTTGTGACAAAATAGTGGAAACCTCCATGTTTCTTAGTTGTTTTTTTTTTTTTTTTTTGCTAACTCAAATATTCTGATGGATTCTGTGATTATGTTCAGTAGAAAGAGATTCACTGAATGCGTTCAAATACGAACAAATCATTAGAGGCAAAAAAAAAAAAAAAAAGCAGGGATAAGCTGCTCTGTGAATGAAATGACCTTCTCCTCAGGGCCACAAAAATCTACCCTAAAATGCTGCACTTACTGTATTGACTCTGCCGCACAAAACGCAGAGGCCATGACACATTATAACCCTTTACACTATGAAACGCTATTGAAATGTCCAGGTTGGAATAGGTACGTAACGTAATAAACAATAAGCTGGATCGTTAATAGTCCGAAAAAGGTGAGCCATTGCTAATAGAATGCTAAGAAATGACAGAGTAAGCAGTGCTGATTATGAGGGTCTTGAGACCAGGAAAAGACAAATTAGCACAAACATATTGACATATAACCACTGGAATATTTCAGTATTTCTACACATGATGGAGTCTCATCAATTCTTATTATTTATAATATGAACACCAAAAGTATTAAAGCAGCAAATAATGCTCGGGACACACTCAGAGCTCTTCTGTTAAGCAAATTTGGCAAAGTTTCCGTTTCTATTTGCAACTGAAGGTGGCGTTGCCTCTATACATGTTAATCCTAACAAAGGAGGTGTCACCTCTTTTCATGGCAGTCCTAGTAAAGGAGGTGTGGCTTTTTCCCCAAGCATTTCAATGCAATCATGCCGATTCCAGAGAAGGGGGTGTGGGCAATAGTATGTCAATCCTAGTAAAGAAAGGTGTGTCCTTTTTTTCAAAGTCAATCCTAGTAACGAAGGTTTGACCTCTTCATATTAGTCCTGGTAAAGGCGGTGTGGCCTTTTTTCATGTCAGTTCCATTGAAGGAGGTGTGGCCTATTGTATGCCAATTCTAGAAAAGGAGGTGTGGCTTCCTTTTATGTCAAGTCCACCAAAGAAGGCATGGACACTTTTTATGTCAATAAAAGAGGTGTGGCCTCTTTTATGTCAATCCTAAAACAGGAGGTGTGACCTCTTTAAAAGGCAGTCCTAGTAAAGGACACGTAGACTCTTTTCATGGCTGCCTAAGTCGTAGCAAAAAAGGTGTGGCCTCTTTTCATTTAAATCTTAGTAAAGAAGGCGTTGCCTCTTCTTGTGTCAATTCCATATATATGGGCCAAAATCCACCAAGAGAATGAGAAATACATATTCAATATATACACCCATTTTCCTTCTCAGATGTGTGTTTATTTCCCCATGTGCTTCTGCTTATTGAGGTGGTAGCTTAGTGGTTGAAGCATTAGACCTTGGATCCAAAGGCTCTGAGTTTAAATCCCAGCCACACCAAGCTGCCATTCCTGGGACCCCGAGCAAGGCCCTTAACCCCATAGCTGCTCAGGTGTATGAATGAGATAAATGTAAATCGCTCTAAAAATAAAAATAAAGGTAAAATTTCATGCCCAACCATGTGCCTTTGTTTTGAGTCCGTCTCTGCCTGTTGATACTCGTCTGTAACCCCTTGTGTTCACCTCAATTTGTTTTTTTTTTACCTCCTCAGGAGTGTCTATTTCTCATTGGGAATTCTCATTGCGTTTCAAGCCGTCTCTTTTTTGTGTTGCAGTGACTTCTGTTATGTTTCACTTGAAACAATATAATTAATAATAAATGAAGAGCACATTGACCAGCATACCAGTAACATTCTTCACACACACACACACACACACACACACACACACACACACACACACACACACACGATTGTACAACAAGGATTCATGACATGCATGAACAAATTGTATGGATGTATACATAAAATATATACATAACCGTGAGCTTGACCTTCACCTCAGCAGACATTTTGCTGTTTTATTTTTTTATTTTTCATACTAACAATAATTGCTTCATTATCCAGAGACATACTTGTTCTCTGAACTCGAAGGCCACTTGAGATAAAAGCATGTGAACCCTTGACTGATATTTAGCATTTTCTTCAAAATGCAGACAGCTTCCGAGATTCCCCAGGATGTGCCCCTGAACCGTGAGAAGAGACGACCGGCATGATGCTTGGCACTGGTTCCTTCAGCATCACTGCAAGGCACGGAGCTCTCTGAGCTGCCCAGCTCCAGCCCCTCTGGGAAAAACACCCTCACACTTTGTCTTTTTCTGATGGCTACAAAAAAAAAACTTTTTTATCTCCTAGCAACTCTTTCTGTCAGTCTCAAAATCGAAGGCAAATATTTAAGTTGCCCAGAGACCTAATTGTTGCTTATAAAAAGTAAGAGCTAACATAACGCAACAGCGTATGACAGGTAAAAGGTGAGAGTGAAAGGGAAAGTTTATAGGACTGTGGATGATGACCTGAGATGTTGTATGGATTAGAGACAGTGGCATTGAGTAAAAGACAGGAGGTGGAGCAGGAGGTAGCAGAGCTGAAGATGCTGAGATGTTCATTGGGAGTGACAACAATGGACAGGATTAGAAACGAGTTTATTAGAGAGGACAGCGCATGTAGGACGTTTTGGGGACAAAGTGAGAGAGGTGCAGAGGAGGGATAGAGGGGTAAATCTATATAGCCAGGAAGGAGGAAAAGAGGAAGACCAAGAAGAAGGTTCATGGATGTGGTGAGGGAAGACATGTAGGTAGTTGATTTAAAAGAGGCAGATATAGAAGACAGGGGGGTGTGGAGACGGATGATCCGCTGTGGTGCCCCCTAATGAGAGCAACCGAAAGAAGAAAAAGAAGACATCATGTGCTTTTGTTATGTAATGTACGAGTATTTTTTTGCTCTAGTCCCATCTCCGCCTCTGTTCTGACATTTTCTAATTACCCTGTCTTCAGCTGTTCTGTGTAATTAATTTGTTCATGTAAAACTGTTGTTTCTGCTGCTTGTCGTAAAGTTTTGCCAGGCATTTCTAGCTGTAGTATATCCTGAAGTCGTATTCTGTCGAATTTCGAAATTGAGGATTATCTTATTTTTTTTTTGTCAAAGTACTATACTATCCAAAATCTAGTGGAACAGTCGAGGAAATTATACGAGCAAATTGGGACTAAAAGCGGAACGCGATGCTTAATAAGAACATACCATACTTATGAACAGGTGTTTAACTCTTGTTTTTTGGAACACCTTTTGGATGTTCAACATGGCACCTCACTGTAAAAACTCAATCAACTGATCAATGTAAGTTGCTCCAAATAAAGGTGCCAGCTAAATAGCATAAATATAAATATACAATATACTGTATGTTAGATGGAGACCAGGACAGATGTTAGCAGAATGCCTCTCCCCCACAGTCAAACATTAAGGTAGAATCTTAATGGTTTGGGGTTGTTTTGGAGCAGAAAAATTGGATACTTATTCCGGTAAATAAAAGGAAAGCTGAATCAACCTGGCTACCATTCCATACCATACTGTAGCTTTGTTATATATCCTGGAGTCTTATACTGTCAATTTCTAATCAAGGATTATCCATGATTAATGTCGTCTGCTTATGTTTTGACCTGTCCATAGATTTTTTAATTCAGATATTCAGCTTTGGCCCAATATAAATTTAACATTGATTTTATACGCCAGAGTTCAATACACTAAATGGACTTATTATGGTGTGATTGATCAACATTAAATAAAAATCTGTTTTCAAGCCAATGAAAGTTAATCAAAAGTAGTCTTTGATTGTCTGCTATGACTCAGGACAACAGCTCCCATTTGATCATCGCTGCACACCTCAACTCTAATGAATAGACATTCGGTGCCACCCAGCTGAGGATGGGTTCCCTCTTGAGTCTGGTTCCTCTCAAGGATGCTTCCTTAAGCCATTTCAGGGAGTTTTTCCTTTACCACAAATGCCATCAGCTCCCTTATTTGGAACAAACTTACAATTGTAAAGAACAATCTCATTCATTCCTTATTGCCACATAATCTGTGTAAAATTTGTGTAAAATTAAAAATAGATTTAAATTGTCTGTCTGTCCGTCCGTCCGTCCGTCCGTCCGTCCGTCCGTCCGTCCGTCCGTCTATCTGTCTATCCGCCTGTCTGTCTATCTATCTATCTATCTATCTATCTATCTATCTATCTATCTATCTATCTATCTATCTATCTATCTGTCTGTCTGTCTGTCTGTCTGTCTGTCTGTCTGTCTGTCTGTCTGTCTGTCTGTCTGTCTGTCTGTCTGTCTGTTCATCTGTCTATCTATCTATACTATATAGACAGATTTTGTGGACACCTTACTATAGAATGTTCTTTCTGAACATCCCATTTCACAAATAGTCCCCATTTCTCTAATATTGACCTCCACTCTTCTGAGAAGATGTTCCACTACATTTCGTAGACATTTGTGCTCATTTATCCACAAGGGTGTTAGTAAAGTCAGGTAGTGATGTAGGTGAGGTTAGGAGGCTTCGGGGTGCAGTCAGCGTTCACATTCATCCCAAAGGTGTTCAATAGGGTGTTCAATAAGGCATTGAACTTCGGATCTGAATTTTAATGAGTTCAAATCCCAGCCATAGCAAGCTGCTGCTCCTGGGCCCCTGAGAAAAGCCCTTAACTTAAGGCTCAGTTGTATGAATGAGATAAATGTAAGTCGCTCTGAATAAGGGCTTCTACCAAATGCCATAAATGTGAATGTAAATAAATGTTGAAGCACAAGCGTTTCTAAGAGCTATATGATCGTGGAACGTAGATTAGCCATGCATGCGCATCAATTAGATCTCGGCTTAGTTTTAAATCTAAGAAAATGTGAATGCTTTGTAGATTGTTTTATGCTTCACAGCCAAGTGCCCTAGACTCACCCTCCCTGCTAGAACAGTGGCAGAAGGATGGAGGGAGGAGTGGTAGAAAAAGATGAGAGGAGAGGGAGTGTGAGAGTGGCCGAGTGCTTGCAGAGAGCTGTCAAAGGAGCAGCGGACTAGCTGCACCAGAAAGGTCACTCACACGCACACACACACACACACACACACACACACACACACACACACACACACACACACACACACACACACGCACCTTTCAGAGTCTGATGCATTCAAAGAGGCTTATATGGCCACACACAGCTGAACAACACACACACACACACACACACACACAAACACACACACACACACACACACACACACAAATTTAATGCGATAGAAGAATCCTTCTGCACTGTTTGGCACCAACAAACATGCCAAACCTGTAGCGTGTGTGTGTGTGTGTGTGTGTGTGTGTGTGTGTGTTTGTGTGCTTGAGATAAATTCATTGAATTTAATGACAAACTGGTGCCAAATATCATGACATTAAAGCAATAAGTCTGCAATATGTACTCCATGTTGCAGAGGAAAACAGTTTCCGACAGATTCTCGAACCTCTTTTGGCTACAGAACCCCCAAGTCCATTTTGCTTTCATTCGTCACAGCACAGCATTTTAATCTAGATGATGTTCTTCCCTACAGCAACAAAATGCACTCCATTAAAAAGCCGGCTGTGGCGGTCAAATATTTTTACATTGTGACTTATTAAATCCATAAATCCATTTAATCATATTAGTTTTTCTGATTACATTAAATTTTATTTCACCCATTAGGGCGAATTATTTTTTTTTCTTGGAAAAAGTCATCGCTTTTCGTTTTCTTTTACATATGAGTGTGATACTGCTGTTTTGAAAAACGCTGCCCTCTACAGTCTGAGAGTCACCTGGCAAGAACTTACTATAAATAATTATTTTTGGTGAAAAAAATATTTTTTTATAATACAAAAAATTAAGAAAAAGACCTATGTTTCAGATAGATAGATAGATAGATAGATAGATAGATAGATAGATAGATAGATAGATAGATAGATAGATAGAAATATTAAAGGCAATATGTATATTTAATTTTCACGCATGCAATAAACTCGGTAAAAGGTAAAAAAGACACAAGCATTGGACAGTGAACGACTGGATAAAAGCTCTCCAAATGTGACATTTTGTCTCAAACAGATGAACTTCTGAAGAAGACGTTAGCAGACTACATCACCCCCGCAGTCAAACATGAAGTTGAAAGCCTAATGGTTTGTTGGAGACTTATTCCGGGTGAAAGAAAAAATGAACCAACATGGCTACCATTCCATACTTCAACACCATGTAATTATGTCTGGACTGCAGCTCACTGGAACCGACTTCACTATCTGACAAGACAATTAGCCGAAGCATACGTCTGAAGCTCTGTAAGCGTTATTTAGAGAGCAATCATTCATCTGGAGTGTTTACTATAATGGAACGGCCTGCCCAGTCACCGGACCCAAATCCTATTGAAGTGCACTGAGATGAAGGGCAGAAAGAAATAAAGTTTGGCAAGTTGTGCAAGTGGCATAGTAAAGTATTTCAGCTGAATGTTTGAAGAAACAAAATGGGTTCCCTGGTGGTCTAGTGGATACGATGTGGCGCTCTCACCGCTGCGGCCCGGGTTCGATCCCCGGTCAGGGAACCAACCCCAGCCATTAGGGTTGCACAAACCTTAGTGCCGGTCCCAGGCCCGGATAAATGGGGAGGGTTGCGTTAGGAAGGGCATCCAGCGTAAAAACATGTGCCAAATCAAACATGCGGATGGTCCGCTGTGGCGACCCCTAATGGGAGAAGCCGAAAGAAAGTTTGAAGAAACAAATTGTCTGGACACCTAATTTTTCCAGCTATATGTGTTTCTTAGGTTTCTGTATAGGACGTCGTTGGATGCGTTACATTTTCCCTTCATTTCAACTAGGACACCCGAATCTGTCGACCTAAACAGGTGAAAATAAAATGTCTTCACTACTCAAAAGCCTTGTGTGAGTTTAAGTCAGTAAAGAAGCATGTTGTTGAGTTGTTGCAGATCATGTGCAATGTGGAGCCAACGTCACACACCCCTGGTGTTAATTCAAGGTAAGAAAAATAAGTTCAGCTGTTCTTGGACAGCTGACTACGGTGGTCTGGCAAATATTACAGTCACGCAGCACAGAATCCGCCCTTATGGACATCCTTTACCTTTCAGACTCCCGTCATAAAACCCTCCATCTGTGGTGCTGCTCTTTTTCCTCCGCTACACACAATAAACACAATAACCTCTGTTTCATATCCGCCTACACACAAACCCCTCTCAGACACACCGCGACCTTGCGCAACCCTTTTCAATGCACTCTATCCAAGGCTCAATTCTCGCCGGATGTTTATTGTTGCGTTTTGACCCCGTGCAACCTTGGGCTTCAAAAATTCTGTGGTTTGGGAAAAATTCTGGAGAATAAAAAAAAATACTGCTTATATCCACAGCCTGTAAGCGAATCACACAGGCCAGAGGCAAAACTGTCGAGGCGAGTGATGTGGCTCCAGTCGATGTGATTTATGGGATCGTGTTAGTCAGGGCTAGCTGCTAGCCTTGGGCTGAGGGATGCAAGCTGACGAGGTGCCTTCACCAGCTCGAGAGGGAGCATTAGTACTTATCCAGACGGAGAAACCCTGAGTAGAACATTTACAGGTAACATACGAAAAAAATTGGCTATTTGAAATATATAAATGAGCAGATTCATGCAATTTTTCTCAGTTGCTTTGGAGCTTTTCTCGAATCGTTCTTCACATTTGCACAAGTGCATTTCTCAAAACAAGTTGTACAAACAGCACAACACATTAGATTACCTGCAAAAGCCTGCACTTTTCTCAAAATCCTTAGTTTATCTTTTAAAAGTAAGTATTAGTATTAATAAACATCTCATTGCACATGTCCTTTTCTCATTGTAAACAATCATGTTGTCAGTATTTCCTGATGTAAACTACGATTTGGATTACAATGACTGAATTTCTTCTGTAGGACATCTATAAATTTTAACTGCACAAATTTACACATTACTGTATGTGAATATTGATAAAAAGAAACTTGAATCCCTTCGCTTTCCTGTGATTGATTAGCATATTAAGTAGGGCTAATTAAGTAGTTGTAAAGCGTCACTGGGCGTGTCTGGGGACCCCTTACCTAAATCACTTTAAAATCTTTTGTGTTTTACAGTTTTTCTCAGTTGCTCTGGAGCGTTTCTTAGATCAGAATTGAAATTCTCAAAAAACTTCTACCTCCACATCAAGGAATCACTTGTCCACATCATAAAAGCAATTACATGTTGCTTTGAACAAATTTCGAATACTTTGGTACGTTTATTTAATCGAGTGTGTACAAGTGTTTGCTGTTTCCTACATTATCAGTTGTTTATGTTCATGTTGTTCAAAATACATTATACAGTACTGGTTTCACCTGAATAGTTTTAACCCCCAAAACATTTGGGCATCAGTTCATTGAATGCAAAATGGTTAAACCAGTTGTCATAATGTGTGGAGCTTGAATTTCTATAATTTTCTTTTTCTTTTTTTTTGTAAATGTGTTGAATTGATGAATTGTGCAGATGAATTTTTTATGTCACTAATTAAGGCGAGTGAACGGCATCAAATGATCAACCAGTTCTCTAAAACAGGTTAAAAGTGAATCCTATGAACCTCCAATTGGCAACAGAGCAAAACACAGAATTTCTGAATCAGGAAATGAGTGAACTCAAGTACAGTAGAGTAAAAAGGTGAATCCTGTCGGTTCTCTTTAAAAGAAGAAATTCCCGAAAATTCCGCATTACGAGCGAATGAATGAATGAATGATGGATGAAAGGAAGGAAGGAATTAATGCTTTTTTCGAATAAATAAATTGAATGGATGAATAAATAACTATCTTGTATGTTTCTTAAATGCAGACATTCTAATAATTTTAGTTTGCTGAAATAAGTAGAACAGTTAAGTAGAACAAAACTTTAGAAAATTAATCAAATATAAAAAACACACACACACACACACACACACACACACACACACACACACACACACACACTTACATTCACATCTGCAGAACCCAAATTGGGTCTAACAAATGTAAACTATTTAATAAATTTTTTCTATTTATTCGATCATTTTAATTTGTGCCTATTTAATTGATTACTTAATTTAATTCAGATAATTAAACAAGGGTATTGCATTCATTTGATTTATTCTTTATTGTTTTCTTTTTTATTCAAACCAAGCAGGCATTTTATTTAAAACTGTTGATGTTCACAAATGTTAATAATAAATGACATTAATTAAAAAAGGACAAGCAATTTTATGTTTTGTAATTCTTCCCTATACAGTATAAACTGTACAGAAATTGAACCCGAACGTGACATAAAAACTGAGGTACCATGAATTTTGCGTACCGTTACACCCCTCCAACCTATACACTGCTGGATGCTTAAAGAGTTTTAGAATGAAAATCTTCACACACTTCCCTCACAGGCCCCTATTTACGCTATTGTAAGAATGTGGCTCTCCGATACGAATAGTCTTCTTGAAAGACAAAAAAAACGAAAAGTAGACAAAATAGAGATCCAAAAGCAAGGCTTCGAGTGCTTAGGCTTAAAAGTGTATGACGGAGTTTTGACAGGAAGCAGGGCAGCATCTTCCTCACATGCTTCCTCTCGCTGCTTGACATTTCGGCTGCTCTGCGAAGCCTCCGGAGAACATCGAGACAAGTTCTCTGTCTAATTGGACCTTCTGTTCGTCGGTAAGAGACAGAGAACTGATCAGACGTCACTTGCCGTTCATTCAGAGCGGCTGCGTTTAAACGCCTAATTCATTCCAGATAAAAATGGAGGGGTTTTTTTTGGGAGGTGAGATTGACATTACATTTAATTGGTGATGTCGAATGTGGGAAGTGTGTGTGCACCGCTGCAGTGCCGTGAGTCCCGAACGATGGCAGATTTCACACCAATTAAAGGATGCGCGTTGTTTTTTAGCACCATTGTACCGAGATCGGAATTATCAGCAGTTTCTTTAGTCCGACTCATTCTCTTTTAGCTCCTTAACGCCATGACAAACACAGTGCTACTTTTTTTTTTTCTCTAAAAGACAAAATTCTGTGGGAAGAAATGAAACTATGATTTGTTTTAAGTTTTGTCTAAATGCTGTTTTTTTTTTTTTAACCACGCCGGTAAGGAGGAGTTGGGGTGGTGTGATATAACGTACAAGTGGTCTTATAATGTCGAATTCAAGTGTCCCAATACTTTTATAAAAAACTTTAGATAGCAGTTCTTTTTTTTTCTCTTAAACTTTATAGCTACTATAGTCATTCCCTCACCGGTCCATCTTTATCCCCTTTATTTTTTAATGAATCTCCTCTTTTCTAAACACTTTCCTTCCATTAATGTTTAATAAACATCTGTATATCAGCGATTATGAAAATTGTAAAAAAAAAAAAAAAAAAAAAAAATATATATATATATATATATATATATATATATATATATATATATATATATATATATATATATATATATATAATTTTTTTTTCTACTGTTCATAAAAATAATATTGGGCTTAGACTATATAAAAAGCATTACTCTATATGAACCGTTACTTTACAAACGATAGGCTAAAGAAAATTACGCATTTCAATTACGAATTCAACCATACAAATTTAGGATGTACATTTTACATTATTTTATCTTTGGAAAAGAGAGAGAGGAATAAAAGAGTGAGAATGAGAAAGAGAGATAGAGAAAAAGAGAGAGAGGGGGAGAGAGAGAGGAATGAAAGAGTAAGAATAAGAAAAAGAGATGGAGAAAGAGAAAGAGAGGGGGAGAGAGAGGGGGGGAGAGAGGGAGAGAAATAAAAGAGCGAGGATGAGAAAGAGAGATGGAGAAAAAAAGAGA
The DNA here is from genome assembly GCF_946808225.1 of Silurus aristotelis. Classification (NCBI taxonomy): domain Eukaryota; kingdom Metazoa; phylum Chordata; class Actinopteri; order Siluriformes; family Siluridae; genus Silurus; species Silurus aristotelis. The sequence goes on along the minus strand of NC_139587.1, from coordinate 25,440,097 downwards.
GAGGTGGGAGAGAGAGAGGAATGAAAGAGTGAGAATGATAAAAAGAGACGGAGAAAAAAGAGAGAGAGGGGAGAGAGAGAGAGAGAGAGAGAGAGAGAGGAATGAAAGAGTGAGAATGAGAAAAAGAGAGAATGAGGGAAAGAAAAAAAGAAAGAAAGAAAGAAAGAAAGAAAGAAAGAAAGAAAGAAAGAAAGAAAGAAAGAAAGAAAGAAAGAAAGAAAGAAAGAAAGAAAGAAAGAAAGAAAGAAAGAAAGAGAAGAGAGAGAGAAATAGGAATAAAAAGAGAGATACAGGAATAAAAAGGGGAAAAAAGGAAAGAGAAAAAGAGATCATCATTCTATTAATAACTACCTCGTACCAGAAACACATCCAATGTCTTAATGTAATCTGTGCAAAACAAAACAACAACACTGAGGAAATGTGCACCCACTTTCTCTCAAACACACACACACACACACACACACACACACACACACACACACACACACACACACACACTTGCACAGCCTCTATATGTATGTTTCCATCCTGCTGCTTCTCTGTTAAAAGGCTTTTGTTGTCGATGCTACAGTACGGCTAAAATAAGAAAATGGGACAATTACATAAGCCTCCTTTCTTTTCTCTTTCCTTCTCTCATCTTTGTTTTTTGATCCCACATCTGCTTCTCTGTTGCAGGAAGCTTCAGCCTAAAGCTCCTCCACACTTGACTCCATACGAGGGCTGCAATCGAAACGAAAGCTTGCTACTGTGGGTCTTAGCATCTCTATGTTCACACATGGAAGAAATATATATGTAACAGTGGCGGGTGGTCAGGGTCAGCAAAGCCTCTGCTGGCCTAAACACTATTAGAAGCACTGACCTACATTTACAACCTAAATTCTAATATTTGTTCCATGAAATTGTATCAATTTTTTCCCAACAGTTTATTCTCTTCATTTCGTAGCGCTTCTCTCGACTGCACCGTTTCCAGTACGTGTTTGTGGATGTTAGATTTTTTGTCCAATCATATTTTAGACTCTATGTGCTGCCATGTCAATCTAATCTGCCCAGAGCCTTCAAAATCAGTACTGCTGGCCTTTTACCATTGTCTCCTCAAGAAATAGCGCTGTTTCTTTAGCCATTCAGATTTCAGATTCGCCTCACAGCGCCGGTTGGCCCAGAATAGCGTCAGCATTTTTTTTCGTCCTCTGATTGGTTGCTCAGAGGGAAACTGTTACAGCCAAGTTCGACTGGCAAAACACGTGTGTAGCTTTGCACACATTAATACATCTGAGTTAGACTTTTTTTATACCTACGAAGGAAGAGAAACTGATTTGGTTTCAGACATATAAATAAATCCATTTTGAAGAAAAGCTAGACATTGTGAGGAGGACGGCCAACCCTGAAGCTAGCTAGCTTGTCTCAGCCCGGGAAAGGGTTTGTTCTCCACTTCCAGACCAGTGAATACGAGCGGTACCACTGGATTACAGCCTCTGAGGAGCGGTGCAAATTATGAGTCTACATCCATTTTATTCAAATGTTTATGTTTTTGTCATGTTATTGGACAAATATTGATTCTGAACTGCTCCATTTGTTGTAGGTGCACAGTTGCGGTTGTAGTGTAAAGGTTCGGAACTGGGTTTCTTGCTTAAGTAAAATGATGTTTAAATACAATCACATCAGAAATGAGGACAAAAACACTTTTGTTGTCCTGTGTTAAGTCTACACGTGTGCTCCATGGCGTTTAAACCCCTCCACTGCTCAGATGCTGACTGACACTACAGACTTGCTTCATCAGTTTAATTGTCCCTAAAAATTTGTAAGCTGGCATTTACGCTAGAAGCTCCTTTACTAAGATTCATTAATCAACTCCTCCAAACGGCAGAAAGCCCAGACATCCACCCCTCCCTCCCCACGCTGCCTCCCCAATCCGCCCGTGCCGGCGCTATCGCTATCCCCCGAGGGCCATCAGGGCTTGCAATTAAACCGTACCTTTAGGTGAATTAGCAAGAAAAATAGCAGGATACGCCGTCGAAAACGTGAGTTTGGGCAAGAAACGTATCGGCTGGATGGAAAGGGAAAAAAAGCTGAACTTTCTGCAGACAGAATCGATAAGCGGAGGAGCAAATCTAATCTCCGATGGCACTGGAATCTATTGATCTGCTGTACATTAGGCGGAGAACTCGTAGCGGCAAAAAAACATTTTCCTTAACAAGTCCTTTCGAGATGCCGACCCTCAACAGGGGGATACGCTGTGTGGACAAAATGTTGTAAAATTCTGTAAAGCTGCTTTGAGACAATGTCAGTTGTGAAAAGCGCTAAAGAAATAAACTTGACTTGACAAAAGTTTGTGGATACCTGACTATGTGCTTTACGAACATCCCATTCCACATTTAGTACCCATAGTAACCTGTACTCTTTTGGGAAGGTGTAAAGAGTACCTGATAATTATAGCCAGACACGAAGATCTAAAAAAGACAATAGTAGTAAAGCAATCTTTAAAAATCGTGTTTTAATCTCTATTTTTATTCATCCTTTTTCATTCATTTTCTCCCGCTTATCCGTAATTCGGGTCGCGGGGGCAGCAGTCTAAGCAGGCCCCCGCCTTCAAATGCTGCCCAATCCTCACAGCACTGTCCCTTACGGTCTCTCCTGCAGGTGGTGAGCCCACGGGAAGGCGGCCCCACGTCACTCCGACGTCACGGACCTTGATATTTCCCTCGTAAGGGACCCCCGGAGCATAGAGGGTTAATGGCCTTGCTCAAGGGCCTTAACCCTATTTTTATAGTTATACATTTTATTTTTGTATACATTTTATACTTATTTCTTTAGTTTTATATACTATTTTTATATACTAGAATATACTTTATATACTATTATGTGGACAGCCATTTCATGTTGTACTCCGTATGAATGTATATCAGTAACATGCGATTTGAAGTCAATTATATTACATTAATTAAAACCAAATATTTCAAGCTGACTATAAGTTAATGCACCTCTTAGTCTCAGAGAGGCAAAATTTTTTTTATTTAACTTAAACAAAAGCCGGTTCTCAAAGTTTTTTGGAATTTTTTTTCCAGCTCTTTTTGCCCTGAAATCGAGGCCAGCGATGCTTAAAAACTCGCTCACATGCAGCAGATGGGAGTAAAGGGGTGTTAATGACATCTTCAACAGAGGTACAAAATGTAACTGGTAGTGCTCATTGTCAATTAAAATATAGTGAAGTAAAAAGTACATATATTAAACTATACATGTAGTTGAGTGGAGAGTAAAAGTAAAAGTATATCTTTAAAACTAGAAAGTAGCCCAAAAAATTACTTAAGTACAGAAACATAGTACATTTACTCAAATTCTTGACTTCTCTTCTGGGAAGATGTTCCACTAGATTTCACAGGAAAAATGCATATTTTTTTCAAGGCACTGACTGTTTTTTACTCTGCTTTTATTCCTTTTAATTTCACTTTCTTCCCTTTTGAATATGAATGAAAAAAAAAACAGAAAACTAACAAACGCTTCGTTTTTCTTTACATTTGACTTTTTGTATAAATGATGAACATGGACATGAACAAGGAACTTTTCAAAACATAGAACAACAACCGAAACGATATAAAAAACAGAAAATATTATTATCTGTAATTATAATATTTTTTATTATAATATGATATAAATATGTATATTATCTGTAATAATGTATAAAATATCGATTCACCTCTGGCTTCAGACGCTGTGCCTGTAAATCGTTTTATTTTATTTTAGTTGCCATTGTTGCAGTAGACACATAACAGTTTATTTATTTTTAGTAATTTTTTTTTTTTAAATATATATTTTATAGACAATTTTTTTGGGAGAAAAAAATTTATTTTATTCTCCCGCAACCCGGGTGCAGTCAGCATTCACAATCATCCCAAAGGTGTTCAAAAGGGTTACGGTCAGGGCTCTAGAGCAGAAGATCTTTCACTCCAACCAAAGGAAAACCTTCCTCCCTCTTAAAGTGAAGAGAAAATTTCATGCTTTTGCATCCAAAGACATCCTATACAATTGTGTGAGTCCAGTTTTCCAGTTTCGAAAGAACGAAAAGCCACGCGCGACACGACATCTTGGCTCTTGATGAAAATTTATGTGAGCGATTGAGTTACGGCACGAGGTTCGCGGAGGGAAGGAACGGCGCTTTAATTGACACTCGGAACGGCCGCATCAATCTGCTCCCTCAATTAGAGCGGATTATATGGCGCGGGAACGCTGGCACACTCGAAGGCCACAGCTGATTTCCCCGCCATTGTTGCGACATTCATTAGCTCTCGGGCATGACTCAATTTAATTAGGCCAAAAGAATTGGAATAATCGCAGATGTTGCGCTACATCTCAGCAACATCAGGTCCACCTCTAATTTGTGCTTTAGAAGAAGGAGTAGAAATCCAGATGGCCCACATTTAGAAGCCTATTCCTCACTAATAAGGGCGGCCCAGGCTTTAAAGTCAAGCTCCAACAACAACAAAAAAAATTGGACTTTCCACTTCGAGGGAATGGCAGCTGTGCAGTCAGGCACCCTTCCTTAATAAACTATGATTAGGCTGTAAAAATCCATTGCCTTATTATTTTCATGCTGGTTGGATCGCAGGAATTAGCACCTGAAAGAACAACAAAGCAACGGAGTGCCTCCTTTAGTTTCAATACCACACCGCTGAAAAACACGACTTTAAATGGCTTGAACCTGACAGAAATACACTTTATCCAGACCCGAGCCATGCAAGTAGTTTCAAATCTTAGTGACGCCCCCTTAAAACAGATCTATTAGTCAGGAAAGAAAAAGGAAATGACCTTATAGAGATCTGAGAGCAAAGCTGCGTCTGGAACAACTGAAAAGCTCCAGGTAACACGAGCTCACCGTCTTTCCATTCGGACACCTGAGGTTTTGACGACCTGGAAAATCGGCGCAAATTATATCACTTTTCCGACAGCAATAACCCCTTGAAAAAAATCTTTTTTTCCCCAGTGGGTAAGGGAAAATGTGAAATGACAACGGTTCGGCTCGTCCAGCTAAAAGTTGAAACATCCGTTCATATGGGTCGCTGGAATCTCGATGAGGCGCTTTAATGACACCGTTTCCAGACCGCAATTGCTCATTTTCTCCACTGGTCTGCAAGAGGGAATTAAATTGTAGGGGAAAAAAATCCATTGTTTGAAATATACAAAACTTGCCGTGATGTTCAGGCCACGTATAACAGCGCTGTGTAGCACTGATAAAGGCTTCAATTATTATAGTAATATTACGTGCTGTAATATTACCCTAGAACGTTGCTTCTGACTCATTGTGCTTTTATACCTCAGATGTGAGCTTGAGCGTAACCTGTAGTATTGACGCCACTTTACTCTGGAAATACGATGGCTTTCAACTTAACTTTACCCACTTTTGTGCAGACAGTAATTGCAAGGTTCAAATGTGTAAAAAGCGGCTGCTCGGTGCACTAAATGTATCCGAAATTGAACAGAAGTCGGTCATGAACTATACGTGACTGTCATGCGGTGAAATGAGAAAGGAGGATGCTAATGTAAGTGGAGGTAATGTTTAGTATAAAGGTGCAGAAGTGCTAACAAAAGACATGAAAATGAAAAAATTACAACCTGAACAAGAAGCCGTAAACTGTGAAACAAAAAACGTGAAAGACGATTGTGAGATGATGAGTGCAATAAAGGGGAAGCCTACACACAAGTGTGACTAAAGGTGACAAAGAGCAGGTGTGAATGGTTCATGGCATGTGTAGTGGTTGGAAAAAAATGATGCGATTTAATGCAATTTGATGCAAAAAAAAAAAAAAAAGATGCTATAAAATATAATATGGTACAGATGCAGCTCTACCTCTGCCATGTTAATCTATAATATATGTGACTCTCAGGACACGATCTTATGATGCGTCATATTCACGTAGCAATAGTGGTGCTGTTCTTGAGAAACTGTTTAGCGAGGACCATAAAAATTATTGGTCACAAATAATTTGTCACTTTCTAACTAATAAAAGTAGAGCGCTAATATTACTACTAATAATGATATATAAATAAATTGTTTTTTACCGATGCAAATATGTTAAAAAACGTTTTAGTCTAAAATCGCTTCACCGTTTTTGAAAGCCTCTATTTTCCCGGGTCACACTGTGATGCGAAAACGCCGTTTCCAGATGTATCCACTTTAGGGCTTTCATCGATTCAAGTATTTAATCGCGATTAATCGCACGATTGCCGCGAGTTAACTCACAATTAATTAACTGCACTTAATCGCACATTAGTTCTAAATGTACCTTAAATTAATAATTTTCAAATTTGTAATACTCTATTCAACATGTGCATGAACAAATACAGATGATTTATGCAAATGTATGTTTATTATTAGTGAAACTAAATGCAATATAGAGCATGAAGACAATTTACTTGTAAATGTTTTAAAGTATTCATGGTGTTTTAAATTACGTAAATCATCAGGAAAACGAAATTTTGTTTCCACACGGACGGTTTTAATTGCCGGATGTGTCCTTCATGACGGATTTCGGTGCTTGATTGTGAAACATGGCACATCAGTAAAACAAATGTTTAGTGATTCAGATTATTTTTCGGTGGAGTATTTTATTTTGATATCAAGGAAAAGAAAAGATGCTGTTAATATATGTGTTGCTTTGAAGGGTCTAATTTCACCTCTTATATTGATTTATGTTTATTTGTATAAAAATGGTCAAACAAAAGTGTCCACTGCATTAATTGCATTAATAGAATTAGTGTATTATGAATATAGTGTTATACTAAACACACTCATAGAATTATAATGTGTTATAAACACGTTTATTTTCAGTGCCCAAATCCACTTTGGATAGAAAGTGACGTTATCGTTGACTAAAAATGCCACCTCGGCATAAAAGGAAGGCCAAAACATAGAGAAAAATTATGCGTTTTTAAATGAAAACTTATTAAGTGGATATAAGTGTAGCTGGGATATGAACTTATGACCTTGCGTGTAAAAGTTTAACATCTTAACCACTGAGCTAACAGACAACCCGGCTGCGACTAAGGCAGAACTCACGTTTGGCAGTTATTTGTACGCGCAGAATAAAACAAAAATCATGAGGCATCAGGGAATTCCAAGCTGTTTCAAATAATCTCCTCAACCTGGAGTGTGCCCTTCCTGGTCATTACCTTCGCACCTCAGTTATGCGCTCGTATAAATCCAATCCATTACCGGATGACATCAATAGACATCAATGGAATTACGGAAGATCGGCGCTCATGTTCTATATGCGAACAAAAACCCTCGGTGTTGCATTCAGAGCTCAGGCGAACGGTCTCCTCGGATCCGGGACTCCATAGAGATGCAAATGGCCCTTTCAGTGTGCCTGTCATCTTGGCCCTGTCTGAGCTGTTCTACTGCAATTATCTTGTCTCCTGTGCTCTCGGGGTCTTAGCTCACATAATGGGAAGTGATGCCCGAGGTGAACCAGTCGAGCAATTAAGCCAGGGGAGAGTTGAGGGACTTGGCAACCAACCCACACAGAATGTGTCACTCACAAATAAGTGTTTAAATAAAGGGGAATCAGAAAGGGTGACTCAATCCAATTCATGGGGTTAACAAGAACCTCAGACACCAGGCCAGACAAAAAAGAAACTAGCAGACTGTATCTAAAAGAGGGCATTGCGTGACATAGGGCCTAACCTAAATGTTACTTTTAGGGGAAATCGCATTGATTTGAAGGGGTGTGACGAATGTAGGACTACAGGTGGGTACAGTTTCCTGTCCTACAACTTAATATCAACATCATACTCGATTACAGTGATACAAAGGGCCACATTGCTGCCTTAAGGTTTGTAAAGTGCAATTTTACAGTCTCCTTGTGTTTCTGTGGGTTTCTACACTGATCAGGCATAACTTTATGACCACCTGTTCATCTTGTAGTGGTCCCCCTTTTTCGGCAAAAACCGGATTCCTGACCGGATGAGCATTAACAGCATTAACTTCAACAATGTGAGCTACAGGAGCTCGTCTGTTGGATCGGACCACACGGGCCAGACTTCTCTCCCTACGTGCCTCAGTGAGCCTCGGTTCACCACTGTTGCTTCTTTGGAGCACTTTTGATAGATACTGACCACTGCAAACCGGAAATACCACACAAGAGCTGCAGTTTTTGGGATGCTCTTGGACAATTTGTCAAACTCACTCAAGTCCTTACGCTTGCCTATTTCGTCTGCTTCTAACACATCAACATTGAGGACAAAATGTTCACGGTTGGGGTACTTTGTAATACAATACTTAAATAGTTTTACCTTTTCAACGTCACCACTTCTTCACTCCATTTGGGACAAGGTTGCCTAGGCAGCGATCATCTGCTTCTTTTAAAAAGCTCCATAGAGACAAGAGTCTTCCTTGGTTTGGACAAATTAGACATCACATAGATAAAGAGGGCAATCCTAATCCTGCAACTCTAGTTCTGAGAAAAGTTGAAAACCCAGTGAATAGACCACCAAAGCAAAATAGTGACAGTCCAAGGCTCAATCCTGAGCTTGAAATCTGTCATTTTTACTCAATAATAAGTTTTCCGCAAATAGAAAATTTTCCTTAAGTAACAAAAATTTTACATGTACAATTTCTTTAAATCTGACAATGTTGCACTTTTACACATTACACTTTTTTGCACTACTGTCATACTGCTGTTATCTGTCTTGCACCATGCAAATGCCTTTATACTCAGAACTTCAGTATGTTTACATATACACTATATTTCCAAAAGTATTGGGACACCGGGCGTTTCCTGGTATATGTGGTTCTTTTTTCAAAACTGTTACCTGTATCTGTAGGCACTCAATTGTACAGGACGTCTGTAGATGATATTCAATCAATTACTTAATTTAATCAATGTACTAAAAACTGTACTGCATTAATTTGTGTATTAAATAAAAAAAAAACGTATTTAATATATATATATTACAGTATTTTTTATTTATTTTTTTATTTTTTAAGCGAGCAGCTATTTTATTTCTTCTTCTTCTTTTGGCTGCTCCCATTAGGGGGCACCACAGCGGATCATCCGTCTCCACACCCCCCTGCCTCTACATTTGCCTCTTTCAAACCAACTACCTGCATGTCTTCCTTCACCACATCCACAAACCTCCTCCTTGGTCTTCCTCTTTTCCTCCTTCCTGGTGTCTCCATCCTCAGCATTCTCCTTCCGATATACCCCATGTCCCTCCTCTGCACATGTCCAAACCATCTCAATCTCACCTCCCTCACCTTGTCTCCAAAACGTCCATGTGCTGTAATTCTAATAAACTTATTTCTAATCCTGTCCATCGTCGTCACTCCCAACGAAAACCTCAACATCTTCAGCTCTGCTACCTTCAGCTCCACCTCCTGTCTTTTACTCAATGCCACTGTTTAAAATTGTTTTAAAAAAAGGGAAACTGTTGATGTTAAATGACATTGATAAAAAAAGGCAAGCAATTTTGTTTTGCATTTATTCTCCTAATTGTAACACCTTAACTGTCAAACATTTTGGGAATGGTGTTTGGGGCCCGGGTCAGTTTTAAGACCTTTACCATCCCCCCCCCCCCCCCCCCCCCTGCAATCCTTTGGCACTGCACAACTGGTCCCATTATCTCTCAGGGTACAAAGAAGACATGCCTCGCTAGCAGTCTTCATACCACATTAGCATTGGGTAAGGTAATCTTTTTTCCAGGACATGATGCCAAAATTGCTTCATTATACACCATAAAATGTACATGTACCTGAGAACAATACTGTAATAAGTCACACGGTTCTTCTAAAAGATATATCTCCATTTGATGATTACAGCGATAATGAGCTCTATCTAACATATAACTCCAGAATCTCTAAATCTCAAAAATCTGCTGTAGGTTGGGATTTGTCGAGGCCTTAGCATATGCTAAATAAAATATTATGCAACTTCTTTTAGTTTTTTTTTTCTTTTCCAATTTTTAAATAATGAAGTCTTCAGGGTATACTTGCAGGCAGCCTTTCACTCATGTCAATGTCATTCAGTTTTAATGGCCTCCTAGAGATGGTAGGCAAGCTGTCAAGAAAACTGCATTAACATGAAATGTTCTTTCCTAATGTGGATCTTCAGGAAATAAATAAATAAATACATAAATAATAATCCTGTAAAGCAGGAAATCCAGAAATACTTTCAATGAAAGTCCCAGTCACTTTGCAAACTACACCAATGTCTTGTCTGGGAGCTGAAATTGTGACTTTGTGAAATGTACAACTTTTTTTTTAGCATAAAACCATCAAAACAGTTGAAGTTGCATAGGTATTGACCCGTAAAACATTTCGAAAATGTTAGAAAAACGCTGGAAATCAGAGGTAATCATTGTTTTCTTTTTGCTTATTCAGCTACAAGGGTGTTAATAAAGTCAGGCACAGATGTAGGTTAAGTGAGGAGGCCTGAGGTGCAGTCAGCATTTGTCATTCAGTTTCATGGACACCTGAACATAAGACTGGTATGTGCTTTTTTGAACATCCCATTCAACATTTAGTCCCCATTTGCTGTTCCATGAACCTCCACTCTTCTGGGAAGGTGAGGTGAGGTGAGATAAGATGAGGTGAGGTGAGGAGGTCTGGGGGTGAAGTCAGTGTTTACATTCATCCCAGTAGGTTTGAGGTCAGAGATCAATAGCAGCAGACCCAACACTCCAAACCATGTAAAGTATATCTTCATGGAGCTGGCTTTGTGCACAGGGACATTGTCATTTTGGAACAAGTTTGAATCTTCTTGTTCAAGTGAAGGGTAAAATGTAATGATATTGCAAAAAGACATCCTATACAACTGTATGCCTCCAATTATGTGCTAACATTTTGGGGCGGCACCACATATGGCAGGTTTACGTATATAGGCAGAGGTGAAAAGAGTTATCTAATATTCTGCTGAAGTAAAATTAGTTTTACTTCAATGAAATTGTACTTAAGTACAAGTTACCAGTCTAAAAATCTACTCAAGTAAAAGAAAAAAGAAGCGCATTTTAAATGTTTAAAGGGGGGATCTGGGATTCTAGTGTAGTTAAAAAGAAAATTCTAGTGTATTCTAATTCCAGTGTATCTTAAAACTACATAAAAGGGAATATAAACCTCCAACGAGTTGTTTTTCATTAAAAGAACACTTTTACAAATTAAAGTGAATAAAAAACATGGAAAACAATACAGTAACAATTCACATAATCTCAATACACCTGTTCCAGAAAGGGTTTTATTAAAACCCGTAAAGCAGTATTAAAATACATTTTTGATAAAACATAAAACACAAACTAGATTTTGCTCAGCGGAGACAATCCTGGTAGAGGGGGATTAGTCACGAAAGCAACTAATAGACAATATACTGTAATTTGTCACATATAATCCAAAATAAAGCCAACTGAAAATAAAAGGGAGGTGAATACATATACAAGGACAGGTTTTTTTTTTTTTTTACAAAGACATTCCCTTCAGTGCAGAATGTGACTTTTTCATGAGTAAAAAAAAAAGAATTAGTATGCACAGTCAGCTCCAACGCACCAGTTAGGGCTTTTGTGTTTTTCTTTTGTCGTTCGCCAGTTTTGTCTGAAAGCTTCAGTCAAAAGCCCAAATAAAACGCTGCCACTCATTTGTTCGCTAACACAAGCAAACACAAGAACGATAATCAAAACTAAAAGTGTGTGAGAGGGAAATCTTTCAATCTTTCTGCTCACCGAACACGACTTCTCAGACCGTCGGGAGAAAAAAAAAGTCACGGACAATCAGGAGAAAAAAATCTACGTCTGAATATAATTGCGAGTTCGTCTCGGGGATTGCTCTGCTGATGAGGTTTCTGCGCCCTAACCATTCGCAATGCTCCCTGCTACCATTCAGAGGGGAGAAAGTTATTAGAAAAAAATCTATTATATCGCCCTGGACTTTTATTGCATCACCTTCTGGGACCTTGTGTTATTGCATCTGGGACCTTGTGTTATGTTAATTATCTCATTAAGGAAACAATTAGATCAGGCATCTCAATATGAAATGGTCTATTTGAATATATGATTCTGACTGGATGGAGGGTGTGAGTTTAGGTTGATCTCGCATCTAAATTAACGCATATATATATATATATATATAGGTAATAACGCCTCCAAATGCCAATGTATAAGTGGTAGCAAGGTCATGAGTTCCAATCCTAGCACCACTAAGCTGAACGGATGATTATTATATGTCGTTCAGGTAATATGCTACAGTAAATATGGTGATAATGATTGAATGTATGTGGAATTTATCACGGATTCTTTTGTAAAAGACACGGGTGGAATATTTACTCCGTACGAATAGGAACAATTTCTTTCTTTCACTGCGCCTCCGTTTATGGTTCAAACCGGTCAGCATTCTGTCACTCGGCCATATATCTTGAGTTTGCTGCATCGTCTGTACCTTCTGAGAGAATTTATTTCCAAAAGCAGAAGAGTTGATCAGTCAGAGCCGAAACAGAAACAGGCTCAAGGGGGAAAAATACGTTCTAAAATCTTGTTTTTATAAGGAAGGAATGTATAAACGTGATGTGACAGTTTGAATATGTTTTGTGTAACGGAATATATGCCTTTTGACACGTGACTTTTCCAGCCGTATGTGGATCAACCCAAAACGGTTAGCACAAAAGCAGGAGGCGCACAATTGTATAAGACGTCTTTGGAGGCGGTAGCATTTAATTTTCCCTTCACTTGAAATCGGAAACCCAAACCTGTTCCAGCATTAGCATGCCATTGTGCACAAAGGTAAAAAAGATAAAGGTGCTTTTTTACTTGTCACATGTACAATATACAGTAGGACAGTGAAATTCTTTCTTTACATATTCCAGTGAATTTGGGGTCTGAGCACAGGGTTAACCATGTTACAGCATCCCTGGAGCACAGAGGGTAAAGGGCCTTGCTTAAGGGCCAAAGAGTGTCAGCTAGCAATAGCAGTAACCCAGAACCTTAACCACTAAACTACCACTTCTCTTACAGCCAGCTCCCTGACCTTTAAATGACATGGAGTAGAGTAGATCTTCAGTGGCCTGCTATAGAGCTCTGACCTCAACCCTACTGAACCTTCTGAATGGATTGAAGCCTGACTGTACCCCAGGCCTCCTCACACTCAAAATCAATAAAAATTAGAGGCATTTTCTTCTTGTCACATACACCAATCAGGCGTTACTTTATGACCACTGACAGGTGAAGTGAAAAACACTGATTCACTCTGTGAATGGGTGGGATATGTTACGCAATGGGTGGGATATGTTATGCACCAAGTGAACATTTTGTCCTCAAAGTTGATGTGTCAGAAGCTGAAAAAAACGGGCAATGGGTTTGACAAAATTGAGACGTCTAGACGACTGGGTCAGAGGATCTCCAAAATCTGCAGCTCTTGTGGACTGTTCCTGGTCTGAAGTGGTCAGCAACTGTCAAAAGTGGTCCAAGGTAGGAACAGTGGTTATTGGCGGCTGAGGCTTATTGATGCACGTGGGGAGCGAAGGCTGGACCGTGTGGTCCGATCCAACATATGAGCTCCTGTAGCTCAAACTGCTGACAAGTGTTAATACGGGTCAGGACTGTTTTGGCAGCAAAAGTGGGACCAACACAATATTAGGCAAGTGGTCATAATGTTATGCCTGAACGGTGAAGTGTTCAGTACAGGACAGTAAAATTCTTGCTTTTTAGCTCAGCTTGTTAGAAAGCTACGGTCAAAGCACAGGGTAGGCCATGATCCAGCACCCCTGGGACAAAGCGCTTCCACCACTACCTGACGTTATTCACACCCTTGTCCCTGAATGAACACAAACCATTTCTCTATATGGTGTATTTAATATACACTATGCTGAAGGCACAAATGAATAATGTCACGTTTTATAGAAATAAAATAAGTCATGAATATTGAACTGCAATGGCTTGTTTGTTTGGTTGTCAATTTTTTTTTAGCTTCACGAGACACAATTCTGTTGACAGGTTTATTCCGTGCAATAATAAATTCCTTCCGCCAGAGAAGAGCAGCGGACGGAGGAGAAGTGGACAGAAGAAGGAGTAAGAAAACCCACAAGGTTGTAGGAAATCAGATTCATTTTGCATGTATAATTTAGATTAGACAGGAACAAGCTCATTGATTTTTCATTCATAATGCCCACTTCGAAATTCATAATGTGCCCTTAGAAGGATGAGAGACATTAAACGAAACTGAACCGGTATTATGAAATGTCTCACCCAGTTAAATCAATGTCACAAGCTCCAGACTCGAGCGGGCTTTGGATTACGTCTTTCTTTCTTTCTTTCTTTCTTTCTTTCTTTCTTTCTTTCTTTCTTTCTTTCTTTCTTTCTTTCTTTCTTTCTTTCTTTCTTGTTGTACAGTCTGTAATAATTCATAAATCATTAATTCAAATTTTAATTTTAATTATGTCACATACACATTCATACAGCGTATGACATATAGTGAAATTCTTTTTACTAGTAAAAACTTTTTACTAGTAAAGTAACAAAAAAATAAATAAAATAAGTATAAAAGTATATTAAAATAAATCTGAAAAAAATATGTACTACATATATAGCAAAAAGCAAAAAAAGTATATATTATGTATGTACGTTCACATACATGAATTAACAAAAGGGATGGAAATGTATGGAGTACAGATTAAAGTGATTTAGTGTGATTAGCTTGTATTGCTACGAAAATACCCTGATCGTTTACTCGGCTAATTTAATAAGCGGTGCAAATCTCAATTGTTTTCGTTCCGGGTGTAATCATGCAGATCGCTTCTCGCTGTCGCCGTTATTATCTGCAAATGATGTCTGTGTGTCATGTGGCCTGACTCTCGTATCCTCCGTACAAGGAATATAAATTGATTAGATCCTGATCCCTGACAACCCAGCCATTAGTGTTGCACAAGCCAGTGCGCTTCTAGTGCCGGTCCCAAGCCCGGATAAATGGGGAGGGTTGCTTTATGAAGGGAATCCAGCGTAAAACATGTGCCAAATCAAATATGCGGATCACAAAAGAGATTTTCATACCGCATTGGTCGAGGCTCGGGTTACCAACGACAGGTATGGTTAGCCAACAGTGTACTGGTGGAAATTAGGCTACTGTTGGCCGAAGGAGGAGAAGCAAAGGTGGAAGATGTCTACAGAGATGGCAGGGAAAGAAGAAGTGGAGGAGAGTGGAGGTATGGGGTTGGTACTTTAAATGTTGGTACTATGAATGGTAAAGGGAGAGAGGTAGCTGATATGATGGAGAGGAGAAAGGTAGATATGTTGTGTGTTCAGGAGACCAAGTGGAAAGGGAGTAAGGCCAGGAACATTGGAGGGTTTAAACTGTTTTATCATGGTGTGGATGGAAAGAGAAATGGTGTGGGGGTGATTCTGAAAGAAGAGTACAGTAAGTGTGTTCAGGAGAGATGGCAGTGGAGTTTTTAACAAGATTGTTTAACAGGATTTCGGAAGGTGAGAGGACGCCTGAGGAATGGAGAAGGAGTGTGCTGGTACCGATCTTTAAGAACAAGGGAGATGTGCAGACCTGCAGTAACTACAGGGAAATTAAGTTGATCAGTCCCACCATGAAGTAATGGGAAGGAGTAGTGGAAGCCAGGCTGAGAGAAGAGGTGACCATCTGTGAGCCACAATATGGTTTTATGCTAGAACAGACTAGTTCAGGGTGAAGGTTGGACTGCATCAAGGATCGTCTCATTCCTGTTTGCAGTGGTGATGGACAAGTTGACGGACGAGGTCAGACAGGAGTCTCCATGGACTATGATGTTTCCGGATGATATTGAGATTTGTGGTGAGATTAAGGAGCAGGTTGAGAAGAGCCTGGAGAGGTGGAGGTCCATGCTGGAGAAAATGAGAATAAAAGTCAGTAGGAGTAAGACAGAGTACATGTGTGTGAATGAGAGGGAGGGCAGTGGAGGGGTGGGGTTGCAAGGGAAAAGAGGTGGAGAAGGTGGAGAAGTTCAGGTACCTGGGGTCAACAGTGCAAAGTAATGAAAAGTGTGTTAGAGAAGTGAAAAAAAGAGTGCAGGCAGGGTGGAGTGGGAAGAGAATAGTGGAAGAAGTGATTTGTGATATAAGAGTATCTGCAAGAGTGAAAGGAAAAGTTTATAGGACTGTGGTGAGACCTGAGATGTTGTATGGTTTAGAGACAGTGGCATTGAGTAAAAGACAGGAGGTGGAGCAGGAGGTAGCAGAGCTGAAGATGTTGAGGTTTTCGTTGGAAGTGACGACAATAGACAGAATTAGAAATGAGTTTATTAGAGGGACAGCGCATGTAGGACGTTTTGGAGACAAGGTGAGGGAGGTGTGATTGAGATGGTTTAGACATGAGCAGAGGGGGGACATAGGGCATATCAGTAGGAGAACGCTGAGGATGGAGCCACCAGGAAGGAGGAAAAGAGAAAGACCAAGCAGGTGGTTTATGGATGTGGTGAAGGAAAACATGCAGGTAGTTGGGTTGAAAAAGGCAGATGTAGAGGACGGAGGGGTATGGAGACAGATGATCCGCTGTGGAGACCCCCTAATGGGAGAAACCAAAAGAAGAAGGAGAAGAAGAAGTTTATTATGAAACATTAGCCATGTCAGACATTAATCCCTGTAGAATTGAGTTCACTGTGTGAAAAAAGGGAAGGGAAATCAGTGAGTGAATTCAGACCTTGACATGATGTCAAAGCTTTTTTTCCTTCCTGGTGGCTCCATCCTCAGCATTCTCCTTACAATGCTCTATGTTGTTTAGTGTAGCACCAGGGTTTCTGGAAAACCCTGTCCGTTGTCTTGTTTTTACTGTGTACGGTGTACCACTGTGTATAGTAGAAATGACAATAAAAGCCTCTTGACCTTGACCTCCTACTGATATACGCAATGTCCCTTTGCACATGTCCAAACCATCTCAATCTTACTCTTATGTTTCATAATAAGTATGGCATCAATATTCAGCGTGTGGCCGAGTTAGCAGATACAACCTCCGGCTATTTGAAACTGATTTGATGGGTAAAAAGTGTCATTTATTTTAAACAACTGTCGTGTTCAACTCATGAAATATAAACCAGGACATCTAGAAATGATGTTCATTTATTAACTTGTATGAATTGACCATTATTCACTAGCTACCCAGACTTAACACATTGCTAACAGGAAGAAAAGAGAAGATTGTACTGGTGGACGAGATTCAGTCTGATTGTCATTTATTAGACTCGACCTCTGCATTAAATGAGAAAGCAATACTGCTACGTTTTTGTGTGTCGCTGTAACACCATAGTAAAGGGGGCAAAAAACAGTGAAAATGCCCTGCCTAAGCCATAGATGGCGGTACCTTTACAGTAGAAAACAGCAGATTCCACCTGTAGATCCTGAAAGGGTAAGCGTCATTTCACTCAGATTGCGAGATCTTATGAGGCTGCATTCGAAGCACAAACATTCATTTTGATTATGACTTTAATAGCTCCTAAATAGAGTCTGTGTAAGTAGCAATGTTCTGGACAAACAAATTACTGTTGTACATGATGGAAAAATGGATACACCAAATGACTGAAACATCGAGCAATGCTCTGGACAGATTCTCTCTCTCTTTTTTATATCTATATATAAATGTTCTTCAGAATGATGCTTGTGATTTTTTATGTTTCTAGAAACAAACAGCATCTTTCCGATACATAGAACTGAGTATCATTTTGCTGAATGTAGGAACAAGAAGCAAACCAGGGCAGACTATAGGGTCGCAGCACCAAACCCATCAGAACGTTCTTCTAGGCCTGTATGTCCTGAAGTGCCAATGAGTCCATCAACAATGCCGCAATGTCTGGCAAAACAATTCGCAAGAATGCAATCAGCGGCAACTGAATGGCTGGTTATTAATAGATAACATTCGTCAATGAGGTCCCTCCTGCCTCTGTGCCCTCAGGTGTTCAATTCATTTGCATTCCAGTTAGAAAATGTGAAGAAGTGGTCCTTGAGATGCACAGTTCATAAAGAATGAGGCATTTGTAAATCAACAAAAGCTAAAGAGAAAGCAAATTTCAATGTCTGTTCGGAAAATGAAACGTTTGAAGGTTATGAAATGTTAAAAATTTTTTACAAACCAACAAATGTATTTACCGTAATTTCCGGACTATTAAACGCACACAAATATAAGCCGCACCCACTGAATTTGACAAAGATTTTTATTTTGAACATAAATAAGCCGCACCTGTCTATAAGCCGCAGGTGTTCACACTGAAACTAATGAACTTTACACAGGCTTTAATGAAAGACAGTGTCTGTTACACGGCTTGTATCTAAACAGTAGCCTACCAAGAAAGTCATTGTTCACTGTCTTCCTCCTTCCTTTCACAACAATTTCTCTGGGGAGTTTATCTTTTGGCATCGTGGTGCGTTTAAAAATCACCATCGGTGAATCTTTTCTCCCGATGCCGTGCAGCTCAGAACACAGGTGAAGTGTGTGTTTTCATGCCCGGTTGTTTTCAGCGTGACGAAATGATTCGCATTTCCTGTAGACAGTCCGAGTGAGCGGCAGGTCAAACGTCAGAGGAACATCATCCATATTTATGATGTGGTGCGGCCCGATTCAGTGGGAGCGCATCTGATTTAATATAAAGAGTTTCATTGGTTCACCTGAACCCGTTCAGCAATTTCATTGGTCTAATGTTATGGGGCTCAGTTTTTTGGCTTGAAGTTTGTGAAACCGGAAAAAACTATCGATTATCGATTATAAGACACCGGACAGGATTCACACTTTTACTGTACTGTATTAGAGTTCGTTTCTCGGTTGTTCATCCATTTTCAGAAATTGTAATTCTGTGTTTTGGTGTCTGTCTGCCGATTGAAGGTTTACGAAATTCACCTTTGACCTGCTTTAGAGAACTGGTTGATTATTGGTTGATCTGATGCCGTTCACTTACCTTCATTAGTGACATTCAAGATTCATCAGCACAATTCATCAATTCAACACATTTACAAAAAAATGTTTAATAGAAATTTTGGATGACATGATTCTGACAACTGGTTTAACCATTTTGCATTTAATGACTAATGCAATGAATTGATACCTAAATGTTTTGGCATAAACAACTAATTAATCAATTAAATGAATGTACCAAAGCATTCGCAATTTGATCGACGTGACTCAATGATGTGGAGGTTGAACAAGTAGTTTTGAGAATTGCATTTCTCATCTGAAAATCCTAAATTCCTTTTATTAAGCCAAGTGTTGCCAAACCTGCACTTCCCCATAGCTGGAAAATAAAATCCGTTTTACGTCTGTCGTACAATCCGAGAGAGATTTGCACTAAAAAGAAAAAGCTGAATGGCTGTTGGTCTCATTTGTAGTCGTAATACAGCGAATTATATTTGAACCAGCGAAAGAAAGAACTACAACATCTCAAAAATTTAATGAGCATTAGAGGTGGCGTTACATGGACATCAGAAAACTAAGACCTGATTACAATTTTTTGAGAGCTAGAACAATTAATCTAATACTTTTTAAGACCCCAAAACCCCGGCGGAAACCCAGCTATTATAAGCAGATTCATCTTCTTGGCCAGCTCTATTTAAATATTTCCATATGCAACAGCTTTGCTTCTATTTAATTACAAAACTTGCTCGGACAAAGTTTCTGAATGATTGTTTTGCTGAAAGCAAGTGGAACACACACTCCTGTGAGGATCATTCTTGCCTGCCAGTTTGGAAAATGCACTGCTCTTGAAGAGTGTATAAAGTATCAACTGTCTAGGTCATCAATGGTCATGAGCTTCCATCCCTCTAGGACATTTACACCAGACAGTGCCTGAGGAGGACATGGAGGACGATCAAAGAGCCAGCAAATCAACTACAGCCTTTTCACATTCCTGCCTCCTAGCAGGCGATTCTGCGGTATTGGGACATGCACAAACTGATTTCCTTCAGGCCACAAAACTGCTGAATTTTTTATTAATTTATCAAGTAAGCACTTGATCCAGGTCTGGGTGGGGGGCGCATCAGGAAACTGTCCCCGGAACACCAGGTTTACACCCTGAAAGAGACATTGTAATGAACCGAACTTGAAAATATTAAGAGAATCCATGTTTGAGGGGATATAATGGCAAAACCAGAAGTAAGTCCAAAATCTGGGCCAAATCAGCATTGGGAATCAAGACAGGAATAGCCACAAAAATACAAAAAAGAGCAAGAGTAAGGTCAAAACACTGAAAAAATTAACCCAGAAAAACAGAATTGAAACTAAAAGAGTTAGTAAGACTTTACATTGTTTAAGAAATTGAACTGGGTTTTTACTGGCTATACACAGGAAGCTGAGTAGAAAAACATGTCCTGAGAACTCATATACTCAGAAACAATCTATCTACTGCCATGCTTTATAGAGGTGGTTAAAAACCGGAGAAGATCCTCTGAGAACATCTAAAACGCTGTCCAGCTACCAGGAAACACTGCCAGCTGTGATCCTGTCTTGCCCCATGTACTGTACCCTTGAGTATTTGTTGTATTCCTATTTACGTTAAATACTTGGTCAAACTCATTCAAAACACAAAAAGCTCTTGGAAGATCATTCCGACGTTGTAAGGGATTTATTTGAAAAAATCTCAACAATGCCTTCCAGAAACTTTCTGAGAAAGCATCCTAAACTTTAATTAAGAAACCCTGTTTACAAGTGTGTCCTCCTTGTTTTCTAAGCTGCTTGCAAAATCCAGGAAACTCCTACTGTTCTGAAAAACCATAAACATTAGAAGGTCATTAAACAAACACACGTTTGCTATAAAAACCCTTCCTAAAGCGTGAGGTGACAATCCTTACAATGGTTTTTATAGCACAAAGACTAACGTTTCTAATTTATTTAGTTTTCCTTTGTATTGCAGATTTTACTTGCTTTGTTTTTGCATTACATTAAGAAGATTAACATTTTTTGGTATATTATTTTTGTACCCTTGTAAATAGAGTGTAGATTCTTATCTTAAATACTGTAACCTTTCAAATCACTTTACTATATTTTTCTACACATTTTACATACATCTTGTAGATTTCACATATAGATTTTATGTAATTATATATTTATACTGGGGGAGTGGTGGCTCCAGCGGTTAAGGCGCTGGGTTGCCGATCGGAAGGTCGGGGGTTCGAGCCCCGGTATCGCCAGGCTGCCACTCTTGGGCCCTTGAGCAAGGCCCTTTACCCTCTATGCTCCGGGGGTCCCTTACGAGGGAAATATCAAGGTCCGTGATGTGGGGCCGCCTTCCCGTGGGCTCACCACCTGCAGGGGGGACCGTAAGGGATGGTGCTGTGAGGATTGGGCAGCAGTCGAAGGCGGGGGCCTGCTTAGACTTCTGCCCCCGCGACCCGAATTACGGATAAGCGGGAGAAAATGAATGAATGAGGATGAATGAATGAATATATTTATACTGCACTTGCTCAACAGCTTCATTTTCACCACCAGTGGCTGTTCATATATTTGCGATACATATAGTAACATATTAATCTGCACTTGGTACAATTTGCTATTTGCACCTCTGGTTGATGCTAAACTGCATTTTGTTGATGTGTGCCTTCATTGACATTCCGTCCGTCGTCTATCTATCTGCATGTCTGTCTGTCTGTCTGTCTGTCTGTCTGTCTGTCTGTCTATCTATCTATCTATCTATCTATCTATCTATCTATCTATCTATCTATCTATCTATCTATCTATCTATCTATCTATCTATCTATCTATCTATCTATCTATCTATCTATCTGCATGTCTGTCTATTTATCCGTCTGTCCGTCCGTCCATCTATCTATACTATATATATATATATATATATATATATATATATATACAAATCTTGTGGACACCTTACCATTAGAATGTTTTATTTGTCTGTCTGTCTGTCTGTCTGTCTGTCTGTCTGTCTGTCTGTCTGTCTGTCTGTACTATACTTTACTATACTATACTATACTATACTATACTATATAGACATATTTTGTGGACACCTTACCTTTAGAATGTTCTTTCTGAATATCTCATTCCACAAATAGTCCCTATTTCTTTTATTTTGACCTCCATCTATCTGCCAGTCTGTCTGTCAGTCATGACTGTGATATGGTTATTTGAATGTAAGTGTTGAAAAGGTAAACCATGAAGAGCGATGAAGCCACAGTGCTCAAAACACAACAGTGATCCCATTAAGTGCCCACAGTGAACGGAGACGGCAGAGCACCTGAGAAAAAAATGTCACAAAATGCCAATTTGTCCATCAGCAAAGACGCAATGTCAGTCTGCCCTGTCTGTCAAAGCAAACGGCAAGAATGCAATCAGAATGCGGAGAACGTCTGGCTGGATATTAATACTGTAGATAACATTCGCCCATCGAGGTTCCTCCTGCCTCCTTGCCCTCAGGCATTTAATTAGTTTCCATTCCAATTGCTAAATGAGAAGAAGTCGGCCTGGAGATACACAGCTCATAAAAGAAGAAAAAAAATATTTGTAAGCTTAAATAAAAAAAATGCAATCTACACAGTTGATGCACCATTACTTCAGCAACAGTCAAAAGAGTTAATTAACAGCAATAAGTGTGAATTATGATAATTTTATTCCATGAAATACAAACTAATCAGTAGAAACTTTATTAACACTCATGTGTTAATAAGGGTAGTAATATGTTATGAAGAGTTTCTTCTATTTAAATGCAAAATATATAGCCGAAGGTATGTGGACACCTGGCCTTTAGACTAGAGGTCGACCAAATCAAAGACACCAATAGTTGATTGCTGGAACTATCCAGCAACTATTGGTGTCTTTGATGGAACTATCCGACATCAGTAAAAATCCATGCCGATAGTTTTTCCGGGGTGCGTCTGTGGCTGGAGTGGCTGAGACGGTCCGCTGTCATTATACAGTTATGAGAGCGGCCTCTAGAGGTGAATCACTGACACAACGTGTCTTTGTTTATTCACTTTGTATGTACCTGTTTTTATTGTTGCTTTTTGTTTAATTTTGAACACGTCTTTTAATCTGATGCCGTTCATTCGCCTTCATTAGTGACATTCAAGATTCATCTGCCTAATTCATCAATTTAACACATTTACAAAAAAAAGTTTAATAGACATTTTAGCCTAAATGTATTGGGGGTTAAAACTATTCAGGTGAAACCAGTAGAATATATATAGAGATAAACTGTAACACCTTTGGAATTAACTGAATCCTCCTCGTCTCCTCCAACATCAGACCTTACCAATTCTCTTGTAGATAAATGAATCACCAATTCCCAGATCCACAAGCTAAGATCTTGTGGAAAGCCTTTCCAGAAGAGTGGAGCTTATTCTGGAATAAGACAGTCAACAAGCATAATGCAAGCATGTGATAGCCAGGGTTTTACAAGCTTTTGGTCAAACAATGTATTTCACATGCTACTGTAACAAAGTTTAGCTGAGGAAAAAGAAACATAGTCTGCATCGGTATAAAAAAACTGTAAAATGTTAGATTTTTGGTTAAAAGCACAGTTGGTTAAAATATCGTCGTTATTGCCGCTCTTTAAAGTATCCTGCCTGTTAGGCTGCATTTGACCTCCTGAACTCAGTCCTGAAGCTCCCTGCCTTGTTGTAAACCTGCTTCCCACTGCGAATGCGTAAGCTTCTGTGTGTATGTGTGTGTGTTATTAGACTTTCCTCATCACGGAAAGCGCCAGAGCTCTAGGCCTAGATTAAGTCATCCCTTTTTGACCATAATAGTTCCATGAGAGGCCCAAAACGATGCAAGACTGCAGGTAATGGCTCTAATTTGCACATTTGTAGCAATTATTTTCGGCAATGTCACACTCGATTCCTTCTTACACCACCTACCCAAACCTCAAATACCCCCCCGTCAAAACCCCCCCACTACCTCACACGCACACATTCACTTGGATACTGAAACATCTTTTCTGCTTATTGAATTTCCAATTTATTCAGGCACTTTTTTACTCCTTGGCTATTTAGAAGTGTGATTAATTCTCTGAGTGAGGCTTTAAAAACTAGCCCTTTATGTGCTTTTTTTTCTTCCCCCGGCTGCCTCCTCTCACAGACCGAAATCCGTTTTCTGCATTTAATACCCTGTGGCATTTTTCAAACGTCTGTCCGAGTACTCTGACTCAATCAGACGGAAACTGTGCTCCGGGCATTCTGGGATTCTCATTAGTAAAAAGTATGGGGAACTGTAATTACAAGTGTTACTCAAAGAGTGTGTCTTTATTAAAAGCTCGGCATAAAAGGTAACGATGTGATGCATCGATTTGTATTTGTATCGCGAGGCATCGTTTTGAACATATTTGCAAATAATCTGTATTTATATACAGGGAGTAAAACTGAAGGTAATAAATGAAGTACTACAACATATAAGATTTGAAGGTAATACGGCAAGAACAGTGGTTTGGGATCGTGGGAAAGTAGAGTCTGTGTGGGAGTTGTGAGAGTGTAGAGAGAGTGTAGAGAGAGAGAGAGAGAGAGAGAGAGAGAGAGAGAGAGAGAGAGAGAGAGAGAGAGAGAGAGGAGATGAACTGTTTCGTCTGCTGTGGCTAATATATGAGTTTCACCTCCCAATGTTCAATAAACCGAGCTCCTTGTCGGCGTCCTAACTGCAGTGATGATAAACCGATTGTCAGAACAAAATCAAGAAGCCATGACCGCACGCGGAGTAAAAACAGTGAAGCTAGCGTGTAACACCACATGCGTTACATATCTGCAGATATTCCCCCACTCACGATGGACATGCGCTACATTAACACGATCATAACTTAAAAATATTGTGAAATTGAGACATGTTTGAGACATGAGACATTTATGAATAATTTAACAAATTGCGGTAAATAATTTAGCAAAAAGGCCGAATTTACACTACCGTAATGTATAAACTTTATGAGGTTCCCTGGTGGTCTAGTGGTTAGGATGCGGCGCTCTCACTGCTGGGGACCAGGTTCGATTTCCGGTCGGGGAACCAACCACAGCCATTAGGGTTGCACAAGCCAGTGCACTCTTAGTGCCGGGCCCAAGCCCAGATAAATGGGGAGGGTTGCGTTAGGAAGGGCATGTGCTAAATCGAACATGTGGATCATGAATACGGATGATCTGTTGTGGCGACCCCTAATGGGAGAAACCGGAATAAAGTTTTTTAAATGTATAAACTTTACGCGATTGGAATATCGTGGCGCTTGTTCTCTGTTACTTTGCCTCCCAAGCGAAAAATATTTGTAGATTTTTTTTTCAAACTGCTATCGTCTTTGTAAGACAAAATAATCACTAGTCGAGCCATCTTAACTCGTGGACTACCTTTATAATTGTTAGTAGACGCGCTATACTTTAATCATTTAGAAAGTGAACAATGATTTGTGACCAATATTTAATACGTCGATTGTTTTCTCCTCGCTAAACAGTTTCTTGAGCGCGTTCTCTCAGCACCGCTGTTGCTACGTGAATACAACGTACCGTGACACTACTGAGACCGAGCCGTGTCCTGAGAGTCACATAGAATACAGATTAACATGGCAGAGGTAGAGCTGTGACTTCCTGTAGACAGAACAGAAAAAAGCCCTTTTTTCTTTGTTGCACTTCAAAGGCATTTTTGTGAAAGAAGTCACAAGGCATTTAAGTTAATTGATGATTTGTTGTCTGTCTGTATATTGAACTGCATCGTAACGGGGGGATGTTTGTCTGTATTGTATTGTTGGCTATACATCGAGAAGTGAATCGCATCGACCTCAGTTATGGAGTTGCACATCCATAGCCTTTGCAGACAGGACAGATCAGAAAAAAGGACGCAAGAGCAACCCATGCTGGAGTTTTGTTTTGATTTGATTTGGTGGATCACTTGGGTAATGACATACCAGAGAATGAGAATTTTTCACACAGCATTCATTTCCAAATAATTGTACATGTTGCCAGATGCCAGATGCCTTTATCCAGGCAGACATGCAAGTCTCTATCTGATGCTGGTTTGTTAGGACGCAGCTGAAGAATACCATCAGTCATGTTGTTGGAACAGAAAAAAAAGGGGCGTTCATGTCAAAACGGGACTTTTGTGTTCATAAAATAATAGAACGAATTTCAAGGAAACTTCAACTATTTTTCAACATACATCCCTGCTACATTTATATACTTAATGTTTAATAACTAACGCCTGGAAAGATCTCGAATAAAAAGATTTGTCAGTACGCCTGAACCATCATAGGACGCCTGCTTCACTTTGTCACCAGGGAACCGGGACAGGGATCATCACACGGATGTACAGCCATGTTTGAAACGTTTCCACTATTCAAATATCTTAGCTGAGCATCTCATTACCGTACTGTGCTTCTGCAGATATACGCCTTCGTTCACAAAAAATTTCTTCACCACACGCTGTTCCATGCACTAACACTGCTGTTTGCCATCTGGATTAACGGTTTCTGTACCCGCCCACGACATGTGCGCCACCTTTCGTCGCTATTAGGACACACCAGCTGCTTACTAGTGCGTGTAGCACTGCCATGCTGGCAATCATTTTTATACCTGTAACATTAAAAGTCTCGGTTTGACTTGAACGTCACTTGATTTGTTTTCCTTTTCAAGAAGTGCAAGTTTAAAAACCTCAGGATGAAGTAGGTCAACCCGGGAGGCGTGAACTATTTGAGGAAAATTTGCATAATCTGAGTCTATGAAATTTTCCATATGTAAATGTTGGCATAATTTTTCAGTTGATCACAGAAGCAAATCGTGTTGTTTTTTGCCCCAAATCTTTTTTTATTATTATTATTATTTTTTTTACACTTTTGTTACACCGCCACATTAATACTTTATTATTCCTGCATGGAAAGTGTAGCAACTTGGCTGTCAGTCATCTGACTCATATATTTGTGTGTGTGTGAAAGACAAGGTGATAGCGAGGACACATGTTTGTGTGTGTGTGTGTGTGTGTGTGTGTGTGTGTGTGTGTGTGTGTGTGTGAGCAAAACCTCTAAATGAAGACATGCCTGCACACTGGACACACTGCACACTCCTCACACACCGGGTTACAGAAGAATACTGATAGGAGTCGTGCGCTCATTTAAATCAGGAAAACCGAAGCATGAGAAAAAAAACGTGCCTTATTGAAAACAGTTTTATGAGGACTCCCTCATAAATTGGAAAAGCAGGTTGCATAATGTGCGTATGTGCCTTTGTGTGTGTGTGTGTGTGTGTGTGTGTGTGTGTGTGTGTGTGTGTGTGTGTTATTGACAGGATATGAAGCCTGTAACGGATAAGAAAGGCTCGAGGGACAGAGCCACACCGGCTGAATCTTATTAAAGGAATATTTCGGCTCCACAGCTGGAGTGAGAGGATCCTTTCTGAGAACAATCCGTGTTCCTGCGGAAATTGAGAAAATGCATCGTGTCCTAATGCTCAGCTGAAACACCTCAGGGCGTTTATGCAAACACACATTCGGACACTCGATACAGGGCGGAGCACTGCAAAAACTCCTGATCTACTCAAGACTTACTGTATTTCTAGCCATAAAAACCTTATTGATCTTATTTTCAAAGTAAAATATTAGGAGCAGATTGTGTAAGATTATTCTGCGGGGTTTTAGCTTGGTTAGAAAAGCTTAAAGTTTTTTCCAGTTATTTTACCTGCAAATTGAGATTTCTTTCTTTCAGAGACATAATTTGAAGCCAGACTTATATCTTTAAAAGCTTTATTTTCGCTGTAATAACTGGTTTCAAAGTTGCCCAGTAAAAAATGCTCAACATTCAGACTTGTTCATTAGTATCATTTATTTCAACACATTTATTTACAACCCAATAACAAAATATAAGAGTCTGCAGTATTAAGTCACCACACTATTAAGTCACTTCCAAACAGTATCCAGTATGGTTATTATTTTTTGGAATTTTGCTCTTTATGCAAAATACGTATCTATAAATAAAATTATCATTTAAATATAAAAAAAAAAATGTCAAAGTTTGGGCTGTTAATGTATTAAACCAAATTACTGCACAAATTTTAATGCGCGATTATTGCAGCGTTCTATTCCGTTTGACCGCTTTTATTAAAAATATAATAAATATAAAATGAAACTGAAATCAACACAACACACATAAATTTACGACGTCCTTTCTTTACTCAGATATATAAAAAAATTTATAAACTCCACCGAAAAACTTTTTTTAAATCAAAATCTGCCATGATGCACACATCCGGCAATTAAAACAGTCCATGTGGAAACATAGCAAAGGTTTTATTTAGTGTCCTGATGATTAACGTTATTTCATCATCATCATCGGTCGAGTCTAGGTTGAAGGGTCTGGAGGCTTCTTCGGTTTAGGAACGACGAAATGTTTCCTCCACAGTTCCTTGTTCTTCCCTAATGCTCGAATTTCCTCGGTGCTGAGTGGCTCCTCGCCCTTATGAATGAGGTATGACGAGATCTGTTGTCGATACATCCTCCTTGCCGCGCCGGGTCGAAGTGATGGTCGAATTTTGGACTCGTACAGGACGAAACGATTGACTGGTTCGTCTTCGGCCATGCGGATGCAGTGGCCAGTAAAGTTGAGCTGTCGCTGACGGATGGTGTCGTGCAGTGGTAGCTCATTAACTCGTTTGTAGAGTGTAGAGTTTCTAACTCGGTCTACAGATTGATTGATACCCAGCATTGTCCGGTAGCATGCCCTGGTGTATTTGTCGAGTCGATCACTGAGCATTTCCATTAAGATCCAGGTCTCGCAACCATACAGCAAGATGGAGATGCAGGCGGCTTTGAAAATGCGGAGCCTGAGATGAAGACGAAGAGTTGAAGTTGTCAGGATGGTTCTGAGCTTGTTGAATGCTCCCCATGCAAGGCCAATGCGTGCGTTGATGTCCTTTTCGCTCGACGCCATGTGAGAGCCAAGGTACTTGAAGTCCTCAACGACTTCGATGTTTTCGCCATCGATGGTAAGTGGCTCGGTCTCGGCTGTGCCTTCGGGTAGATTGAGGCGCATCTGTTTGGTCTTCTTGATGCTGATACCGAGACCAACTTGCCCAGCGTTCAGTTTGAGTGCATCCAATTGTCCCTGGGACTGTGCTGCACTGTTTTCGAGTAGTGTGATGTCGTCTGCATAGGCAAGATCGTTGAGTTTGTAGTCCGGTATACGTGTTGTGTTTCGACAGTGTCCCTCCACTCTTGTCTTGGACGTTGCCTTTGTGCGTTAGGTATCCAAACCCTCCTGCTGATCGCTCTGAGACGTAGTCAATCACGATGTCGAAGAGGAATGGTGCGAGCACGTCGCCTTGTAGCACTCCGGTTGTGATGTCGAAGGGTTTGGAGAGTTGGCCTTGGACGTACACTTGACTCTTTGCTTCGTCGTACAGTACCCTTATTGCAGCCACAATCTTCGCGGGTATGCCATAATGTCGCAGGATTGCGAACATCACGTCTCGGTCGATTGAGTCGAAAGCCTTCTTGAAGTCAACGAAGGTGATGAATAGTTATTTAAAACACCATAATTACTTAAAAACAATTACAAGAATATTTTATAATTTATATTTTTTTATATTTGATTAGAGTATTAAAAACTTGAAAAGTATTAATTTAAGGTACATTTGGAACAGATAAAAATGTGCGATTAAGTTGCGATTAAATATTTAAATATTTAATAAGAAATAAATGCATGATCTAAGAAGATAGACTAGAAACAAGTTAAATTATTTGTCAGTACAGTAATATTACATTTGATATTAATATATACATATTAATATTTAATATTACAATTACATTTGGTAAGATTTCTTGAACTATGAAAACATCTACAGCAGGACAAAATGTTTTAAAATAAGCATCAAAATATACAAACTAAATAAGAAAAAAAAGATAAATAATCTTAAAGCAATCATAATATTACACAATCTGTTCTTGCTAATTATTTCATATTTTAAATAAAATTAATAATATTTTTATTGGTGGAAATAAGATTGAATGTCTTGACAAGATGAGGAGTCTTTGCAGTGTATACTATATTGCGATCTGCTGTCAAGACCGTGAACGGATTCGCTACATTTTCACTCCGACGCAATTTCCTCTCAATTGGACTAAAGCGCTGAGAGTCGGCCGAGGATTTCTTGACAACGCTCCTGAGCACTTTTCCTCCCAACCGAATCCTCAGAGAGAGACGACGACGAGAGACGCCGATCTCAGCGATTTGTTTAGAAAAAGAGGAGAGACGGCATCTCTGCTGGAACCTCTTAAAGTCTCTCGTGACACAAAAAGAAATGGAGATGTCCATCACACTCGAAACAGACAATGCGTGCGACTCCAGGTAGCCGAGTTCATATTTTGCGATCGATCTTCATCCATCATTCTCCGTTAACGTCGCTGAAGAAGATCGAAGGGGAAGCGTTCGCACTCCGCCAGATGTCGGCTGATTTCCAAATCGTCCAGCCGAAAATGTCGTTTTCAAAGCGCTCTGGCTCGCGAGTATCAAAACATGTGCAAACTTGAGTGCTGAACAAATGCGAGCTGAGCAGAAGGTCTTTCAATGGAAGTCAACTGTCGATGGAACTCGCAACCTTTTAACCGCAGTGCAATTTATTAAGCGTGAAATTCATTTTGAAGTAAAAATGCATGTGCAACAGGGTTGGAGAAAGTCCACAAACCATGTAGTTAAGTTGAAGACACACTATATCTTTAAAATATTACAGAACAAATGTATTTGCCTTGAAATGTACTTAAGTATCGAAAGTATTATGATTTATTACATCTATAATGTTCCTATTTTCCTTTACTCTTCACGCAATCAACTCAGTTTATGAAAAAATAAAAAGTTACTGTCTAAACTAAACTAAACTTAATAGCTGGAAAATTTGGTAAAATGATCGATTTGCCAATACGATGTTTATATTACTGCGGAATTCGTAAAACCGTTCACTATTGAAAATTACGGTATTAATATTAAATTGGAAATTTAAGTATACACAAATGTAATAATACCACACTCCACTGGTCATCACTTTAGATTATTACTCAATTGTCTTAATCAATGTGTTCATGCTTGTGCTATTATATCCAGATTAAGTGTTATTATGTGTCTCCGAGGCTTGTGTTGCTGGGGTTTTTTTGTTTGTTTTTTTGTTTTTTCACCAGTTAAAATTTGGTCCCAGTTTGAAAGTTGGTTTTATTAGCATAACTTTTAAACCCTTCATCCAAAGCCAGACATCCCTGTACTCCCTTAATTTGATTAGTATAAACCATACTATACATTCAAAACCTCCACAGTTCCAACTACAAATTCCTTCCAATCATTACCAGATTTGATAAACATCATCTTCAGAGTTAACCCAACAAAATAAGTCAAAACGTTGCCCCTGTACCAGCCAACAAACCTTAAAGCAAACTGCCAATCATGTAGTGAGGGTATATCTCAGCAGAGATGTTAGACCTGTCAAAAATCTTATGGTTTCTTCAGAAGCTGTACCATCACACCCACAGGTCAAAAAAGCACCAAACCACACAAGAAATCAAAGCAACAGCAGAAGCTGAACACCACACTGCTGCACATTTGTTCATCCTCCTTTAGATCACTGAATTCCAACACTGTCTGTGAAAACCTACACATCATGATTGAAACTACACACTAAGCACATCTGTAAATATGTCTTAGCTCAGTGGATAAGATGTTGGACTTCTTGGATTAAAGGTTGTGAGCTCAAGTGCCAGCAGCACCAAGCTACCCCTGTTGGGTCCGTAAATAAGGCCTTTAACCCCTCAACTGCTCAGCTGTACAAAAGAGACAAATGCAAGTAACTTGCCAAAAATATGATTGTGGCTGATTAAGTCTGGTGCCTGGACCCCTTAATTTCTTCAAATTTGCAGAATTCTTGTCAGGTGGCTCCGTGGTTGAATCCCAGTAAAATCCAGAAGGCAAAAAGTCAAGTTTTGGCCAAAATAGTGTTGTTACTAGTGAACAAATCTAACAAAATTATCCTTTAAAACTGAACAAGTGACAGCAACTGTTACAACTTAAAAAGAAACAGTGTAATCCATTAAAGATAATGTTAATAATATCATCAAAAAATTAGATTTATTAGATTTTTTAAACTACCCTTTTTGTATATTGTCATCACATACCATTAAGAATGTAATTTGAGACCTATATCAAGATATCAAAACCACACAAATATGTTGTTAGAAACCCGTTTTTACGTCTGTGGTACAATCCGAAAGAGATTCAGACTAATAACAGAAAGCTGATTGACTGTTGGTTTCATTTGTAGTCGTAATACTGTGAATTATATTTGGACCAGCGAAAGAAAGAACTACAGCTCCACTGAAACAACAAAAACGTGACCTGTGTACAATTATTTAAGACCTAAAACAGCGAATTTAAGACTTTTTAAGGTTTAAAATTGACATTTTTATGATAGATGCTGAGGTATGTATGAAGAACAGTACAAGTATCATGTATCAAGTATCATGTAGTATCATCCAAAAAAAACCCTTTTTTTCTTTTTTAAAAAAAAATGCAAAATAACGCTACTTTCTGAAGTTCGACTCGGCACAAGGATCAAGATGGCAAACATACAAAAATAAAATCATAAAAATTAATTTAAGTCGATCTGGAAACATGGGATACCAGGTGCAGCGTGAGAAATCAGTCCCCAAGCCGGTCCCACAATAAGACGTCCAGCTCCTGTGAGACGCAAGATAATTCCTCATCAATGCAATAACGTGTTCTCATAGCAACATTTGGCCTGCTAATCCCTGGATCCACTGTGTGTCATACACAATTAAATCCTGTGTTTCAGATTTCACAATGGGCCTAAAGGAATCTGTGGTAAAATAAATAAATGAATAAATAAATAATTAACTGTCAAAAATATTACAGTAGACTATACTGAGATGATCAGTCCACTTTCATATTACCATCTGTGGACACACACACATATACATACCTCTCTCTGGATCAGGTTGTTCATGAATGCTTGTGCTTAGTGGTAATATTATTCACTTAATCAATGTTTGTGATTTTGGCTTGAGCCTCAAGCCTGAGAATCACTGACCACTACTAATCCAATGTAATGCACATTTCGTGTGTACTTTTTAAGCTAGCTGGAAGTATTCAACTTTCAGCGGTGAGAAAGAGAACTCCGATTGGATTCATCTTAGCAAACATGAGCACACAAAAAAAATAAATACAGAAGTTTTTAACTAGTTTGTTGCATACAAGAAACATACAGTATGTATAAAATACATAATAATCCAAACTTTTTACAGACTCTGTAACTTATAAGGACTTATTAGTCGTCTGTTCTCACATCCTAACGTCTGTTCTCACATCCTCATCCGAGAATTGTATCGGATAGCAGTTAGACTTCTCAGCCTTCTCCAATTACGCCCTTATTTTTATTTCTTGTTTCACTGGTTCCACACTAACATTCATAACGGCTATAAGAAGTCTACACTCCCCAGGTTTAAGCGATATTCACAGTTCACAGGTTTCTTGATGTTACAGCATTTTCCTGTCAGAGTAATAGCCAGAGTCACATGTCACTGATCATTCACAACAGTTTCTAGTAATTAGCATTTACACCATTTAGCAGATGCACTTGTCCTGAGCAACTTACAATTACCTTATTTATACTGGTAAATGAGGGTTAAAGCTTTGCTTAAGGACCCAGCAGTGGCAGTTTGGTGTTGATGGGATTTGAATTCATGACCATCTGATCCGATATCTTGCATATATACTCACAGCTCCCTGCACTCTTCGTAACTCATGTTATCATTTTTGCTTCTCTGTGAAGTGTATTATATATATTAGCATTTTATCCAATTTATCTGCAACGTTTGTACAATATTAATACAACTGGTAACCGCCCCCAAAGTAAAATTACAACTTTAAGCTAAAAACTTGTAATAAAAAAAAAAATGAAAACAAAAAAGTTCTGTCAGTGTGCACGTCCTTATACAACTGGGGATGTTGGGATGTTCAAAAAGAATCATCATACAGCTGTCATCAATGAAATGATTCTAATTAACTCCAAATAATGTTCAGCTGTTTTTCTAGGACTTCACTTCTCGGTTTCTTATGTCTGATGAAGCCTGGGTACACAAAGAACATACAGATCACTCATGGGTCAAGAATGAGATCTGTTACACATCCAGCACCAAGATTATACAATTTAAAATCCCAGCACCATCGACGATCCTCCAAAAACGTACCACTTACCGACACCAACATTACAGGAGGTGCAGGAATGTCTGAAAAGTACTGATACCCCTCTGTGTGTAAGTACAATCTTTTAAATTCAACATATGTCTGGTCAATTGGGGGTGGCTTGGTTAGACAAAAGCCCTTTCTCACAATAAAAAAGAAAATCGAACACAAAAATCACCCTATATCAAACCTATATTTCCAAACAATTATATAATACTAATATAATATTTTGCAAAAAAACGCCAAATAAAGAATATCAAAGCTACAGTGAAGCATGGTGGTGGCTGCTTCTAATCAAAATAGAAAGACTATTATAAATAGCTCCAAATACCTGTTGACTTTAGTGTAGAATCTTCAAAGTTAAAGTGGATTTTCACCTTTCGAAAGCAATATTGTATATCGTATGTGTAGCTAGTCTCTGGTCTAATAAGCAAGATTAAAAAAAATCAGTGCATTAGATGGGCTACACCATAACAGAACAGGACCTTCAAGGATATTAGAATGTGAGTGATAGACAGTTTTGCTTCCCATGCTTTTGTCTCCTCTTCTTTAGCATTTTTTCAAAGTTTTAATCTGCTGGAATGTTCCAGACTGCGATCCACTTGTTGCCAAACGCTTCACTCAACAGTGGACTGATATAAAAATAAAAAAATCCCATCAGAAATCCCAGGTATAAACCCCAGCGTTTGTGCTCCAGGACTTTTACATTCCCACGTCATTCAGATTTGGATTCAATTAGTGCTGCGTTTCTTTAGAGTGCACATTAGGGAACGCAGCCAAAGACGAGTTCACAGCTCCGGCGACAGAATGACACAAGGGTGTAGCAGAAAGCCTCGCAGAATTCGAGCTTTCAGCAAAGAAAACAAATCTGCAGCCACAAAAGGACTCCAGACACCTCGCTGAACTGTCAGCTTTTTTTTTCCCCCTTTTTTCATTCTGTGGTAAACTTGTGTCTGTCTGAATCGTAGCCAGAAGAAGCATTAGTTTTGTTTTTTTTGTTCTCGCTTGTCTCTAGGGAGAGGCCAAAGCCGAGCTGACAGACCTCCCAAAAAGCCCGCAGCCATGCTGAAACGAGCCGATTGTTCCAGCCTAAACTGATGAAACGCATTTTTCTGATACAACACAAGCAGCTCAAACCCAAATAATACCGACCCGTCCAAGCCTACAGAAGTCTGATGGCTGCCGTCCAAATACTGGTTAGCTTGGTATTGTGGGTAAAAAAAAACACCCTTACAGGATATCTCTCCTGTCATTGCTTTGTTCACAGTTGTAGACTAGGAGAAATAAAGTCCAGCTCGTCTCACTCTGCTTTCTCCAAATCAGCTTGTTTATTCCGTTCAGCCTCTCTGATGGATCAGCGCAACCTGCCTTAACCAGAGGAGAAACGGCATCTAATGGGAGATGGATGAACTATGGGTCACCCCGTACACACAATAGACTTTATATAAAAGAGAATAATAAGTACTCTTCCACCTGAGCGAAACTAATTGGTCTTGATCCAGTTTTATGTTCAGCTTGAGGAAATGATCCATGCTTGGCCAAATAGGTTTAAGGATACTATCAAGCTAAAAGATGGCAACGATCTCGAATTATTTTTAATGACTCCAATTTGGTTTTATTTAAAAAGTAAATATTTTTAAATATTAATATTTAAATGGGGGGAGTGGTGGCTCCAGCGGTTAAGGCGCTGGGTTGCCGATCGGAAGGTCTGGGGTTCAAGCCCCGGTATCGCCAAGCTGCCACTCTTGGGCCCTTGAGCAAGGCCCTTAACCCTCTATGCTCCAGGGGTCCCTTACGAGGGAAATATCAAGGTCCGTGACGTCGGAGTGACGTGGGGCCGCCTTCCCGTGGGCTCACCACCTGCAGGAGGGACCGAAAGGGACAGTGCTGTGAGGATTAGGCAGCAGTCGAAGGCGGGGGCCTGCTTAGACTGCTGCCCCCGCGACCCGAATTACGGATAAGCGGGAGAAAATGAATGAATGAATGAATAATATTTAAATGTTACATTTTTTTTTAAATAAAATTCATATTTTACATTTTTTAATATTAAAATTAAAAATTCCAAAGGAAATATCGTCTCAAAGACAATTTCATATATTATAAATAAGTCCCTATGTGTTTATTCATAATGAAATTATAATCGGAAGAAACCTTGAGAGCTTTCTTAAAAGGGAACCCATCCTTTATTGACAAATAAACACAGCCATTATTCTCCAGCCATATGTGGTTCTTCCCCAAACTTACTACAAAGTTAGAGGCACACATTTGTAAAGGACGTCTATAGATGCTTCCAAAACACTTTTTCCCCCTTAACTTCCTTTCACTTTTCCATTAATTTCCATTTTTTAGGGAGACCCAAACATTTCCATGGGTTATGCTTTCCATGGGTTAGAGTAGAAGATCTTCTGCTATAGAGCTTATAGGGATGAATGGAAATGCTGACTGCATCCCAGGCCTCCTCACCTCCTCACTCTACATCAGTACCTGACATTTCTAACACCCTTGTGGTTAAAAGAGCACAGATCTCTGCACACAAACTCCCAAATCTAGTGGAACTGCTGACTCATCAACAGAGCAATATAAAATGTAAAATCGTTTAACCAACATCAACAGCCTAAAGATCCATGAAGTTACTGAGAAACTCGAGAAGTTTGAGCATGGAATTGGACTGAAATTAATATCAACAGTCTACTACAACGGCTCAGGACCACAGTTGGCATGAGCAGTTCTGCTTATAAGCGTCCATCACACTTTAACCATGATGGAACTTTAATGAATGGACATTTGTTGATGAGAATGGGTTCACTTTTGAGTCTGGTTCCTCTCAATGTGTCTTCCTCATGCCATCTCAGGAGGTTTTTCTTTGACACAGTAACTACTGGCTCGCTCATTAGGGACAAACTTACAATTATAAGGAACATTTCTATAGGCACAATACTAAGACACTCATTTATACAGCTTGATAACCTCTATATCTCTATGAAGCTGCTTTGAGATCATGTCCATTGTAGTCATTGTTGTGTGTTATTGTTAATTATAAAAACCATGCCAACCACCTGCCTAATATTGTGTTGGTTCCCCTTTTGCTGCAAAAACAGTTCTGACCTATCGAGTATTAACACCATTACCTGCTTCAGCAATTTGTGCTACAGGAGCTCGTCTGTTGGATCGCCCACACGGACCAGACTTCGCTCCCCACATGCATCAATGAGCCTCTGCTGCCTGTGACCTTGTCGCCGGTTCACCACTGTTCCTTCTTTGGAGCACTTTTGATAGACAATGACCACTGCAGACTGGAAACACCACACAACAGCTGCAGTATTTTGGAGATGCTCTGTCGTCTAGACACCACAATTTGTCAAACTTCCTTAGAAACCTTAAGCTCGCCATTTTTCCTGCTTCTAACATTAACTTTGAGGACAAAATGTTCAATGGCTGACTATTAAATAAATCCACCCACTAACAGGTTCCATGATGAAGAAAGAACCAGTGTTATTCATTCAATGGTTATAATGTTACAATGTCAATGTTATGCCTGATCGGTGTACAATATCAGTATTGATACTGGTATGAACAATGGCAATGATGCGTCTGAAGAGCTTTCTAAACTAGATGAATAAAGAACTTCCCTTCGGATTGTATTCATGCATCGCACCGGATTGAATTTGCGTGCCCAATATTTGTAGAACTTTCAAAAGCATGCAAATGAGACACTACGGGTTATTTGGAACTGAGAGAGAAATAGTGTGAGAGGCAGAGAGAGAAAGAGAGAGAGAGAGAGAGAGAGAGAGAGAGAGAGAGAGAGAGAGAGAGAGAGAGAGAGAGAGAGAGAGAGAGAAGCAGACTGTGCTAATTAATTGCGGCAATGTCCAATCAATGCTTCAAATGTTTTACTTTGAAAACCAAAAATGTCAAAATAGTGAAATACGATCGGCAGAGCTTCAAAGAACATCATGATTTGTTCCAGTCACGTAACAACCACCGAAAGAGCAGGGCATGGGGGAAGAACATAACAAAACAACGGATTAGTTTGAAAAAAATCTAAACAATAATTAATGGCTAAATATGATACAAACCTTCTGAGACTGAGATCAATATATAGAATTGATCTTCAACACTACAGTGTAATATACAGTAGGTTTTTAAGAATTGAGAAATATTTTATCTATAGTTTGATTTCAAATGATAAATAAATCAGATATTTCAAATATCTGTTAAAGAAACCGTAACCAAAAAATGAACATCACACCCATGTGTAGTTCTTCCCCAAAGAACCACAAAGCTTGAAGCCAGGGCTGGATCGAGACGTTTGGAGGCCCTGGACAAAATGTATATTGGAGTCCCCTGTCCTCCTTCCCTCCACCCTTCAGAATAAATAAAAAGCACTTGAAATAAACAAAATGTTCATTTATAGAAAACCTGTTAGTACTTTTACATTTTTACGTAAATGTGCTAATTATTTAAACTTTATCTGAGGTCAACACAAAAAAATTACAAAAATGAAAGGTCATCTGGACCAGCTCTTCTTCTCATCATTATTTCTTGGCCATGGCCACCTCACTGCGATTGCTGTATTTATTTACTTTTATTTTAGTATTTCCAACATACGGTCGATCAGCTCGGATTCGACATGTCACGCATACGCGAATTGAGATTCTTCACGTGTCACGGGCACTCGAAGCTGTTTTGAAGAATTTACCCCAGCGAATAATTATCTTGGAATGATGGAAATCGGTAGATTCAGGCTCTGTTTATTTCAATAATACATTATGATCAAAGCTACATGATGACAGCTCACATAGTTGCATCACGAAATGCTTTCTTTTTGTTTTCGCTTTTCACGGAGGGATGCAAAGTTGGATTTTGTTCATCACGTATAGGTTTGTTACTCTTATAGAGGCCCCACCTCAAAGCCCATGGCTCTAGTCAAACTCCTGCTCTGCCTATAGGTAGCGCCGGTCCTGCTGGACGTGTTACAATTGACTTGTGTGTCCCAAACAGAACCCTGACCTCCAACCAACAGAGACGTGAACAAACAAAAGGAACGTGTCTGAAAAAACACATAAGCGTCTGGATATTTGGATATATCTGGAACTTATAATCATTCACATGTTATATTCGAGACACTGTTACCTGCAGCAAGCTTCAGCTTTACATGCCTGGGAGATCTTCATGACATGACTACTCAGAACCAATTTCAGATGCAAAAACCCAAATTTATACACCGTGCACTCCCTGTACTTTGCATGTGACCTCATTTTAGCTGCTCTTCTTGGTGTATAAATATAAATGCAAATGAGCAGAATTTATTTGGGATTCTTTCGAATTTGCGTAAACAATGACCTGGTGAGAAAGAAAGAGCTTTTCACTTTCTGGATGAAAGATCTCAAGTCTGAATCTCAAAGATGCCACAGCTACATGTGGCCATGAGCCAAAGGTTCGAATTAGCCATGCTCTTAGTGGGGGAAGAGTGGAATTCTGTCTTTGTCAGTCACGATGAGAATCAGCAATGAGTGAGCTCATGTAAGCGGAAGAGGGCAAAGAGCTGGTCGTCATGGTGATGCCAGAACAAAAAAAAAAAACGAGTTAATATCAAACCAACGATAAGGCAGAAACATTGAGCAACTTTCCGGAATATTGTAAAATACAGGTCATTTTGTGTAGAAAATCAAGCCAAATAGACCGATAAAACAAGTTAAACATCATACGGACAAATTTATTGGGACACCTGACTTTTCCAGACGTATGTGGTTTTTCTCCAAACTGTTGCCACAAAGTCTGAATGTGTTTGGATGCAATAGCATGAAATTTTCCCTTCATTTAGAGATGACACAAACCTGTTTTGTGCACCTGCACCAGCTTCATGAAGATATGCTTTACATGGTTTGGAGTGGAGGATCTTAAGTGGCCTGCTATGGAGCTCCACAACCCAATTTGAACACCTTTGAGATGAACTGGTGTGCTGACTGCCCCCTAGGCCTCCTCACATCACCCATATCAGTACCTGACTGTACTCACACCATTGTGGCTGAACTACACTCCAAAATCTCTTGCAACATCTTCCCAGGAAAGTGTAGCTTATTCTAACAGCAAATGATTAGATAGATAGATAGATAGATAGATAGATAGATAGATAGATAGATAGATAGATAGATAGATAGATAGATAGATAGATAGATAGATAGATAGATAGATAGATAGATAGATAGATAGATAGATAGATAGATAGACAAACTAGCTTATTAGAAGGACAGCGCATGTAGGACGTATTGGAGACAAGGTGAGGGAGGCGAGATTGAGATGGTTTAGACATGTGCAGAGGAGGGACATGGGGTATATTCGGAGAAGAATGCTGAGGATGGAGACTCCAGAAAGGAGGAAAAAAGGGAAGAACAAGGAGGAGGTTTATGGATGTGGTGAGGAAAGACATGCAGGTGGTTGATTTGAAAGAGGCAGATGTAGAGGACAGGGGGGTATGGAGATGGATGATCCGCTGTGGTGACCCCTAATGGGAGCAGCCAAAAGAAGATAGATAAGATAGATAGATAGATAGATAGATAGATAGATAGATAGATAGATAGATAGATAGATAGATAGATAGATAGATAGATAGATAGATAGATAGATAGATAGATAGATAGATAGATAGATAGATAGATAGATAGATAGATAGATAGATAGATAGATAGATAGATAGATAGATAGATAGATAGATAGATAGATAGATAGATAGATAGATAGATAGATAGATAGATAGATAGATAGATAGATAGATAGATAGATAGGAGATGGATGATCCGCTGTGGTGACCCCTAATGGGAGCAGCCAAAAGAAGATAGATAAGATAGATAGATAGATAGATAGATAGATAGATAGATAGATAGATAGATAGATAGATAGATAGATAGATAGATAGATAGATAGATAGATAGATAGATAGATAGATAGATAGATAGAAATCTTCAAGACTTTAAAAAGAGTTTCTAAGTTTGTACTAAAAGAGGAGGATAGAATCACGATTCAGAAGTCAAATTTTCATTTTTTCTGTCGTTTTGCGTGAGAAAAGTTCAAGACCAGGATCAGACTCGTTTAATATGTGACGAAGCGACCAGCTTCATTCTGCAGATTCGTCTCGCAACCTTGATGAAACACCTCAAGGCTCATTTCCCCTGAGAGCACTTGTTCATAAAATGGGGCAACACGTTCAGCTCCTATTGGGTGTGTTTTTTGCAGATCTAGGTTGCCCTTCGTCCTCGTGTAACAGCACTAATGAACCTTGTGGATGGAAGTTTCACGTAGATATGCGAACAAATGAGTTGGTGTCCCTTAATGAAAAAAAGAAGAACCCACAATTTTCTCTGAAATAACAAAAAAATTGACAAAAGTAATGAATCGTTGTTAATCCCACATTTAATAAAAATCTAATGAATATGGGATGGACAAAAATAATGGCACCCACAACCTTATATTTTGTCACACAACCTTTTAGAGGCAATCAGTGAAAACAAGCAATTTGCAGACGCAGAGTAATACCAAACAGCACACCGACTACTTTTCTCCATTTAAATAAGCCAAATGACTGATGGAAGACTCTCGTGATGCTAATTAAAGGAAGCAATTAGTTTGCAACATCACAATAATCCAATTATTTAGATTTCTTTTCTAGGGGTACAAACAAATTTGCCCATGTTCTTTTACATATTTGTAATTAGTTTATCATATTGTACTGAATCCTAAATCAAAAGTCTGGTTTGTATTAAAAGTGGAATGAACAATGCTGGAAGCCAATTACTTTTGTTCGTTTCAAGTTATTTCTGAGAAAAATTCTTTGTCTGTTGAGGGGTAATGAAAAAATTTTGAGCTGCAGCTCTCTGTATGTACATGTGCAAATGCGAAGTCTATGATACACTAAACAAAAGTGTTGGCTTTTGCACACATATGTGCGTTTTCCTCAAACTCTTAAAATAGTTGGAGGTACACAATTGTATAGGGTTAGGGGTCTTTGGATGTGGTCACATGACATTTTTCCCTTTATTGAACTAGGAGACCCAGTGCACAAAGGCAAAACATTTACATGGTTTGGAGTGGAAGATCTTGAGTGGCCTGCTATAGAGCTCTGAACATAACGCTATTGAATACCTTTGGGATGAATATAAACGCTGACTGCACCCAAGGCCTTCTAACCCACATCAGTACCAACACCCTTGTGGCTGAATGAGCAAAAACCTCCACAAAAGCTAGTGGAACATCGTCCAAAAAGAGTGGGGGACCAGCAAATGGAGACTAAACTGTAGATCGAGATGTTCAGAAAGCACATACCAATCTTGTGGTCTGCTGTCTACAAACTTTCGTCCATATAAAATACAATCGCTTGTTTTTATCCCAGATTAAGAATAATCTTTATACTATCAAACCAAAACAAAACATTAGAAGTAATAATGCTGCAAAAAAAAGAAATCTGAAAATACATTTAACAATTTTTAAGAAAAAAAGTATGCAAATTCTTGTTATCCATTTAGCATCTCCTTTGTGTTTCATTGATTATATGTGCAAATTACTTACACAGTCGTCGCTCGATTTATCGCGGTTCGAATTTCGCGGCTCCACTTTATCGCGATTTTCAATTTGGCACATAGCTATTTTGTTTCGTGAATGGTCCCCATTTACCGCGAAAAATCTAAACTTACAGTGAATTGTTTTGGGTTTTATGTTAAAATAAGTTTATTTATTAATAAAAATATAATTATTAATTATAAAATTAAATAAAAGTGTACCTAAAATACTGCACAGTGTATCATGTATTTACCCAAGACAAAGAACGCATCGTGTTGTTTAAGTAAGCATGGTACTGGGATTTTTTGTGGCGGCGTCAAATTAGTTTTTCGCGGTTTTGGCAAGTAACTATATTTCTGCCATTACAGCACGGTGAAATTCTTCCATCGCTGGATTTTTGATTGGTAGGGAGGTTGGTTTTGTTCCTTTCTTTGAATTGGCACCGTCACAGTGTCCATGTACATTTACATACAGTATATAGCATTTGGACGATGCCCTCATCCAGAGCGACTAACAAATAAACAGTTGAGGGGTTAAGGGCTTTGCTGAAGGACCATCAATGGCAGCTGGGTGGTGCTGGGTTTTTAACTTGTAATCTTCGGATCCTACCACCTTCCACAGTGTCCATTTCACCTCCCCTATTCACCACTGTATGCTTCTATTGACACTTGCTGTTTGTTTATTGTTTTTTCCTGATCTTATTGTGTATATAATCCTGTCTATTTTAAATTTGTATTATTACAAAAAAATATGTACTGAAAAAGTAAACTGAATAAAAACTCATATTTTTCTTCAAGCTACCACCACAAAAACAACTGATTTTACACCCTTTCAAAAGGTGAACGTAACAGTCAGGAAGATAAAGGGAGGGCCTTATCGTGGCTTATTTTGGATCCCGCATTGGATAAAAGAATCTGCCCCATAAATAAATAAAAATGTAAATGTTCTCATGCTGTTACTCAAATTGCGATTTGCAGGATCTCCACGGCAAATATTCACCACCCTCTCTCCCCCTTTACCCCATACTGCTTTTGAAATAGTCTGTGCAGTACACGCGGAATAAAATATTACGGACAAAAACAATATAAATATTACTGATAATAATAAAGCCTG
Source organism: Silurus aristotelis (assembly GCF_946808225.1). Lineage (NCBI taxonomy): Eukaryota > Metazoa > Chordata > Actinopteri > Siluriformes > Siluridae > Silurus > Silurus aristotelis. The sequence continues at coordinate 25,396,310 of NC_139587.1, read as the reverse complement.
GAATCATAACCACAACACACACACACACACTCTCTCAACCGGCTTTTTGAACACACACCTTTTGACTACACGGAATTAAAATGATTTAATGATTACGAATATTTATATTATTAATAATAATATTTATATAATATAAATTTTTTACATTATACTGTTTAAGTGTATGTATGGACTGAACCATTCAGAGTGCAAACACGCATCCAAAACGTTTACAACATCCACAAATCACATCTACCTCGGTCACAAAACCTCTATAAAATATTATAGAGCCAGTCGAAAGTTTGGAAACTCTTTTAAAGTTTTTGAGAAACTTATGTATATTCCTTGAATATCCATGCAACAAATTGAAAAAATTCTCCCCTTAGCATGAATACCAGCTTTACACACTCTTGGCATCTCTCCAAATTCTCCAAACATTCAGCTGAAATACTTTGCCGTGCCTCTTGTAAAACTTAAAAGTTGTTCTTTACTAGTTGGAAATTTCGTTTTGGTGATCCAGTTCATCCCAGATGAGATAAAACTTCAGACGATTGTTTGCTTTCTAAATAACGCTTACAGATCTTAGACGTACTCTTCTGCTCATTGTCTTGTTGGATGGTGAAGTCGGTTTCAATGACCTGCAGTCCAGATGGAATTGCATGGTGTTGATGCATTGAATGGTTGCCATGTTGGTTCAGGATTCCTTTCACCTGAAATAAGTCTTCAGCCTCCCCTACTCCAAAACATCCCCAAAACCATTAAGCTTCCACCTCCATTTTTGTCTGTGGAAGTAGGGCAGTCTGCTAACATCTCCATCTTATACAAGTTCTTCTGTTAGAGCCAAAAATTTCCAATTTGGATTAATCTAACGACAGACATTATTTCACTCATTCTGTATCCAATTCGTGTGTATTTCTGCCTTTTACATAGTTAATTATATAGTTAGAAATCTTTAGAATTAATTCCCTTGTTCACCTTTATCCTCTTTAGCAAACTCATATATCAATAACAAACATTCCTTATAGTACATTTATAAATATGCGCTGAACTTTAAAGTCAAACTGCAGTCAAACCAACTGAAATAAACTACAAACTAGCTGTTTCAAGTTAGTTTGGATCTCATATTATCAGCCCAGTCCTGTACTCACAGGCGTCAAAACAAACCGAGCGGCAACACGGAGACAGAAACCCAAGCAAGCGGAAGAAAAAAAATCCCCTGAGGACATCACAAGCGAAAAAACAGCGGGATGACAAATGGACACGCCGCAAAAGTCAAACACAGCTTTGATAGAGCAGCTGACAGAGGGACGACGGGACATCTGAAAAAAAAATATGACATCGCTGATATATGATGAGGACGGCGGCAAACGAGGGCTCAGGGCACGGATCGATGAAGATGATGGAGGATGAAAAAAATTGATGCAGAAGCTGTCGTCACAACAAATGCAAATCAAACTCAAAAAACACCGTAAGAGCTGGAGGTTAAAAGATAATTGGAACAACAGCGAGAGGAGATTTCAATTGTAATTAGAACACTTTCGGTTTAATTCTATCAAGGGCCAATAGAACCAAGTTTACACTTTGAATGTTCATTTAATAAGGAATAATCAATTGATTTTAATGCACGACGAGGAGGTGAACAACCACCTGATCTGAAGAGAAGTGTATTAAAACATTGTCCTGCTTATGCCATGATCAACTCCCAGCGTTAATGAGATAAAGCAGTCATTGACGTATGCAGTGCAAAACTGAATGATTGGATAAAAATGATGAATTTCCGGTATATACAAATATTAGGGATACTAAGATTCACTGATTTGCCATTAAAGTTAAAGACATGATGCCTTGATTTAAAAAGTGTGCATTGGATACAAGTTGGCATTTGTATCACAATGCATTGAACATTCTGAACATCAGTAAAACATTTTTTATATATAATTATTAGTAGATGCGCTATACTTTTATTATTTAAAAATTGACCAATCATTTGTGACCAATATTTCTCTCAGGATCACTGGTGCTACGTAAATATGATGCACCACAACACTATGGAGAGCAGGGCGTGTCCTGAGAGACACATAGAATACAAATTTACAAGGCAGAGGCAGAGCTGTAACTTCCTGAAGACAAAACAGGAAAAGAATGTCTGGTTTTATGTGATCTTCATTTTTTTCGCAACAAACGCATGTATATATATATATATATATATATATATATATATATATCATGCAAAGAGAAAAAGCAGTGTCAATACAAGTACAGTGGAACCCGGTTATCTCGCCCTTGGTTACCTCGACAACCCTATTAAGTCGCCGTTTTTGAAGTGGAACCGCCAAATTCTCGCTTTTTCTAAACATTTTTTATCGGTTATGTCGCCGAACCATGACATCTCGAGCACAAGGGGGGGAAAAAGTTGCCATTTAACGCCGGTTATCTCGGTGCAGCCGCAGAAGAACTCGCGAAAGTGGCGGAAAAATCAACCCTTACAGCTGCTCCAGGTGTTGTATTGTATACTGGTGAATCTCTGCTGTTAGTTACTGCTAGTGTTCGTAGTGTTAGTAGTGTTAGTAGGGGCGCGGCGCGGCTTTGGGAAGAAAAGAGCAGCCGGTGAGAGAGTGCCGGCAGGAAGACACGTACCGGGATACACATGAGCGATAACAACGACCGCCGTGAACCAACATATAGCAACAAAAACAGACAGTGAGAGTGTGGAAGTTTAAATAGGAGCTGGTGATAATGCTAAACGAGCACCATATGTGCGCGATTGAAGCCGGGAGCTTCAGAGAAAGCGGCTGAGAAAACACCTGACACGCTGAAGGGGGCCGAAGGGGGCGTGGCAGGTGGATTCCTGACAGATAAACATGTACTGTATGTATTTTTATAGCATGCCTTCATCGAACAAATCGCGGCAACGCTGTTGTGTAAAAAAAAAAACTCCAAAAACACGTGCATGCACATTCTCATTTATTAACGCACATCATGTACATAAAGAAATTTCAAGCACGTTAATATACTGCCGCCATTTTGATTTTCGTTTATCTCGATCATCGGTTACCTCGATGCTTTTTGATGTGAAAATGATGAACAAAACGTACATTTAAGGTTCAACTAGAGTCATTGTGTGGAAAAAAGAAAGAGGACATGTAGGAGATGAACCTTTTGCAAGTGCCCTTTAAATCCATTCTTTCTCTTGTTTCAGTTGTAAATAAAGGACAGAGTTTTGACACTTTGAGCTACAGATGACCTTCTAGAGCTCAATCGCTTCTGTTTCTCTCCTCGCTCGTGTCTCACCGGCAAGGAATGGGATCCGAAAATAAAAGGCGCTACAAAAAAAAACCTGGACCATTCCAGACTAATGAGACTAATTACGATGCAGAGCAAAGCTCCGCCTCCACTTGAACTGATCGACCTTTGACATGCTCTTTACGAAAAGGCCTGTGAGTGTGTGCAAAATTTAAACTTGACGGAATATTGGAAAGTGTTTAATGACAATGTTGTAACTTGGTTAAAAAAAATGCATCACTTATTTTTTTCATGAAAAAAATTGATAATAATAATTTACAAGCGCTAATAAACACCCAGAGATTCTGTCACACGTCGTGACGTCTTGCCCTCGTGGCAACACACAGCGCTGCATTTCTGATTTAATGCTTTGATTTACTGTTTCTGGCTTCACATTTCTGACGTCTCCAACAAATACTTGAATCCTCCCTTCCAGAATTCAGCATTACAACAGACACTTGTTATTAAAAAAACATTTTGATTTCTCTCAAATCTAGTGCACATTACACAATAAAAGCCCTGATTCACCGATCGTCTGAATCATTCTAGCGCTTTCGGCCAATGAATCGCTGCGTGCCGCTAATCATGTAGTGTAAAGCATCCGGCGCTCTGTTTATCTCAGACTGTGAGTTATCTATACTGCACAATAAACTATAATCAGTGATGAGTAAAGGATTCCTGTATCTGAGTTAATTACTAATCTCCTTTATATATGACTCCAATAAAAGTCTCTGTCTGTCTGTCTGTCTGTCTGTCTGCCTGTCTGTCTGCCTGTCTGCCTATTTATAGGCTTCAATATAAAAAAATTTCTCTGCACTTTTATGTATTCAATTGTTTGTCTGCCTGTCTGCCTGTCTGCCTGTCTGCCTGTCTACCTGTCTACCTGTCTACCTGTCTGCCGGTACGTCTGTCCGTCTGTTCGTCTATCCGTCTGTCTGTCTGTCTGTCTGTAGGCTTCCATATTTCTTTTTTTTTTTTTTTGCACTTTTATCTAACTAGTTGTCTGCCTGTCTGTCTGCTCAGATATTTTTATGAATTTAGATTTTCTCTGCGATTCTATCTGTCGATTCATCGATCTATCTGTCTATTTCTGTTCAGTCTATCAGTCTGCCTGCCTGCCTGCCAGCCTGCCCAAGCGCCCGCCCGCCTGCCCACCCGCCTGCCTGCCTATCAACATCAATATTTTTCAATATCATTAATTTCTCTGCACTTGTATCTATTTCTGCTCGAATATTGTTGAGTAAATAGATTTTCTCTGCACTTAATCATGTGGTACAATCCCCTCTGCAACAAAACCCAAACACAGCAATGAGTCGCAGTCAATGAGAATCTGACAGAAAATCAAATTCATCTTCTGTCATGCGCAGCAGATCCCCGAATCCATTTTTTCATCAATCTATTTAACCAGGACAGTGAGGGCAATATGCACACACAATAATACAGCTTTATATATGTTGAACTTCTTTTTCTTGTTAAACTTGAATGATTGCTAGAAACAGCAGAAACAAAACCCCGGCAACAGTTGCTGTAGGCAGACGGTACGATTCTGTCTAGCCTCTTTATATATTAAACACTTTGATGGCGAAATAATGCTTCAGAAATCAAATTAATGCACTGTGTCATTTATTATTGATGTGCATTACTCATGCAGCAAGCAGACTCCTAAAGAGCAAAGCAAATGCAACACAGAGGGAAAAAAAAACGTCTTTGTGTTGGTGCACTTTGAAATGAACGATTTGATGATTCCAAGGAAGTGGACTGTTATCGGTACAAACAGGGTTTTACTTACTACAGCACAATTCAAAAAGAGCCCTAATGGGATACTATACTTCACTCTGGCTGATGTAATTTTAATTAAATACACTATATGGACAAAAGTATTGGGACACCTGATGTTTTCAGATCTTCCTTAAACTGTTACCACAATGTGGCAGTTGCTGATTTAAAATTTTTGGATATATAATTTTAGTCATATAAATGACCATTCTCCATATTCTGTTATAATAAGCTCCATTCTACTGGGGAGATTTGTGCTCATTCATGCAGAAGGATGTTTGTAAAATCAGGTACTGATGTAGGTGAGGTGAGGAGGTCTGGGGTGTAGTCAGTTTTCCAAATAATCCCAAAGATGTTTAATAGTCTTTCCCTCCAATCCATGGAAAGGATATCTTCAGGAAGCTGATTCTATGACTAGAAAAGTCAGGTGTCCCAAGACCTTTTGTCTATATAGTGTCTATCGCATTGTTATGCTGGTCCTTTATTCTCATTTGTTGAAATACGTGATCTGTTTTTTTTGGGTTTTTTTTGCTTCCGAAAGTTCATTTGTCTGATTTGCTTTCATCGCAGCACGCCTCACTCACAATTACATTCTACCCTACAGCAACAAAGCTCGTTCCATTATAGAGCCGGGTCTGGTGCTCAGCAATTTATAATCACTCATTAAAAGTGTTTCAAAAAAACACGTCATTTGTTATGCTGATTATGTTCAATTAATGCCTTTTTTTCCCGCCTTCCCCTTAAATGTCACAGTTTCGATATATGGTATCTCCAAGTACTCCCTGAGGTACGTGATAATAATTTAGCTTGGGATATGACTGTCAGGCTGCAGACGCGGAAGCCGATATAGTCCGATCATTGTCCTTTTATTTCAACAACCGTACAACACAAAAACACTCATAAGCCGTTGAAAACAACAAACAAAGACATCCGCTCGATACGCGTTGTCCACTATGAGTTCGAATGTCCCAAGCATAATCCATAAAGCCTTCGGCAATGAGTAATCCAAGTCGGAAGTGGAATTCGCATATACAGCCGGCGGTCGAGCAGCCACGCGATTGTCCAGCTTGACAATATAATGACCGACAGCCTGTGACTCAAGAACGTGAGTTTATGTAGTCTGATCTTTCATGAGCCACAGCTGTCGGTAATCTTGGGAAGCAGCGTGACTGCTATCGAGGGGGGCGTGGCAGGGTGGATCTCTGACAGCTACAGACGGGGGCGTGGCAGGGTGAATCCCTGACAGCTACAGAGGGGGGGCATGGCAGGGTGAATCCCTGACAATGACATGCCTCCTTCAGAAAAAAGGAACTCAAAAATAGAAAAAAAAACCCGCACTAAACAGACTCGCTTAAATAGTCAACATGTGCTCAGTCTTTCTATGTTGTAATTTTACTCAAAAGACATTTAAACAAAATGTAAAGTAAATAATCAACAAAGGTGGACAATAATGAAATACATGTTCTTGTGTTATTGTAACTAAGTAGTTTTTTTGTGTACTTTGAATTTTTAAGTAGTTTTTAAAATCCGTAATGTTACTTTTACTGCAGTATGTTTTGTTGGAAGTATTGTATTTAACTACATTTTAAATTGTAGTGTTTTTTAAATTATTTTATTTATATTTTTGTTATTACACTTTAATTTGTAACGGTGTTCCTTTAATTAAAAACAACTGGTTTTAGATTTATACGCTGTTGTCCTTATTGAACTACACTAGAACCCCCCACCTGAACCCCCGCTGTATTGTATCAAGTATTTTTTATATAATTAATTAGGTTAATTTAGAGGACGTGTCATTGCGCAATCACTCCATACGGCTGTCAGAGATAGGATGCATAAATAATCTACACTCTGGGCTGCAAAAAATTCAGCCTCAGCCTTGCTTCCTGATTCGTCATTCCGTTCTATGTACTTTTCTTCCAGCTACTGAACCAAAACAACCTGGAGTAAAACATCTGTAACCTGCAGTCATGCAAAGATTTGACACTGTAACAATTGTGTACAGTGCCGGGGTTTTTGTGTACAATTGTGTACAATTTGGGGTTTTTGAGAGTCACATGCATGTTCGTTTAGTTTCGTAAAAAAGGCTGCAGTCCAGACGAAATTG